>NC_134862.1:7036730-7346923 GCF_049852395.1 Peromyscus maniculatus bairdii
CCCTCTACTGTGTTTCCTATAGGGCCCGTACAGTGAGCTAGCTCAGAACAAAAGAACCTTGCTTCCTACACAAACGGGGCATATCTAGTTCAAATCAGTATTGGAAACTGAGTAAAACAAGAGCTTCTCATCAGTCCAATACACTGTACTGGCTGGGAACAGACACGAATGCTATTTGCACTATATATGGCCAGAATAGCACAAGTGTGCTGTTCTTAGCCTGAATGAACACTTGCTGCTAGAACTTGAATCTCAACGTGTTTCAACTCCGTTTAGGAAGTTTAATTGAACCCTAGTGTGCCATGCAAGAAAAACACTCTGTTTTAGAGAAAACAGCATTCTTTAACTCTACTGTGTTTCCTATAGGGCCCGTAAGTGAGCTAGCTCAGAACAAAAGAACCTTGCTTCCTACACACCGGGGCATATCTAGTTCAAATCAGTATTGGAAACTGAGTAAAACAGGAGCTTCTCTTCAGTCCAATACACTGTACTGGCTGGGAACAGACGCGAATGCTATTTGCACTGTATATGGCCAGAAAAGCACAAGTGTGCTGGTCTTAGCCTGAATGAACACTTGCTGCTAGAACTTGAATCTCAGCGTGATTCAACTCCGTTTCAGAAGTTTAATTGAACCCTACTGTGCCATGCAAGAAAAACGCTCCGTTTTAGAGAAAACAGCATTCTTTCCCTCTACTGTGTTTCCTATAGGGCCCGTACAGTGAGCTAGCTCAGAACAAAAGAACCTTGCTTCCTACACAAACGGGGCATATCTAGTTCAAATCAGTATTGGAAACTGAGTAAAACAAGAGCTTCTCATCAGTCCAATACACTGTACTGGCTGGGAACAGACACGAATGCTATTTGCACTGTATATGGCCAGAATAGCACAAGTGTGCTGTTCTTAGCCTGAATGAACACTTGCTGCTAGAACTTGAATCTCAACGTGTTTCAACTCCGTTTAGAAAGTTTAATTGAACCCTAGTGTGCCATGCAAGAAAAACACTCTGTTTTAGAGAAAACAGCATTCTTTAACTCTAATGTGTTTCCTATAGGGCCCGTAAGTGAGCTAGCTCAGAACAAAAGAACCTTGCTTCCTACACAACGGGGCATATCTAGTTCAAATCAGTATTGGAAACTGAGTAAAACAGGAGCTTCTCTTCAGTCCAATACACTGTACTGGCTGGGAACAGACGCGAATGCTATTTGCACTGTATATGGCCAGAAAAGCACAAGTGTGCTGGTCTTAGCCTGAATGAACACTTGCTGCTAGAACTTGAATCTCAGCGTGATTCAACTCCGTTTAGGACGGTTAATTGAACACTAGTATGCCATGCAAGAAAAACGCTCCGTTTTAGAGAAAACAGCATTCTTTCCCTCTACTGTGTTTCCTATAAGGCCCGTAAGTGAGCTAGCTCAGACCAAAAGAACTGTGCTTCCAACACAAACGGGGCATATCTAGTTCAACTCAGTATTGGAAACTGAGTAAAACAGGAGCTTCTCATCAGTCCAATACACTGTACTGGCTGGGAACAGACGCGAATGCTATTTGCACTGTATATGGCCAGAATAGCACAAGTGTGCTGTTCTTAGCCTGAATGAACACTTGCTGCTAGAACTTGAATCTCAACGTGTTTCAACTCCGTTTAGGAAGTTTAATTGAACCCTAGTGTGCCATGCAAGAAAAACACTCTGTTTTAGAGAAAACAGCATTCTTTCACTCTACTGTGTTTCCTATAGGGCCCGTACAGTGAGCTAGCTCAGAACAAAAGAACCTTGCTTCCTACACAAACGGGGCATATCTAGTTAAAATCAGTATTGGAAACTGAGTAAAACAGGAGCTTCTCATCAGTCCAATACACTGTACTGGCTGGGAACAGATGCGAATGCTATTTGCACTGTATATGGCCAGAATAGCACAAGTGTGCTGTTCTTAGCCTGAATGAACACTTGCTGCTAGAACTTGAATTTCAACGTGTTTCAACTCCGTTTAGGAAGTTTTATTGAACCCTAGTGTGCCAAGCAAGAAAAACACTCTGTTTTAGAGAAAACAGCATTCTTTCCCTCTACTGTGTTTCCTATAGGGCCCGTAAGTGAGGTAGCTCAGAACAAAAGAACCTTGCTTCCTACACAAACGGAGCATACCTAGTTCAAATCAGTATTGGAAACTGAGTAAGACAGGAGCTTCTCTTCAGTCCAATACACTGTACTGGCTGGGAACAAACGCGAATGCTATTTGCACTGTATATGGCCAGAATAGCACAAGTGTGCTGTTCTTAGCCTGAATGAACACTTGCTGCTAGACCTTGAATCTCAACGTGATTCAACTCCGTTTAGGAAGTTTAATTGAACCCTAGTGTGCCATGCAAGAAAAACACTCTGTTTTAGAGAAAACAGCATTCTTTCACTCTACTGTGTTTCCTAAAGGGCCCGTACAGTGAGCTAGCTCAGAACAAAAGAACTGTGCTTCCTACACAAACGGGGCATATCTAGTTCAACTCAGTATTGGAAACTGAGTAAAACAGGAGCTTCTCTTCAGTCCAATACAGTGTAATGGCTGGGAACAGACGCGAATGCTATTTGCACTGTATATGGCCAGAATAGCACAAGTGTGCTGTTGTTAGCCTGAATGAACACTTGCTGCTAGAACTTGAATCTCAGCGTGATTCAACTCCGTTTAGGAAGGTTAATTGAACCCTAGTGTGCCATGCAAGAAAAACACTCCGTTTTAGAGAGAACAGCATTCTTTCCCTCTACTTTGTTTCCTATAGGGCCCGTAAGTGAGCTAGCTCAGAACAAAAGAACTGTGCTTCCTACAGAATGGGGGCATATCTAGTTCAACTCAGTATTGGAAACTGAGTAAAACTGGAGCTTCTCATCAGTCCATTATACTGTACTAGCAGGGAACAGACGCGAATGCTATTTGCACTGTATATGGCCAGAATAGCACAAGTGTGCTGTTCTTAGCATGAATGAACACTTGCTGCTAGAACTTGAATCTCAACGTGTTTCAACTCCGTTTAGGAAGTTTAATTGAACACTAGTGTGCCAGGCAAGAAAAACACTCTGTTTTAGAGAAACCAGCATTCTTTCCCTGTACTGTGTTTCCTATAGGGCCCGTAAGTGAGCTAGCTCAGAACAAAAGAACCTTGCTTCCTACACAAACGGGGCATATCTAGTTCAAATCCGTATTGGAAACTGAAGAAAACAGGAGCTTCTCTTCAGTCCAATACACTGTATTGGCTGGGAACAGACGGGAATGCTATTTGCACTGTACATGGCCAGAAAAGCACAAGTGTGCTGGTCTTAGCCTGAATGAACACTTGCTGCTAGAACTTGAATCTCAGCCTGATTCAACTCCGTTTAAGAAGGTTAATTGAACCCTAGTGTGCCATGCAAGAAAAACGCTCCGTTTTAGAGAAAACAGCATTCTTTCACTCTACTGTGTTTCCTATAGGGTCCGTAAGTGAGCTAGCTCAGACCAAAGAACTGTGCTTCCAACACAAACGGGGCATATCTAGTTCAACTCAGTATTGGAAACTGATTAAAACAGGAGCATCTCATCAGTCCAATACACTGTACTGGCTGGGAACAGAGGCGAATGCTATTTGCACTGTATATGGCCAGATTAGCACAAGTGTGCTGTTCTTAGCCTGAATGCACACTTGCTGCTAGAACTTGAATCTCAACGTGTTTCAACTCCTTTTAGGAAGTTTAATTGAACCCTAGTGTGCCATGCAAGAAAAACACTTGTTTTAGAGAAAACAGCATTCTTTCCCTCTACTGTGTTTCCTATAGGGCCCGTAAGTGAGCTAGGTCAGAACAAAAGAACTGTGCTTCCTATACAAACGGGGCATATCTAGTTCAACTCAGTATTGGAAACTGAGTAAAACCGCAGCTTCTCATCAGTCCAATACACTGTACTGGCTGTGAACAGACGCGAATGCTATTTGTACTGTATATGGCCAGAATAGCACAAGTGTGCTGTTCTTAGCCTGAATGAACACTTGCTGCTAGACCTTGAATCTCAACGTGATTCAACTCCGTTTAGGAAGTTTAATTGAACCCTAGTGTGCCATGCAAGAAAAACACTCTGTTTTAGAGAAAACAGCATTCTTTCACTCTACTGTGTTTCCTAAAGGGCCCGTACAGTGAGCTAGCTCAGAACAAAAGAACTGTGCTTCCTACACAAACGGGGCATATCTAGTTCAACTCAGTATTGGAAACTGAGTAAAACAGGAGCTTCTCTTCAGTCCAATACAGTGTAATGGCTGGGAACAGACGCGAATGCTATTTGCACTGTATATGGCCAGAATAGCACAAGTGTGCTGTTGTTAGCCTGAATGAACACTTGCTGCTAGAACTTGAATCTCAGCGTGATTCAACTCCGTTTAGGAAGGTTAATTGAACCCTAGTGTGCCATGCAAGATAAACACTCTGTTTTAGAGAAAACAGCATTCTTTCCCTCTACTTTGTTTCCTATAGGGCCCGTAAGTGAGCTAGCTCAGAACAAAAGAACTGTGCTTCCTACAGAATCGGGGCATATCTAGTTCAACTCAGTATTGGAAACTGAGTAAAACAGGAGCTTCTCATCAGTCCAATACACTGTACTGGGTGGGAACAGACGCGAATGCTGTTTACACTGTATATGGCCAGAAGAGCACAAGTGTGCTGTTCTTAGCCTGAATGAACACTTGCTGCTAGAACTTGAATCTCAACGTGTTTCAACTCCGTTTAGGAAGTTTAAATGAACCCTAGTGTGCCATGCAAGAAAAACACTCTGTTTTAGAGAAAACAGCATTCTTTCCCTCTACTGTGTTTCCTATAGGGCCCGAAAGTGAGCTAGCTCAGAACAAAAGAACCTTGCTTCCTACACAAACGGGGCATATCTAGTTCAAATCAGTATTGGAAACTGAGTAAAACAGGAGCTTCTCTTCAGTCCAATACACTGTACTGGCTGGGAACAGACGCGAATGCTATTTGCACTGTATATGGCCAGAAAAGTACAAGTGTGCTGGTCTTAGCCTGAATGAACACTTGCTGCTAGAACTTGAATCTCAGCGTGATTCAACTCCGTTAGGGAAGGTTAATTGAACCCTAGTGTGCCATGCAAGAAAAACGCTCCGTTTTAGAGAAAACAGCATTCTTTCACTCTACTGTGTTTCCTATAGGGCCTGTAAGTGAGCTAGCTCAGAACAAAAGAACTGTGCTTCCAACACAAACGGGGCATATCTAGTTCAACTCAGTATTGGAAACTGAGTAAAACAGGAGCTTCTCATCAGTCCAATACATTGTACTGGCTGGGAACAGACGCGAATGCTATTTGCACTGTATATGGCCAGAATAGCACAAGTGTGCTGTTCTTAGCATGAATGAACACTTGCTGCTAGAACTTGAATCTCAACGTTTTTCAACTCCGTTTAGGAAGTTTAATTGAACCCTAGTGTGCCATGCAAGAAAAACACTCTGTTTTAGAGAAAACAGCATTCTTTCCCTCTACTGTGTTTCCTATAGGGCCCGTAAGTGAGCTAGCTCAGAACAAAAGAACCTTGCTTCCTACACAAACGGAGCATACCTAGTTCAAATCAGTATTGGAAACTGAGTAAGACAGGAGCTTCTCTTCAGTCCAATACACTGTACTGGCTGGGAACAGACGCGAATGCTATTTGCACTGTATAAGGCCAGAATAGCACAAGTGTGCTGTTCTTAGCCTGAATGAACACTTGCTGCTAGACCTTGAATCTCAACGTGATTCAACTCCGTTTAGGAAGTTTAATTGAACCCTAGTGTGCCATGCAAGAAAAACACTCTGTTTTAGAGAAAACAGCATTCTTTCACTCTACTGTGTTTCCTAAAGGCCCGTACAGTGAGCTAGCTCAGAACAAAAGAACTGTGCTTCCTACACAAACGGGGCATATCTAGTTCAACTCAGTATTGGAAACTGAGTAAAACAGGAGCTTCTCTTCAGTCCAATACAGTGTAATGGCTGGGAACAGACGCGAATGCTATTTGCACTGTATATGGCCAGAATAGCACAAGTGTGCTGTTGTTAGCCTGAATGAACACTTGCTGCTAGAACTTGAATCTCAGCGTGATTCAACTCCGTTTAGGAAGGTTAATTGAACCCTAGTGTGCCATGCAAGAAAAACACTCTGTTTTAGAGAAAACAGCATTCTTTCCCTCTACTTTGTTTCCTATAGGGCCCGTAAGTGAGCTAGCTCAGAACAAAAGAACTGTGCTTCCTACAGAATCGGGGCATATCTAGTTCAACTCAGTATTGGAAACTGAGTAAAACAGGAGCTTCTCATCAGTCCATTATACTGTACTAGCTGGGAACAGACGCGAATGCTATTTGCACTGTATATGGCCAGAATAGCACAAGTGTGCTGTTCTTAGCCTGAATGAACACTTGCTGCTAGAACTTGAATCTCAACGTGTTTCAACTCCGTTTAGGAAGTTTAATTGAACACTAGTGTGCCAGGCAAGAAAAACACTCTGTTTTAGAGAAACCAGCATTCTTTCCTTGTACTGTGTTTCCTATAGGGCCCGTAAGTGAGCTAGCTCAGAACAAAAGAACCTTGCTTCCTACACAAACGGGGCATATCTAGTTCAAATCCGTATTGGAAACTGAAGTAAACAGGAGCTTCTCTTCAGTCCAATACACTGTATTGGCTGGGAACAGACGCGAATGCTATTTGGACTGTACATGGCCAGAAAAGCACAAGTGTGCTGGTCTTAGCCTGAATGAACACTTGCTGCTAGAACTTGAATCTCAGCCTGATTCAACTCCCTTTAAGAAGGTTAATTGAACCCTAGTGTGCCATGCAAGAAAAACGCTCCGTTTTAGAGAAAACAGCATTCTTTCACTCTACTGTGTTTCCTATAGGGTCCATAAGTGAGCTAGCTCAGACCAAAGAACTGTGCTTCATACACAAACGGGGCATATCTAGTTCAACTCAGTATTGGAAACTGAGTAAAACAGGAGCTTCTCATCAGTCCAATACACTGTACTGGCTGGGAACAGACGCGAATGCTGTTTGCACTGTATATGGCCAGAAGAGCACAAGTGTGCTGTTCTTAGCCTGAATGCACACTTGCTGCTAGAACTTGAATCTCAACGTGATTCAACTCCGTTTAGGAAGTTTAAGTGAACCCTAGTGTGCAATGCAAGAAAAACACTCTGTTTTAGAGAAAACAGCATTCTTTCCCTCTACTGTGTTTCCTATAGGGCCCGTAAGTGAGCTAGCTCAGAACAAAAGAACCTTGCTTCCTACACAAACGGGGCATATCTAGTTCAAATCAGTATGGGAAACTGAAGAAAACAGGAGCTTCTCTTCAGTCCAATACACTGTACTGGCTGGGAACAGACGCGAATGCTATTTGCACTGTATATGGCCAGAAAAGCACAAGTGTGCTGGTCTTAGCCTGAATGAACACTTGCTGCTAGAACTTGAATCTCAGCGTGATTCAACTCCGTTTAGGAAGGTTAATTGAACCCTAGTGTGCCATGCAAGAAAAACACTCTGTTTTAGAGAAAACAGCATTCTTTCCCTCTACTTTGTTTCCTATAGGCCCGTAAGTGAGCTAGCTCAGAACAAAAGAACTGTGCTTCCTACACAAAAAGAGCATATCTAGTTCAACTCAGTATTGGAAACTGAGTAAAACAGGAGCTTCTCATCAGTCCAATACACTGTACTGGCTGGGAACAGACGCGAATGCTGTTTGCACTGTATATGGCCAGAATAGCACAAGTGTGCTGTTCTTAGCCTGAATGAACACTTGCTGCTAGAACTTGAATCTCAACGTGTTTCAACTCCGTTTAGGAAGTTTAAATGAACCCTAGTGTGCCATGCAAGAAAAACACTCTGTTTTAGAGAAAACAGCATTCTTTCCCTCTACTGTGTTTCCTATAGGGCCCGAAAGTGAGCTAGCTCAGAACAAAAGAACCTTGCTTCCTACACAAACGGGGCATATCTAGTTCAAATCAGTATTGGAAACTGAGTAAAACAGGAGCTTCTCTTCAGTCCAATACACTGTACTGGCTGGGAAGAGACGCGAATGCTATTTGCACTGTATATGGCCAGAAAAGCACAAGTGTCCTGGTCTTAGCCTGAATGAACACTTGCTGCTAGAACTTGAATCTCAGCGTGATTCAACTCCGTTAGGGAAGGTTAATTGAACCCTAGTGTGCCATGCAAGAAAAACGCTCCGTTTTAGAGAAAACAGCATTCTTTCACTCTACTGTGTTTCCTATAGGGCCTGTAAGTGAGCTAGCTCACAACAAAAGAACTGTGCTTCCAACACAAACGGGGCATATCTAGTTCAACTCAGTATTGGAAACTGAGTAAAACAGGAGCTTCTCATCAGTCCAATACATTGTACTGGCTGGGAACAGACGCGAATGCTATTTGCACTGTATATGGCCAGAATAGCACAAGTGTGCTGTTCTTAGCATGAATGAACACTTGCTGCTAGAACTTGAATCTCAACGTGTTTCAACTCTGTTTAGGAAGTTTAATTGAACCCTAGTGTGCCATGCAAGAAAAACACTCTGTTTTAGAGAAAACAGCATTCTTTCACTCTACTGTGTTTCCTATAGGGCCCGTAAGTGAGCTAGCTCAGAACAAAAGAACCTTGCTTCCTACACAAACGGAGCATACCTAGTTCAAATCAGTATTGGAAACTGAGTAAGACAGGAGCTTCTCTTCAGTCCAATACACTGTACTGGCTGGGAGCAGACGCGAATGCTATTTGCACTGTATATGGCCAGAAAAGCACAAGTGTGCTGGTCTTAGCCTGAATGAACACTTGCTGCTAGAACTTGAATCTCAGCGTGATTCAACTTCGTTTAGGAAGGTTAATTGAACCCTAGTGTGCCATGCAAGAAAAACGCTCCGTTTTAGAGAAAACAGCATTCTTTCACTCTACTGTGTTTCCTATAGGGCCCGTAAGTGAGCTAGCTCAGAACCAAAGAGCTGTGCTTCCAACACAAACGGGGCATATCTAGTTCAACTCAGTATTGGAAACTGAGTAAAACAGGAGGTTCTCATCAGTCCAATACACTGTACTGGCTGGGAACAGACGCGAATGCTATTTGCACTGTATATGGCCTGAATAGCACAAGTGTGCTGTTCTTAGCCTGAATGAACACATGCTGCTAGAACTTGAATCTCAACGTGTTTCAACTCCGTTTAGGAAGGTTAATTGAACCCTAGTGTGCCATGCAAGAAAAACACTCTGTTTTAGAGAAAACAGGCATTCATTCCCTCTACTGTGTTTCCTATAGGGCCCGTAAGTGAGCTAGCTCAGAACAAAAGAACCTTGCTTCCTACACAAACGGGGCATATCTACTTCAAATCAGTATTGGAAACTGAGTAAAACAGGAGCTTCTCATCAGTCCAATACACTATACTGGCTGGGAACAGACGCGAATGCTATTTGCACTGTATATGGCCAGAATAGCACAAGTGTGCTGTTCTTAGCCTGAATGAACACTTGCAGCTAGAACTTGAATCTCAACGTGTTTCAACTCCGTTTAGGAAGTTTAATTGAACCCTAGTGGGCCATGCAAGAAAAACGCTCCGTTTTAGAGAAAACAGCATTCTTTCACTCTACTGTGTTTCCTATAGGGCCCGTAAGTGAGCAAGCTCAGAACAAAAGAACTGTGCTTCCAACACAAACGGGGCATATCCTGTTCAACTCAGTATTGGAAACTGAGTAAAACAGGAGCTTCTCATCAGTCCAATACACTGTACTGGCTGGGAACAGACGGGAATGCTATTTGCACTGTATATGGCCAGAATAGCACAAGTGGGCTGTTCTTAGCCTGAATAAACACTTGCTGCTAGAACTTGAATCTCAACGTGTTTCAACTCCGTTTAGGAAGTATAATTGAACCCTAGTGTGCCATGCAAGAAAAACACTCTCTTTTAGAGAAAACAGCATTCTTTCCCTCTACTGTGTTTCCTATAGGGCCCGTACAGTGAGCTAGCTCAGAACAAAAGAACCTTGCTTCCTACACAAACGGGGCATATCTAGTTCAACTCAGTATTGGAAACTGAGTAAATCAGGAGCTTCTCTTCAGTCCAATACACTGTAATGGCTGGGAACAGACGCGAATGCTATTTGCACTGTATATGGCCAGAATAGCACAAGTGTGCTGTTCTTAGCCTGAATGAACACTTGCTGCTAGAACTTGAATCTCAGCGTGATTCAACTCCGTTTAAGAAGGTTAATTGAACCCTAGTGTGCCATGCAAGAAAAACACTCTGTTTTAGAGAAAACAGCATTCTCTCCCTCTACTGTGTTTCCTATAGGGCCCGAAAGTGAGCTAGCTCAGAACAAAAGAACTGTGCTTCCTACACAAACGGGGCATATCTAGTTCAACTCAGTATTGGAAACTGAGTAAAACAGGAGCTTCTCTTCAGTCCAATACACTGTACTGGCTGGGAACAGACGCGAATGCTATATGCACTGTATATGGCCAGAATAGCACAAGTGTGCTCTTCTTAGCCTGAATGAACACTTGCTGCTAGAACTTGAATATCAACGTGTTTCAACTCCGTTTAGGAAGTTTAATTGAACCCTAGTGTGCCATGCAAGAAAAACACTCTGTTTTTGAGAAAACAGCATTCTTTCACTCTACTGTGTTTCCTATAAGGCACGTACAGTGAGCTAGCTCAGAACAAAAGAACTGTGCTTCCTACACAAACCGAGCATATCTAGTTCAACTCAGTATTGGAAACTGAGTAAAACAGGAGCTTCTCATCAGTCCAATACACTGTACTGGCTGTGAACAGACGCGAATGCTATTTGCACTGTATATGGCCAGAATAGCACAAGTGTGCTGTTCTTAGCCTTAATGACCACTTGCTGCTAGAACTTGAATCTCAACCTGATTCAACTCCGTTTAGGAATTTTAATTGAACCCTAGTGTGCCATGCAAGAAAAACACTCTGTTTTAGAGAAAACAGCATTCTTTCCCTCTACTGTGTTTCCTATAGGGCCCGTAAGTGAGCTAGCTCAGAACAAAAGAACTGTGCTTCCTACACAAACGGGGCATATCTAGTTCAACTCAGTATTGGAAACTGAGTAAAACATTAGCTTCTCTTCACTCCAATACACTGTACTGGCTGTGAACAGACGCGAATGCTATTTGCACTGTATATGGCCAGAATAGCACAAGTGTGCTGTTCTTAGCCTGAATGAACACTTGCTGCTAGAACTTGAATCTCAACGTGATTCAACTCCGTTTAGGAAGTTTAATTGAACCCTAGTGTGC
The DNA here is from genome assembly GCF_049852395.1 of Peromyscus maniculatus bairdii. Classification (NCBI taxonomy): domain Eukaryota; kingdom Metazoa; phylum Chordata; class Mammalia; order Rodentia; family Cricetidae; genus Peromyscus; species Peromyscus maniculatus. The sequence continues at coordinate 7,048,009 of NC_134862.1, forward strand.
CATGCAAGAAAAACACTCTGTTTTAGAGGAAACAGCATTCTTTCACTCTATTGTGTTTCCTATACGGCCCGTAAGTGAGCTAGCTCAGAACAAAAGAACTGTGCTTCCTACACAAACGGGGCATATCTAGTTCAACTGAGTATTTGAAACTGAGTAAAACAGGAGCTTCTCTTCAGTCCAATACACTGTACTGGCTAGGAGAGACGCGAATGCTATTTGCACTGTATATGGCCAGAATAGCACAAGTGTGTTGTTCTTAGCCTGAATGCACACTTGCTGCTAGAACTTGAATCTCAACGTGTTTCAACTCCGTTTAGGAAGTTTAAATGAACCCTAGTGTGCCATGCAAGAAAAACACTCTGTTTTAGAGAAAACAGCATTCTTTCACTCTTCTGTGTTTCCTATAGGGCCCGTAAGTGAGCTAGCTCAGAACAAAAGAACCTTGCTTCCTACACAAACGGGGCATATCTAGTTCAAATAAGTATTGGAAACTGAGTAACACAGGAGCTTCTCTTCAGTCCAATACACTGTACTGGCTGGGAACAGACACGAATGCTATTTGCACTGTATATGGCCAGAAAAGCACAAGTGTGCTGGTCTTAGCCTGAATGAACACTTGCTGCTAGAACTTGAATCTCAGCGTGATTCAACTCCGTTTAGGAAGGTTAATTGAACCCTAGTGTGCCATGCAAGAAAAACGCTCCGTTTTAGAGAAAACAGCATTCTTTCACTCTACTGTGTTTCCTATAGGGCCCGTAAGTGAGCTAGCTCAGAACAAAAGAACTGTGCTTCCTACACAAACGAGGCATATCTAGTTCAACTCAGTATTGGAAACTGAGTAAATCAGGAGCTTCTCATCAGTCCAATACACTGTACTGGCTGGGAACAGACGCGAATGCTATTTGCACTGTATGTGGCCAGAATAGCACAAGTGTGCTATTCTTAGGCTGAATGCACACTTGCTGCTAGAACTTGAATCTCAACGTGTTTCAACTCGGTTTAGGAAGTTTAATTGAACCCTAGTGTGCCATGCAAGAAAAACACTCTGTTTTAGAGACAACAGCATTCATTCCCTCTACTGTGTTTCCTATAGGGCCCGTAAGTGAGCTAGCTCAGAACAAAAGAACTGTGCTTCCTACACAAACGGGGCATATCTAGTTCAACTCAGTATTGGAAACTGAGTAAAACAGGAGCTTCTCATCAGTCCAATACACTGTACTGGCTGTGAACAGACGCGAATGCTATTTGCACTGTATATGGCCAGAATAGCACAAGTGTGCTGTTCTTAGCCTGAATGAACACTTGCTGCTAGATCTTGAATCTCAACGTGAATCAACTCCGTTTAGGAAGTTTAATTGAACCCTAGTGTGCCATGCAAGAAAAACACTCTGTTTTAGAGAAAACAGCATTCTTTCACTCTACTGTGTTTCCTATAAGACTCGTAAGTGAGCTAGCTCGGAACAAAAGAACTGTGCTTCCTACACAAACGGGGCATATCTAGTTCAACTCAGTATTGGAAACTGAGTAAAACAGGAGCTTCTCATCAGTCCAATACACTGTACTGGCTGGGAACAGACGCGAATGCTATTTGCACTGTATATGGCCAGAATAGCACAAGTGTGCTGTTCTTAGCCTGAATGAACACTTGCTGCTGGAACTTGAATCTCAACCTGATTCAACTCCGTTTAGGAATTTTAATTGAACCCTAGTGTGCCATGCAAGAAAAACACTCTGTTTTAGAGAAAACAGCATTCTTTCCCTCTACTGTGTTTCCTATAGGGCCCGTAAGTGAGCTAGCTAAGAACAAAAGAACTGTGCTTCCTACACAAACGGGGCATGTCTAGTTCAACTCAGTATTGGAAACTGAGTAAAACATTAGCTTCTCTTCACTCCAATACACTGTACTGGCTGTGAACAGACGCGAATGCTATTTGCACTGTATATGGCCAGAATAGCACAAGTGTGCTGTTCTTAGCCTGAATGAACACTTGCTGCTAGAACTTGAATCTCAACGTGATTCAACTCCGTGTAGGAAGTTTAATTGAACCCTAGTGTGCCATGCAAGAAAAACACTCTGTTTTAGAGAAAACAGCATTCTTTCACTCTACTGTGTTTCCTATAAGGCACGTACAGTGAGCTAGCTCAGAACAAAAGAACTGTGCGTCCTACACAAACCGGGCATATCTAGTTCAACTCAGTATTGGAAACAGAGTAAAACAGGAGCTTCTCTTCAGTCCAATACACTGTACTGGCTGGGAACAGTCGCGAATGCTATTTTCACTGTATATGGCCAGAATAGCACAAGTGTTCTGTTCTTAGCCTGAATGAACACTTGCTGCTAGAACTTGAATCTCAACGTGATTCAACTCCGTTTAGGAAGTTTAATTGAACCCTAGTGTGCCATGCAAGAAAAACACTCTGTTTTAGAGAAAACAGCATTCTTTCACTCTACTGTGTTTCCTATAGGGCCCGTAAGTTAGCTAGCTCAGAACAAAAGAACTGTGCTTCCTACACAAACGGGGCATATCTAGTTCAACTCAGTATTGGAAACTGAGTAAAACAGGAGCTTCTCTTCAGTCCAATACACTGTACTGGCTGGGAGAGACGCGAATGCTATTTGCACTGTATATGGCCAGAATAGCACAAGTGTGCTGTTCTTAGCCTGAATGAACACTTGCTGCTAGAACTTGAATCTCAACGTGATTCAACTCCATTTAGGAAGTTTAATTGAACCCTAGTGTGCCATGCAAGAAAAACGCTCTGTTTTAGAGAAAACAGCATTCTTTCACTCTACTGTGTTTCCTATAGGGCCCGTAAGTGAGCAAGCTCAGAACAAAAGAACTGTGCTTCCAACACAAACGGGGCATATCTAGTTCAACTCAGTATTGGAAACTGAGTAAAACAGGATCTTCTCATCAGTCCAATACACTGTACTGGCTGGGAACAGACGGGAATGCTATTTGCACTGTATATGGCCAGAATAGCACAAGTGTGCTGTTCTTAGCCTGAATGAACACTTGCTGCTAGAACTTGAATCTCAACGTGTTTCAACTCGGTTTAGGAAGTATAATTGAACCCTAGTGTGCCATGCAAGAAAAACACTCTCTTTTAGAGAAAACAGCATTCTTTCCCTCTACTGTGTTTCCTATAGGGCCCGTACAGTGAGCTAGCTCAGAACAAAAGAACCTTGCTTCCTACACAAACGGGGCATAACTAGTTCAACTCAGTATTGGAAACTGAGTAAAACAGGAGCTTCTCATCAGTCCAATACACTGTACTGGATGGGAACAGACGCGAATGCTATTTTCACTGTATATGGCCAGAACAGCACAAGTGTGCTGTTCTTAGCCTGAATGAACACTTGCTGCTAGAACTTGAATCTCAACGTGTTTCAACTCCGTTTAGGAAGTTTAATTGAACCCTAGTGTGCCATGCAAGAAAAACACTCTGTTTTAGAGAAAACAGCATTCTTTCACTCTACTGTGTTTCCTATAGGGCACGTACAGTGAGCTAGCTCAGAACAAAAGAACTGTGCTTCCTACACAAACGGGGCATATCTAGTTCAACTCAGTATTGGAAACTGAGTAAAACAGGAGCTTCTCTTCAGTCCAATACACTGTACTGGCTGGGAACAGACGCGAATGCTATTTGCACTGTATATGGCCAGAATAGCACAAGTGTGCTGTTCTTAGCCTGAATGAACACTTGCTGCTAGAACTTGAATCTCAGCGTGATACAACTCCGTTTAAGAAGGTTAATTGAACCCTAGTGTGCCATGCAAGAAAAACACTCTGTTTTAGAGAAAACAGCATTCTTTCCCTCTACTGTGTTTCCTATAGTGCCCGTAAGTGAGCTAGCTCAGAACAAAAGAACTGTGCTTCCTACACAAATGGGGCATATCTAGTTCAACTCAGTATTGGTAACTGAGTAAAACAGGAGCTTCTCATCTGTCCAATACACTGTACTGGCTGTGAACAGACGCGAATGCTGTTTGCACTGTATATGGCCAGAATAGCACAAGTGTGCTGTTCTTAGCCTTAATGACCAGTTGCTGCTAGAACTTGAATCTCAACGTGATTCAACTCCGTTTAGGAATTTTCATTGAACCCTAGTGTGCCATGCAAGAAAAACACTCTGTTTTAGAGAAAACAGCATTCTTTCCCTCTACTGTGTTTCCTATAGGGCCCGTAAGTGAGCTAGCTAAGAACAAAAGAACTGTGCTTCCTACACAAACGGGGCATGTCTAGTTCAACGCAGTATTGGAAACTGAGTAAAACTTTAGCTTCTCTTCACTCCAATACACTGTACTGGCTGTGAACAGACGCGAATGCTATTTGCACTGTATATGGCCAGAATAGCACAAGTGTGCTGTTCTTAGCCTGAATGAACACTTGCTGCTAGAACTTGAATCTCAACGTGATTCAACTCCGTTTAGGAAGTTTAATTGAAACCTAGTGTGCCATGCAAGAAAAACACTCTGTTTTAGAGAAAACAGCATTCTTTCACTCTACTGTGTTTCCTATACGGCCCGTAAGTGAGCTAGCTCAGAACAAAAGAACTGTGCTTCCTAAACAAACGGGGCATATCTAGTTCAACTGAGTATTTGAAACTGAGTAAAACAGGAGCTTCTCTTCAGTCCAATACACTGTACTGGCTAGGAGAGACGCGAATGCTATTTGCACTGTATATGGCCAGAATAGCACAAGTGTGCTGTTCTTAGCCTGAATGCACACTTGCTGCTAGAACTTGAATCTCAACGTGTTTCAACTCCGTTTAGGAAGTTTAATTGAACCCTAGTGTGCCATGCAAGAAAAACACTCTGTTTTAGAGAAAACAGCATTCTTTCACTCTTCTGTGTTTCCTATAGGGCCCGTAAGTGAGCTAGCTCAGAACAAAAGAACCTTGCTTCCTACACAAACGGGGCATATCTAGTTCAAATAAGTATTGGAAACTGAGTAACACAGGATCTTCTCTTCAGTCCAATACACTGTACTGGCTGTGAACAGACGCGAATGCTATTTGCACTGTATATGGCCAGAATAGCACAAGTGTGCTGTTCTTAGCCTAAATGAACACTTGCTGCTAGATCTTGAATCTCAACGTGATTCAACTCCGTTTAGGAAGTATAATTGAACCCTAGTGTGCCATGCAAGAAAAACACTCTGTTTTAGAGAAAACAGCATTCTTTCACTCTACTGTGTTTCCTATAGGGCCAGTAAGTGAGCTAGCTCAGAACAAAAGAACTGTGCTTCCTACACAAACGGGGCATATCTAGTTCAACTCAGTATTGGAAACTGAGTAAAACAGGAGCTTCTCATCAGTCCAATACACTGTACTGGCTGGGAACAGACGCGAATGCTATTTGCACTGTATATGGCCAGAAAAGCACAAGTGTGCTGGTCTTAGCCTGAATGAACACTTGCTGCTAGAACTTGAATCTCAGCGTGATTCAACTCCGTTTAGGAAGGTTAATTGAACCCTAGTGTGCCATGCAAGAAAAACGCTCCGTTTTAGAGAAAACAGCATTCTTTCACTCTACTGTGTTTCCTATACGGCCCGTAAGTGAGCTAGCTCGGAACAAAAGAACTGTGCTTCCTACACTAACGGGGCATATCTAGTTCAACTCAGTATTGGAAACTGAGTAAATCAGGAGCTTCTCATCAGTCCAATACACTGTACTGGCTGGGAACAGACGCGAATGCTATTTGCACTGTATATGGCCAGAATAGCACAAGTGTGCTGTTCTTAGCCTGAATGAACACTTGCTGCTAGAACTTGAATCTCAACGTGTTTCAACTCCGTTTAGGAAGTTTAATTGAACCCTAGTGTGCCATGCAAGAAAAACACTCTGTTTTAGAGAAAACAGCATTCATTCCCTCTACTGTGTTTCCTATAGGGCCCGTAAGTGAGCTAGCTCAGAACAAAAGAACTGTGCTTCCTACACAAACGGGGCATATCTAGTTCAACTCAGTATTGGAAACTGAGTAAAACAGGAGCTTCTCATCAGTCCAATACACTGTACTGGCTGGGAACAGACGCGAATGCTATTTGCACTGTATATGGCCAGAATAGCACAAGTGTGCTGTTCTTAGCCTGAATGAACACTTGCTGCTAGAACTTGAATCTCAACCTGATTCAACTCCGTTTAGGAATTTTAATTGAACCCTAGTGTGCCATGCAAGAAAAACACTCTGTTTTAGAGAAAACAGCATTCTTTCCCTCTACTGTGTTTCCTATAGGGCCCGTAAGTGAGCTAGCTAAGAACAAAAGAACTGTGCTTCCTACACAAACGGGGCATGTCTAGTTCAACTCAGTATTGGAAACTGCGTAAAACATTAGCTTCTCTTCACTCCAATACACTGTACTGGCTGTGAACAGACGCGAATGCTATTTGCACTGTATATGGCCAGAATAGCACAAGTGTGCTGTTCTTAGCCTGAATGAACACTTGCTGCTAGAACTTGAATCTCAACGTGATTCAACTCCGTGTAGGAAGTTTAATTGAACCCTAGTGTGCCATGCAAGAAAAACACTCTGTTTTAGAGAAAACAGCATTCTTTCACTCTACTGTGTTTCCTATAAGGCACGTACAGTGAGCTAGCTCAGAACAAAAGAACTGTGCGTCCTACACAAATCGGGCATATCTAGTTCAACTCAGTATTGGAAACAGAGTAAAACAGGAGCTTCTCTTCAGTCCAATACACTGTACTGGCTGGGAACAGTCGCGAATGCTATTTTCACTGTATATGGCCAGAATAGCACAAGTGTTCTGTTCTTAGCCTGAATGAACACTTGCTGCTAGAACTTGAATCTCAACGTGATTCAACTCCGTTTAGGAAGTTTAATTGAACCCTAGTGTGCCATGCAAGAAAAACACTCTGTTTTAGAGAAAACAGCATTCTTTCACTCTACTGTGTTTCCTATAGGGCCCGTAAGTTAGCTAGCTCAGAACAAAAGAACTGTGCTTCCTACACAAACGGGGCATATCTAGTTCAACTCAGTATTGGAAACTGAGTAAAACAGGAGCTTCTCTTCAGTCCAATACACTGTACTGGCTGGGAGAGACGCGAATGCTATTTGCACTGTATATGGCCAGAATAGCACAAGTGTGCTGTTCTTAGCCTGAATGAACACTTGCTGCTAGAACTTGAATCTCAACGTGATTCAACTCCATTTAGGAAGTTTAATTGAACCCTAGTGTGCCATGCAAGAAAAACGCTCTGTTTTAGAGAAAACAGCATTCTTTCACTCTACTGTGTTTCCTATAGGGCCCGTAAGTGAGCAAGCTCAGAACAAAAGAACTGTGCTTCCAACACAAACGGGGCATATCTAGTTCAACTCAGTATTGGAAACTGAGTAAAACAGGATCTTCTCATCAGTCCAATACACTGTACTGGCTGGGAACAGACGGGAATGCTATTTGCACTGTATATGGCCAGAATAGCACAAGTGTGCTGTTCTTAGCCTGAATGAACACTTGCTGCTAGAACTTGAATCTCAACGTGTTTCAACTCGGTTTAGGAAGTATAATTGAACCCTAGTGTGCCATGCAAGAAAAACACTCTCTTTTAGAGAAAACAGCATTCTTTCCCTCTACTGTGTTTCCTATAGGGCCCGTACAGTGAGCTAGCTCAGAACAAAAGAACCTTGCTTCCTACACAAACGGGGCATAACTAGTTCAACTCAGTATTGGAAACTGAGTAAAACAGGAGCTTCTCATCAGTCCAATACACTGTACTGGATGGGAACAGACGCGAATGCTATTTTCACTGTATATGGCCAGAACAGCACAAGTGTGCTGTTCTTAGCCTGAATGAACACTTGCTGCTAGAAATTGAATCTCAACGTGTTTCAACTCCGTTTAGGAAGTTTAATTGAACCCTAGTGTGCCATGCAAGAAAAACACTCTGTTTTAGAGAAAACAGCATTCTTTCACTCTACTGTGTTTCCTATAGGGCACGTACAGTGAGCTAGCTCAGAACAAAAGAACTGTGCTTCCTACACAAACGGGGCATATCTAGTTCAACTCAGTATTGGAAACTGAGTAAAACAGGAGCTTCTCTTCAGTCCAATACACTGTACTGGCTGGGAACAGACGCGAATGCTATTTGCACTGTATATGGCCAGAATAGCACAAGTGTGCTGTTCTTAGCCTGAATGAACACTTGCTGCTAGAACTTGAATCTCAGCGTGATACAACTCCGTTTAAGAAGGTTAATTGAACCCTAGTGTGCCATGCAAGAAAAACACTCTGTTTTAGAGAAAACAGCATTCTTTCCCTCTACTGTGTTTCCTATAGTGCCCGTAAGTGAGCTAGCTCAGAACAAAAGAACTGTGCTTCCTACACAAATGGGGCATATCTAGTTCAACTCAGTATTGGTAACTGAGTAAAACAGGAGCTTCTCATCTGTCCAATACACTGTACTGGCTGTGAACAGACGCGAATGCTGTTTGCACTGTATATGGCCAGAATAGCACAAGTGTGCTGTTCTTAGCCTTAATGACCAGTTGCTGCTAGAACTTGAATCTCAACGTGATTCAACTCCGTTTAGGAATTTTCATTGAACCCTAGTGTGCCATGCAAGAAAAACACTCTGTTTTAGAGAAAACAGCATTCTTTCCCTCTACTGTGTTTCCTATAGGGCCCGTAAGTGAGCTAGCTAAGAACAAAAGAACTGTGCTTCCTACACAAACGGGGCATGTCTAGTTCAACGCAGTATTGGAAACTGAGTAAAACTTTAGCTTCTCTTCACTCCAATACACTGTACTGGCTGTGAACAGACGCGAATGCTATTTGCACTGTATATGGCCAGAATAGCACAAGTGTGCTGTTCTTAGCCTGAATGAACACTTGCTGCTAGAACTTGAATCTCAACGTGATTCAACTCCGTTTAGGAAGTTTAATTGAAACCTAGTGTGCCATGCAAGAAAAACACTCTGTTTTAGAGAAAACAGCATTCTTTCACTCTACTGTGTTTCCTATACGGCCCGTAAGTGAGCTAGCTCAGAACAAAAGAACTGTGCTTCCTAAACAAACGGGGCATATCTAGTTCAACTGAGTATTTGAAACTGAGTAAAACAGGAGCTTCTCTTCAGTCCAATACACTGTACTGGCTAGGAGAGACGCGAATGCTATTTGCACTGTATATGGCCAGAATAGCACAAGTGTGCTGTTCTTAGCCTGAATGCACACTTTCTGCTAGAACTTGAATCTCAACGTGTTTCAACTCCGTTTAGGAAGTTTAATTGAACCCTAGTGTGCCATGCAAGAAAAACACTCTGTTTTAGAGAAAACAGCATTCTTTCACTCTTCTGTGTTTCCTATAGGGCCCGTAAGTGAGCTAGCTCAGAACAAAAGAACCTTGCTTCCTACACAAACGGGGCATATCTAGTTCAAATAAGTATTGGAAACTGAGTAACACAGGATCTTCTCTTCAGTCCAATACACTGTACTGGCTGTGAACAGACGCGAATGCTATTTGCACTGTATATGGCCAGAATAGCACAAGTGTGCTGTTCTTAGCCTAAATGAACACTTGCTGCTAGATCTTGAATCTCAACGTGATTCAACTCCGTTTAGGAAGTATAATTGAACCCTAGTGTGCCATGCAAGAAAAACACTCTGTTTTAGAGAAAACAGCATTCTTTCACTCTACTGTGTTTCCTATAGGGCCAGTAAGTGAGCTAGCTCAGAACAAAAGAACTGTGCTTCCTACACAAACGGGGCATATCTAGTTCAACTCAGTATTGGAAACTGAGTAAAACAGGAGCTTCTCATCAGTCCAATACACTGTACTGGCTGGGAACAGACGCGAATGCTATTTGCACTGTATATGGCCAGAAAAGCACAAGTGTGCTGGTCTTAGCCTGAATGAACACTTGCTGCTAGAACTTGAATCTCAGCGTGATTCAACTCCGTTTAGGAAGGTTAATTGAACCCTAGTGTGCCATGCAAGAAAAACGCTCCGTTTTAGAGAAAACAGCATTCTTTCACTCTACTGTGTTTCCTATACGGCCCGTAAGTGAGCTAGCTCGGAACAAAAGAACTGTGCTTCCTACACTAACGGGGCATATCTAGTTCAACTCAGTATTGGAAACTGAGTAAATCAGGAGCTTCTCATCAGTCCAATACACTGTACTGGCTGGGAACAGACGCGAATGCTATTTGCACTGTATATGGCCAGAATAGCACAAGTGTGCTGTTCTTAGCCTGAATGAACACTTGCTGCTAGAACTTGAATCTCAACGTGTTTCAACTCCGTTTAGGAAGTTTAATTGAACCCTAGTGTGCCATGCAAGAAAAACACTGTGTTTTAGAGAAAACAGCATTCATTCCCTCTACTGTGTTTCCTATAGGGCCCGTAAGTGAGCTAGCTCAGAACAAAAGAACTGTGCTTCCTACACAAACGGGGCATATCTAGTTCAACTCAGTATTGGAAACTGAGTAAAACAGGAGCTTCTCATCAGTCCAATACACTGTACTGGCTGTGAACAGACACGAATGCTATTTGCACTGTATATGGCCAGAATAGCACAAGTGTGCTGTTCTTATCCTAAATGAACACTTGCTGCTAGATCTTGAATCTCAACGTGATTCAACTCCGTTTAGGAAGGTTAATTGAACCCTAGTGTGCCATGCAAGAAAAACACTCTGTTTTAGAGAAAACAGCATTCTTTCACTCTACTGTGTTTCCTATAGGGCCCGTAAGTGAGCTAGCTCAGAACAAAAGAACTGTGCTTCCTACACAAACGGGGCATATCTAGTTCAACTCAGTACTGGAAACTGAGTAAAACAGGAGCTTCTCATCAGTCCAATACACTGTACTGGCTGGGAACAGACGCGAATGCTATTTGCACTGTATATGGCCAGAATAGCACAAGTGTGCTGTTCTTAGCCTGAATGAACACTTGCTGCTAGAACTTGAATCTCAACGTGTTTCAACTCCGTTTAGGAAGTTTAATTGAACCCTAGTGTGCCATGCAAGAAAAACACTCTGTTTTAGAGAAACCAGCATTCTTTCACTCTACTGTGTTTCCTATAGGGCCTGTAAGTGAGCTAGCTCAGAACAAAAGAACCTTGCTTCCTACACAACGGGGCATATCTAGTTCAAATCAGTATTGGAAACTGAGTAAAACAGGAGCTTCTCTTCAGTCCAATACACTGTACTGGCTGGGAACAGACGCGAATGCTATTTGCACTGTATATGGCCAGAAAAGCACAAGTGTGCTGGTCTTAGCCTGAATGAACACTTGCTGCTAGAACTTGAATCTCAACGTGATTCAACTCCGTTTAGGAAGTTTAATTGAACCCTAGTGTGCCATGCAAGAAAAACACTCTGTTTTAGAGAAAACAGCATTCTTTCACTCTACTGTGTTTCCTAAAGGGCCCATACAGTGAGCTAGCTCAGAACAAAAGAACTGTGCTTCCTACACAAACGGGGCATATCTAGTTCAACTCAGTATTGGAAACTGAGTAAAACAGGAGCTTCTCTTCAGTCCAATACAGTGTAATGGCTGGGAACAGACGCGAATGCTATTTGCACTGTATATGGCCAGAATAGCACAAGTGTGCTGTTGTTAGCCTGAATGAACACTTGCTGCTAGAACTTGAATCTCAGCGTGATTCAACTCCGTTTAGGAAGTTTAATTGAACACTAGTGTGCCATGCAAGAAAAACACTCTGTTTTAGAGAAAACAGCATTCTTTCCCTCTACTTTGTTTCCTATAGGGCCCGTAAGTGAGCTAGCTCAGAACAAAAGAACTGTGCTTCCAACACAAACGGGGCATATCTAGTTCAACTCAGTATTGGAAACTGAGTAAAACAGGAGCTTCTCATCAGTCCAATACATTGTACTGGCTGGGAACAGACGCGAATGCTATTTGCACTGTATATGGCCAGAATAGCACAAGTGTGCTGTTCTTAGCATGAATGAACACTTGCTGCTAGAACTTGAATCTCAACGTGTTTCAACTCCGTATAGGAAGTTTAATTGAACCCTAGTGTGCCATGCAAGAAAAACACTCTGTTTTAGAGAAAACAGCATTCTTTCCCTCTACTGTGTTTCCTATAGGGCCCGTAAGTGAGCTAGCTCAGAACAAAAGAACCTTGCTTCCTACACAAACGGAGCATACCTAGTTCAAATCAGTATTGGAAACTGAGTAAGACAGGAGCTTCTCTTCAGTCCAATACACTGTACTGGCTGTGAACAGACGCGAATGCTATTTGCACTGTATATGGCCAGAATAGCACAAGTGTGCTGTTCTTAGCCTCAATGAACACTTGCTGCTAGACCTTGAATCTCAACGTGATTCAACTCCGTTTAGGAAGTTTAATTGAACCCTAGTGTGCCATGCAAGAAAAACACTCTGTTTTAGAGAAAACAGCATTCTTTCACTCTACTGTGTTTCCTAAAGGGCCCGTACAGTGAGCTAGCTCAGAACAAAAGAACTGTGCTTCCTACACAAACGGGGCATATCTAGTTCAACTCAGTATTGGAAACTGAGTAAAACAGGAGCTTCTCATCAGTCCATTATACTGTACTAGCTGGGAACAGACGCGAATGCTATTTGCACTGTATATGGCCAGAATAGCACAAGTGTGCTGTTCTTAGCCTGAATGAACACTTGCTGCTAGAACTTGAATCTCAACGTGTTTCAACTCCGTTTAGGAAGTTTAATTGAACACTAGTGTGCCAGGCAAGAAAAACACTCTGTTTTAGAGAAACCAGCATTCTTTCCCTGTACTGTGTTTCCTATAGGTCCCGTAAATGAGCTAGCTCAGAACAAAAGAACCTTGCTTCCTACACAAACGGGGCATATCTAGTTCAAATCCGTATTGGAAACTGAAGAAAACAGGAGCTTCTCTTCAGTCCAATACACTGTATTGGCTGGGAACAGACGCTAATGCTATTTGCACTGTACATGGCCAGAAAAGCACAAGTGTGCTGGTCTTAGCCTGAATGAACACTTGCTGCTAGAACTTGAATCTCAGCCTGATTCAACTCCGTTTAAGAAGGTTAATTGAACCCTAGTGTGCCATGCAAGAAAAACGCTCCGTTTTCGAGAAAACAGCATTCTTTCACTCTACTGTGTTTCCTATAGGGTCCGTAAGTGAGCTAGCTCAGACCAAAGAACTGTGCTTCATACACAAACGGGGCATATCTAGTTCAACTCAGTATTGGAAACTGATTAAAACAGGAGCATCTCATCAGTCCAATACACTGTACTGGCTGGGAACAGACGCGAATGCTATTTGCACTGTATATGGCCAGATTAGCACAACTGTGCTGTTCTTAGCCTGAATGCACACTTGCTGCTAGAACTTGAATCTCAACGTGTTTCAACTCCTTTTAGGAAGTTTAATTGAACCCTAGTGTGCCATGCAAGAAAAACACTCTGTTTTAGAGAAAACAGCATTCTTTCCCTCTACTGTGTTTCCTATAGGGCCCGTAAGTGAGCTAGGTCAGAACAAAAGAACTGTGCTTCCTACACAAACGGGGCATATCTAGTTCAACTCAGTATTGGAAACTGAGTAAAACAGCAGCTTCTCATCAGTCCAATACACTGTACTGGCTGTGAACAGACGCGAATGCTATTTGTACTGTATATGGCCAGAATAGCACAAGTGTGCTGTTCTTAGCCTGAATGAACACTTGCTGCTAGACCTTGAATCTCAACGTGATTCAACTCCGTTTAGGAAGTTTAATTGAACCCTAGTGTGCCATGCAAGAAAAACACTCTGTTTTAGAGAAAACAGCATTCTTTCACTCTACTGTGTTTCCTAAAGGGCCCGTACAGTGAGCTAGCTCAGAACAAAAGAACTGTGCTTCCTACACAAACCGGGCATATCTAGTTCAACTCAGTATTGGAAACTGAGTAAAACAGGAGCTTCTCTTCAGTCCAATACAGTGTAATGGCTGGGAACAGACGCGAATGCTATTTGCACTGTATATGGCCAGAATAGCACAAGTGTGCTGTTCTTAGCCTGAATGAACACTTGCTGCTAGAACTTGAATCTCAGCGTGATTCAACTCCGTTTAGGAAGGTTAATTGAACCCTAGTGTGCCATGCAAGATAAACACTCTGTTTTAGAGAAAACAGCATTCTTTCCCTCTACTTTGTTTCCTATAGGGCCCGTAAGTGAGCTAGCTCAGAACAAAAGAACTGTGCTTCCTACAGAATCGGGGCATATCTAGTTCAACTCAGTATTGGAAACTGAGTAAAACAGGAGCTTCTCATCAGTCCAATACACTGTACTGGCTGGGAACAGACGCGAATGCTGTTTGCACTGTATATGGCCAGAAGAGCACAAGTGTGCTGTTCTTAGCCTGAATGAACACTTGCTGCTAGAACTTGAATCTCAACGTGTTTCAACTCCGTTTAGGAAGTTTAAATGAACCCTAGTGTGCCATGCAAGAAAAACACTCTGTTTTAGAGAAAACAGCATTCTTTCACTCTACTGTGTTTCCTATAGGGCCCGAAAGTGAGCTAGCTCAGAACAAAAGAACCTTGCTTCCTACACAAACGGGGCATAATAGTTCAAATCAGTATTGGAAACTGAGTAAAACAGGAGCTTCTCCTCAGTCCAATACACTGTACTGGCTGGGAACAGACGCGAATGCTATTTGCACTGTATATGGCCAGAAAAGCACAAGTGTGCTGGTCTTAGCCTGAATGAACACTTGCTGCTAGAACTTGAATCTCAGCGTGATTCAACTCCGTTAGGGAAGGTTAATTGAACCCTAGTGTGCCATGCAAGAAAAACGCTCCGTTTTAGAGAAAACAGCATTCTTTCACTCTACTGTGTTTCCTATAGGGCCTGTAAGTGAGCTAGCTCAGAACAAAAGAACTGTGCTTCCAACACAAACGGGGCATATCTAGTTCAACTCAGTATTGGAAACTGAGTAAAACAGGAGCTTCTCATCAGTCCAATACATTGTACTGGCTGGGAACAGACGCGAATGCTATTTGCACTGTATATGGCCAGAATAGCACAAGTGTGCTGTTCTTAGCATGAATGAACACTTGCTGCTAGAACTTGAATCTCAACGTGTTTCAACTCCGTTTAGGAAGTTTAATTGAACCCTAGTGTGCCATGCAAGAAAAACACTCTGTTTTAGAGAAAACAGCATTCTTTCACTCTACTGTGTTTCCTATAGGGCCCGTAAGTGAGCTAGCTCAGAACAAAAGAACCTTGCTTCCTACACAAATTGAGCATACCTAGTTCAAATCAGTATTGGAAACTGAGTAAGACAGGAGCTTCTCTTCAGTCCAATACACTGTACTGGCTGGGAACAGACGCGAATGCTATTTGCACTGTATATGGCCAGAAAAGCACAAGTGTGCTGGTCTTAGCCTGAATGTACACTTGCTGCTAGAACTTGAATCTCAGCGTGATTCAACTTCGTTTAGGAAGGTTAATTGAACCCTAGTGTGCCATGCAAGAAAAACGCTCCGTTTTAGAGAAAACAGCATTCTTTCACTCTACTGTGTTTCCTATAGGGCCCGTAAGTGAGCTAGCTCAGAACAAAAGAACTGTGCTTCCAACACAAACGGGGCATATCTAGTTCAACTCAGTATTGGAAACTGAGTAAAACAGGAGATTCTCATCAGTCCAATACACTGTACTGGCTGGGAACAGACGCGAATGCTATTTGCACTGTATATGGCCAGAATAGCACAAGTGTGCTGTTCTTAGCCTGAATGAACACTTGCTGCTAGAACTTGAATCTCAACGTGTTTCAACTCCGTTTAGGAAGTTTAATTGAACCCTAGTGTGCCATGCAAGAAAAACACTCTGTTTTAGAGAAAACAGGCATTCTTTCCCTCTACTGTGTTTCCTATAGGGCCCGTAAGTGAGCTAGCTCGGAACAAAAGAACTGTGCTTCCTACACAAACGGGGCATATCTACTTCAAATCAGTATTGGAAACTGAGTAAAACAGGAGCTTCTCATCAGTCCAATACACTATACTGGCTGGGAACAGACGCGAATGCTATTTGCACTGAATATGGCCAGAATAGCACAAGAGTGCTGTTCTTAGCCTGAATGAACACTTGCAGCTAGAACTTGAATCTCAACGTGATTCAACTCCGTTTAGGAAGTTTAATTGAACCCTAGTGTGCAATGCAAGAAAAACACTCTGTTTTAGAGAAAACAGCATTCTTTCCCTCTACTGTGTTTCCTATAGGGCCCGTAAGTGAGCTAGCTCAGAACAAAAGAACCTTGCTTCCTACACAAACGGGGCATATCTAGTTCAAATCAGTATTGGAAACTGAAGAAAACAGGAGCTTCTCTTCAGTCCAATACACTGTACTGGCTGGGAACAGACGCAAATGCTATTTGCACTGTATATGGCCAGAAAAGCACAAGTGTGCTGTTCTTAGCCTGAATGAACACTTGCTGCTAGAACTTGAATCTCAGCGTGATTCAACTCCGTTTAGGAAGGTTAATTGAACCCTAGTGTGCCATGCAAGAAAAACACTCTGTTTTAGAGAAAACAGCATTCTTTCCCTCTACTTTGTTTCCTATAGGCCCGTAAGTGAGCTAGCTCAGAACAAAAGAACTGTGCTTCCTACACAAACAGAGCATATCTAGTTCAACTCAGTATTGGAAACTGAGTAAAACAGGAGCTTCTCATCAGTCCAATACACTGTACTGGCTGGGAACAGACGCGAATGCTGTTTGCACTGTATATGGCCAGAATAGCACAAGTGTGCTGTTCTTAGCCTGAATGAACACTTGCTGCTAGAACTTGAATCTCAACATGTTTCAACTCCGTTTAGGAAGTTTAAATGAACCCTAGTGTGCCATGCAAGAAAAACACTCTGTTTTAGAGAAAACAGCATTCTTTCCCTCTACTGTGTTTCCTATAGGGCCCGAAAGTGAGCTAGCTCAGAACAAAAGAACCTTGCTTCCTACACAAACGGGGCATATCTAGTTCAAATCAGTATTGGAAACTGAGTAAAACAGGAGCTTCTCTTCAGTCCAATACACTGTACTGGCTGGGAACAGACGCGAATGCTATTTGCACTGTATATGGCCAGAAAAGCACAAGTGTGCTGGTCTTAGCCTGAATGAACACTTGCTGCTAGAACTTGAATCTCAGCGTGATTCAACTCCGTTAGGGAAGGTTAATTGAACCCTAGTGTGCCATGCAAGAAAAACGCTCCGTTTTAGAGAAAACAGCATTCATTCACTCTACTGTGTTTCCTATAGGGCCCGTAAGTGAGCTAGCTCAGAACAAAAGAACTGTGCTTCCAACACAAACGGGGCATATCTAGTTCAACTCAGTATTGGAAACTGAGTAAAACAGGAGCTTCTCATCAGTCCAATACATTGTACTGGCTGGGAATAGACGCGAATGCTATTTGCACTGTATATGGCCAGAATAGCACAAGTGTGCTGTTCTTAGCATGAATGAACACTTGCTGCTAGAACTTGAATCTCAACGTGTTTCAACTCCGTTTAGGAAGTTTAATTGAACCCTAGTGTGCCATGCAAGAAAAACACTCTGTTTTAGAGAAAACAGCATTCTTTCACTCTACTGTGTTTCCTATAGGGCCCGTAAGTGAGCTAGCTCAGAACAAAAGAACCTTGCTTCCTTCACAAATTGAGCATACCTAGTTCAAATCAGTATTGGAAACTGAGTAAGACAGGAGCTTCTCTTCAGTCCAATACACTGTACTGGCTGGGAACAGACGCGAATGCTATTTGCACTGTATATGGCCAGAAAAGCACAAGTGTGCTGGTCTTAGCCTGAATGAACACTTGCTGCTAGAACTTGAATCTCAGCGTGATTCAACTTCGTTTAGGAAGGTTAATTGAACCCTAGTGTGCCATGCAAGAAAAACGCTCCGTTTTAGAGAAAACAGCATTCTTTCACTCTACTGTGTTTCCTATAGGGCCCGTAAGTGAGCTAGCTCAGAAAAAAAGAACTGTGCTTCCAACACAAACGGGGCATATCTAGTTCAACTCAGTATTGGAAACTGAGTAAAACAGGAGATTCTCATCAGTCCAATACACTGTACTGGCTGGGAACAGACGCGAATGCTATTTGCACTGTATATGGCCAGAATAGCACAAGTGTGCTGTTCTTAGCCTGAATGAACACTTGCTGCTAGAACTTGAATCTCAACGTGTTTCAACTCCGTTTAGGAAGTTTAATTGAACCCTAGTGTGCCATGCAAGAAAAACACTCTGTTTTAGAGAAAACAGGCATTCTTTCCCTCTACTGTGTTTCCTATAGAGCCCGTAAGTGAGCTAGCTCAGAACAAAAGAACTGTGCTTCCTACACAAACGGGGCATATCTACTTCAAATCAGTATTGGAAACTGAGTAAAACAGGAGCTTCTCATCAGTCCAATACACTATACTGGCTGGGAACAGACGCGAATGCTATTTGCACTGAATATGGCCAGAATAGCACAAGAGTGCTGTTCTTAGCCTGAATGAACACTTGCTGCTAGAACTTGAATCTCAACGTGTTTCAACTCCGTTTAGGAAGTTTAATTGAACCCTAGTGTGCAATGCAAGAAAATCACTCTGTTTTAGAGAAAACAGCATTCTTTCCCTCTACTGTGTTTCCTATAGGCCCGTAAGTGAGCTAGCTCAGAACAAAAGAACTGTGCTTCCTACACAAACAGAGCATATCTAGTTCAACTCAGTATTGGAAACTGAGTAAAACAGGAGCTTCTCATCAGTCCAATACACTGTACTGGCTGGGAACAGACGCGAATGCTGTTTGCACTGTATATGGCCAGAATAGCACAAGTGTGCTGTTCTTAGCCTGAATGAACACTTGCTGCTAGAACTTGAATCTCAACGTGTTTCAACTCCGTTTAGGAAGTTTAAATGAACCCTAGTGTGCCATGCAAGAAAAACACTCTGTTTTAGAGAAAACAGCATTCTTTCCCTCTACTGTGTTTCCGATAGGGCCCGAAAGTGAGCTAGCTCAGAACAAAAGAACCTTGCTTCCTACACAAACGGGGCATATCTAGTTCAAATCAGTATTGGAAACTGAGTAAAACAGGAGCTTCTCTTCAGTCCAATACACTGTACTGGCTGGGAACAGACGCGAATGCTATTTGCACTGTATATGGCCAGAAAAGCACAAGTGTGCTGGTCTTAGCCTGAATGAACACTTGCTGCTAGAACTTGAATCTCAGTGTGATTCAACTTCGTTTAGGAAGGTTAATTGAACCCTAGTGTGCCATGCAAGAAAAACGCTCCGTTTTAGAGAAAACAGCATTCTTTCACTCTACTGTGTTTCCTATAGGGCCTGTAAGTGAGCTAGCTCAGAACAAAAGAACTGTGCTTCCAACACAAACGGGGCATATCTAGTTCAACTCAGTATTGGAAACTGAGTAAAACAGGAGGTTCTCATCAGTCCAATACACTGTACTGGCTGGGAACAGACGCGAATGCTATTTGCACTGTATATGGCCAGAATAGCACAAGTGTGCTGTTCTTAGCCTGAATGAACAATTGCTGCTAGAACTTGAATCTCAACGTGTTTCAACTCCGTTTAGGAAGTTTAATTGAACCCTAGTGTGCCATGCAAGAAAAACACTATGTTTTAGAGAAAACAGGCTTTCTTTCCCTCTACTGTGTTTCCTATAGGGCCCGTAAGTGAGCTAGCTCAGAACAAAAGTACTGTGCTTCCTACACAAACGGGGCATATCTAGTTCAACTCAGTATTGGAAACTGAGTAAAACAGGAACTACTCTTCAGTCCAATACACTGTACTGGTTGGGAACAGACTCGAATGCTATTTGCACTGTATATGGCCAGAATAGCACAAGTGTGCTGTTCTTAGCCTGAATCACCACTTGCTGCTAGATCTTGAATCTCAATGTGTTTCAACTCCGTTTAGGAAGTTTAATTGAACCCTAGTGTGCCATGCAAGAAAAACACTCTGTTTTAGAGAAAACAGCATTCTTTTCCTCTACTGTGTTTCCTATAGGGCCCGTAAGTGAGCTAGCTCAGAACAAAAGAACTGTGCTTCCAACACAAACGGGGCATATCTAGTTCAACTCAGTATTGGAAACTGAGTAAGACAGGAGCTTCTCTTCAGTCCAATACACTGTACTGGCTGGGAACAGACGCGAATGCTATTTGCACTGTATATGGCCAGAATAGCACAAGTGTGCTGGTCTTAGCCTGAATGAACACTTGCTGCTAGAACTTGAATCTCAGCGTGATTCAACTCCGTTTAGGAAGGTTAATTGAACCCTAGTGGGCCATGCAAGAAAAACGCTCCGTTTTAGAGAAAACTGCATTCTTTCACTCTACTGTGTTTCCTATAGGGCCCGTAAGTGAGCAAGCTCAGAACAAAAGAACTGTGCTTCCAACACAAACGGGGCATATCTTGTTCAACTCAGTATTGGAAACTGAGTAAAACAGGAGCTTCTCATCAGTCCAATACACTGTACTGGCTGGGAACAGACGGGAATGCTATTTGCACTGTATATGGCCAGAATAGCACAAGTGTGCAGTTCTTAGCCTGAATAAACACTTGCTGCTAGAACTTGAATCTCAACGTGTTTCAACTCCGTTTAGGAAGTATAATTGAACCCTAGTGTGCCATGCAAGAAAAACACTCTCTTTTAGAGAAAACAGCATTCTTTCCCTCTACTGTGTTTCCTATAGGGCCCGTACAGTGAGCTAGCTCAGAACAAAAGAACCTTGCTTCCTACACAAACGGGGCATATCTAGTTCAACTCAGTATTGGAAACTGAGTAAAACAGGAGCTTCTCATCAGTCCAATACACTGTACTGGATGGGAACAGACGCGAATGCTGTTTTCACGGTATATGGCCAGAACAGCACAAGTGTGCTGTTCTTAGCCTGAATGAACACTTGCTGCTAGAACTTGAATCTCAACGTGTTTCAACTCCGTTTAGGAAGTTTAATTGAACCCTAGTGTGCCATGCAAGAAAAACACTCTGTTTTAGAGAAACCAGCATTCTTTCCCTCTACTGTGTTTCCTATAGGGCCTGTAAGTGAGCTAGCTCAGAACAAAAGAACCTTGCTTCCTACACAAACGGGGCATACTAGTTCATATCAGTAATGGAAACTGAGTAAAACAGGAGCTTCTCATCAGTCCAATACACTGTACTGGCTGTGAACAGACGCGAATGCTATTTGCACTGAATATGGCCAGAATAGCACAAGTGTGCTGTTCTTAGCCTGAATGAACACTTGCTGCTAGAACTTGAATCTCAACGTGATTCAACTCCGTTTAGGAAGTTTAATTGAACCCTAGTGTGCCATGCAAGAAAAACACTCTGTTTTAGAGAAAACAGCATTCTTTCACTCTACTGTGTTTCCTATAGGGCACGTACAGTGAGCTAGCTCAGAACAAAAGAACTGTGCCTCCTACACAAACGGGGCATATCTAGTTCAACTCAGTATTGGAAACTGAGTAAATCAGGAGCTTCTCTTCAGTCCAATACACTGTAATGGCTGGGAACAGACGCGAATGCTATTTGCACTGTATATGGCCAGAATAGCACAAGTGTGCTGTTCTTAGCCTGAATGAACACTTGCTGCTAGAACTTGAATCTCAGCGTGATTCAACTCCGTTTAAGAAGCTTAATTGAACCCTAGTGTGCCATGCAAGAAAAACACTCTGTTTTAGAGAAAACAGCATTCTTTCCCTCTACTGAGTTTCCTATAGGGCCCGTAAGTGAGCTAGCTCAGAACAAAAGAACTGTGCTTCCTACACAAACGGGGCATATCTAGTTCAACTCAGTATTGGAAACTGAGAAAACAGGAGCTTCTCTTCAGTCCAATACACTGTACTGGCTGGGAACAGACGCGAATGCTATATGCACTGTATATGGCCAGAATAGCACAAGTGTGCTCTTCTTAGCCTGAATGAACACTTGCTGCTAGAACTTGAATATCAACGTGTTTCAACTCCGTTTAGGAAGTTTAATTGAACCCTAGTGTGCCATGCAAGAAAAACACTCTGTTTTTGAGAAAACAGCATTCTTTCACTCTACTGTGTTTCCAATAAGGCACGTACAGTGAGCTAGCTCAGAACAAAAGAACTGTGCTTCCTACACAAACCGAGCATATCTAGTTCAACTCAGTATTGGAAACTGAGTAAAACAGGAGCTTCTCATCAGTCCAATACACTGTACTGGCTGGGAACAGACGCGAATACTATTTGCACTGTATATGGCCAGAATAGCACAAGTGTACTGTTCTTAGCCTGAATGCACACTTGCTGCTAGAACTTGAATCTCAAGAGTTTCAACTCCGTTTAGGAAGTTTAATTGAACCCTAGTGTGCCATGCAAGAAAAACACTCTGTTTTAGAGAAAACAGCATTCTTTCCCTCTACTGTGTTTCCTATAGTGCCCGTAAGTGAGCTAGCTCAGAACAAAAGAACTGTGCTTCCTACACAAATGGGGCATATCTAGTTCAACTCAGTATTGGTAACTGAGTAAAACAGGAGCTTCTCATCTGTCCAATACACTGTACTGGCTGTGAACAGACGCGAATGCTATTTGCACTGTATATGGCCAGAATAGCACAAGTGTGCTGTTCATAGCCTTAATGACCACTTGCTGCTAGAACTTGAATCTCAACCTGATTCAACTCCGTTTAGGAATTTTAATTGAACCCTAGTGTGCCATGCAAGAAAAACACTCTGTTTTAGAGAAAACAGCATTCTTTCCCTCTACTGTGTTTCCTATAGGGCCCGTAAGTGAGCTAGCTCAGAACAAAAGAACTGTGCTTCCTACACAAACGGGGCATATCTAGTTCAACTCAGTATTGGAAACTGAGTAAAACATTAGCTTCTCTTCACTCCAATACACTGTACTGGCTGTGAACAGACGCGAATGCTATTTGCACTGTATATGGCCAGAATAGCACAAGTGTGCTGTTCTTAGCCTGAATGAACACTTGCTGCTAGAACTTGAATCTCAACGTGATTCAACTCCGTTTAGGAAGTTTAATTGAACCCTAGTGTGCCATGCAAGAAAAACACTCTGTTTTAGAGAAAACAGCATTCTTTCACTCTACTGTGTTTCCTATACTGCCCGTAAGTGAGCTAGCTCAGAACAAAAGAACTGTGCTTCCTACACAAACGGGGCATATCTAGTTCAACTGAGTATTTGAAACTGAGTAAAACAGGAGCTTCTCTTCAGTCCAATACACTGTACTGGCTAGGAGAGACGCGAATGCTATTTGCACTGTATATGGCCAGAATAGCACAAGTGTGCTGTTCTTCGCCTGAATGCACACTTGCTGCTAGAACTTGAATCTCAACGTGTTTCAACTCCGTTTAGGAAGTTTAATTGAACCCTAGTGTGCTATGCAAGAAAAACACTCTGTTTTAGAGAAAACAGCATTCTTTCACTCTTCTGTGTTTCCTATAGGGCCCGTAAGTGAGCTAGCTCAGAACAAAAGAACCTTGTTTCCTACACAAACGGGACATATCTAGTTCAAGTAAGTATTGGAAACTGAGTAACACAGGAGCTTCTCTTCAGTCCAATACACTGTACTGGCTGGGAACAGACGCGAATGCTATTTGCACTGTATATGGCCAGAAAAGCACAAGTGTGCTGGTCTTAGCCTGAATGAACACTTGCTGCTAGAACTTGAATCTCAGCGTGATTCAACTCCGTTTAGGAAGGTTAATTGAACCCTAGTGTGCCATGCAAGAAAAACGCTCCGTTTTAGAGAAAACAGCATTCTTTCACTCTACTGTGTTTCCTATAGGGCCCGTAAGTGAGCTAGCTCAGAACAAAAGAACTGTGCTTCCTACACAAACGAGGCATATCTAGTTCAACTCAGTATTGGAAACTGAGTAAATCAGGAGCTTCTCATCAGTCAATACACTGTACTGGCTGGGAACAGACGCGAATGCTATTTGCACTGTATATGGCCAGAATAGCACAAGTGTGCTGTTCTTAGCCTGAATGCACACTTGCTGCTAGAACTTGAATCTCAACGTGTTTCAACTCCGTTTAGGAAGTTTAATTGAACCCTAGTGTGCCATGCAAGAAAAACACTCTGTTTTAGAGAAAACAGCATTCATTCCCTCTACTGTGTTTCCTATAGGGCCCGTAAGTGAGCTAGCTCAGAACAAAAGAACTGTGCTTCCTACACAAACGGGGCATATCTAGTTCAACTCAGTATTGGAAACTGAGTAAAACAGGAGCTTCTCATCAGTCCAATACACAGTACTGGCTGGGAACAGACGCGAATGCTATTTGCACTGTATATGGCCAGAATAGCACAAGTGTGCTGTTCTTACCCTGAATGAACACTTGCTGCTAGATCTTGAATCTCAACGTGATTCAACTCCGTTTAGGAAGTTTAATTGAACCCTAGTGTGCCATGCAAGAAAAACACTCTGTTTTAGAGAAAACAGCATTCTTTCACTCTACTGTGTTTCCTATAGGGCCCGTAAGTGAGCTAGCTCGGAACAAAAGAACTGTGCTTCCTACACAAACGGGGCATATCTAGTTCAACTCAGTATTGGAAACTGAGTAAAACAGGAGCTTCTCATCAGTCCAATACACTGTACTGGCTTTGAACAGACGCGAATGCTATTTGCACTGTATATGGCCAGAATAGCACAAGTGTGCTGTTCTTAGCCTTAATGACCAGTTGCTGCTAGAACTTGAATCTCAACGTGATTCAACTCCGTTTAGGAATTTTAATTGAACCCTAGTGTGCCATGCAAGAAAAACACTCTGTTTTAGAGAAAACAGCATTCTTTCCCTCTACTGTGTTTCCTATAGGGCCCGTAAGTGAGCTAGCTAAGAACAAAAGAACTGTGCTTCCTACACAAACGGGGCATGTCTAGTTCAACTCAGTATTGCAAACTGAGTAAAACATTATCTTCTCTTCACTCCAATACACTGTACTGGCTGTGAACAGACGCGAATGCTATTTGCACTGTATATGGCCAGAATAGCACAAGTGTGCTGTTCTTAGCCTGAATGAACACTTGCTGCTAGAACTTGAATCTCAACGTGATTCAACTCCGTTTAGGAAGTTTAATTGAAACCTAGTGTGCCATGCAAGAAAAACACTCTGTTTTAGAGAAAACAGCATTCTTTCACTCTACTGTGTTTCCTATACGGCCCGTAAGTGAGCTAGCTCAGAACAAAAGAACTGTGCTTCCTAAACAAACGGGGCATATCTAGTTCAACTGAGTATTTGAAACTGAGTAAAACAGGAGCTTCTCTTCAGTCCAATACACTGTACTGGCTAGGAGAGACGCGAATGCTATTTGCACTGTATATGGCCAGAATAGCACAAGTGTGCTGTTCTTAGCCTGAATGCACACTTGCTGCTAGAACTTGAATCTCAACGTGTTTCAACTCCGTTTAGGAAGTTTAATTGAACCCTAGTTTGCCATGCAAGAAAAACACTCTGTTTTAGAGAAAACAGCATTCTTTCACTCTTCTGTGTTTCCTATAGGGTCCGTAAGTGAGCTAGCTCAGAACAAAAGAACCTTGCTTCCTACACAAACGGGGCATATCTAGTTCAAATAAGTATTGGAAACTGAGTAACACAGGAGCTTCTCTTCAGTCCAATACACTGTACTGGCTGGGAACAGACGCGAATGCTATTTGCACTGTATATGGCCAGAAAAGCACAAGTGTGCTGGTCTTAGCCTGAATGAACACTTGCTGCTAGAACTTGAATCTCAGCGTGATTCAACTCCGTTTAGGAAGGTTAATTGAACCCTAGTGTGCCATGCAAGTAAAACGCTCCGTTTTAGAGAAAACAGCATTCTTTCACTCTACTGTGTTTCCTATAGGGCCCGTAAGTGAGATAGCTCAGAACCAAAGAACTGTGCTTCCAACACTAACGGGGCATATCTAGTTCAACTCAGTATTGGAAACTGAGTAAAACAGGAGCTTCTCATCAGTCCAATACACTGTACTGGCTGGGAACAGACGCGAATGCTATTTGCACTGTATATGGCCAGAATAGCACAAGTGTGCTGTTCTTAGCCTGAATGAACACTTGCTGCTAGAACTTGAATCTCAGCGTGATTCAACTTCGTTTAGGAAGGTTAATTGAACCCTAGTGTGCCATGCAAGAAAAACGCTCCGTTTTAGAGAAAACAGCATTCTTTCACTCTACTGTGTTTCCTATAGGGCCCGTAAGTGAGCTAGCTCAGAACAAAAGAACTGTGCTTCCAACACAAACGGGGCATATCTAGTTCAACTCAGTATTGGAAACTGAGTAAAACAGGAGGTTCTCATCAGTCCAATACACTGTACTGGCTGGGAACAGACGCGAATGCTATTTGCACTGTATATGGCCAGAATAGCACAAGTGTGCTGTTCTTAGCCTGAATGAACAATTGCTGCTACAACTTGAATCTCAACGTGTTTGAACTCCGTTTAGGAAGTTTAATTGAACCCTAGTGTGCCATGCAAGAAAAACACTCTGTTTTAGAGAAAACAGGCATTCTTTCCCTCTACTGTGTTTCCTATAGGGCCCGTAAGTGAGCTAGCTCAGAACAAAAGTACTGTGCTTCCTACACAAACGGGGCATATCTAGTTCAACTCAGTATTGGAAACTGAGTAAAACAGGAGCTTCTCTTCAGTCCAATACACTGTACTGGCTGGGAACAGACGCGAATGCTATATGCACTGTATATGGCCAGAATAGCACAAGTGTGCTCTTCTTAGCCTGAATGAACACTTGCTGCTAGAACTTGAATATCAACGTGTTTCAACTCCGTTTAGGAAGTTTAATTGAACCCTAGTGTGCCATGCAAGAAAAACACTCTGTTTTTGAGAAAACAGCATTCT
Organism: Peromyscus maniculatus bairdii; assembly: GCF_049852395.1. NCBI lineage: Eukaryota > Metazoa > Chordata > Mammalia > Rodentia > Cricetidae > Peromyscus > Peromyscus maniculatus. The sequence goes on from NC_134862.1 coordinate 7,074,804, forward strand.
TTCACTCTACTGTGTTTCCAATAAGGCACGTACAGTGAGCTAGCTCAGAACAAAAGAACTGTGCTTCCTACACAAACCGAGCATATCTAGTTCAACTCAGTATTGGAAACTGAGTAAAACAGGAGCTTCTCATCAGTCCAATACACTGTACTGGCTGGGAACAGACGCGAATACTATTTGCACTGTATATGGCCAGAATAGCACAAGTGTACTGTTCTTAGCCTGAATGCACACTTGCTGCTAGAACTTGAATCTCAACGTGTTTCAACTCCGTTTAGGAAGTTTAATTGAACCCTAGTGTGCCATGCAAGAAAAACACTCTGTTTTAGAGAAAACAGCATTCTTTCCCTCTACTGTGTTTCCTATAGTGCCCGTAAGTGAGCTAGCTCAGAACAAAAGAACTGTGCTTCCTACACAAATGGGGCATATCTAGTTCAACTCAGTATTGGTAACTGAGTAAAACAGGAGCTTCTCATCTGTCCAATACACTGTACTGGCTGTGAACAGACGCGAATGCTATTTGCACTGTATATGGCCAGAATAGCACAAGTGTGCTGTTCATAGCCTTAATGACCACTTGCTGCTAGAACTTGAATCTCAACCTGATTCAACTCCGTTTAGGAATTTTAATTGAACCCTAGTGTGCCATGCAAGAAAAACACTCTGTTTTAGAGAAAACAGCATTCTTTCCCTCTACTGTGTTTCCTATTGGGCCCGTAAGTGAGCTAGCTCAGAACAAAAGAACTGTGCTTCCTACACAAACGGGGCATATCTAGTTCAACTCAGTATTGGAAACTGAGTAAAACATTAGCTTCTCTTCACTCCAATACACTGTACTGGCTGTGAACAGACGCGAATGCTATTTGCACTGTATATGGCCAGAATAGCACAAGTGTGCTGTTCTTAGCCTGAATGAACACTTGCTGCTAGAACTTGAATCTCAACGTGATTCAACTCCGTTTAGGAAGTTTAATTGAACCCTAGTGTGCCATGCAAGAAAAACACTCTGTTTTAGAGAAAACAGCATTCTTTCACTCTACTGTGTTTCCTATACTGCCCGTAAGTGAGCTAGCTCAGAACAAAAGAACTGTGCTTCCTACACAAACGGGGCATATCTAGTTCAACTCAGTATTGGAAACTGAGTAAAACAGGAGCTTCTCATCAGTCCAATACACTGTACTGGCTTTGAACAGACGCGAATGCTATTTGCACTGTATATGGCCAGAATAGCACAAGTGTGCTGTTCTTAGCCTTAGTGACCAGTTGCTGCTAGAACTTGAATCTCAACGTGATTCAACTCCGTTTAGGAATTTTAATTGAACCCTAGTGTGCCATGCAAGAAAAACACTCTGTTTTAGAGAAAACAGCATTCTTTCCCTCTACTGTGTTTCCTATAGGGCCCGTAAGTGAGCTAGCTAAGAACAAAAGAACTGTGCTTCCTACACAAACGGGGCATGTCTAGTTCAACTCAGTATTGCAAACTGAGTAAAACATTATCTTCTCTTCACTCCAATACACTGTACTGGCTGTGAACAGACGCGAATGCTATTTGCACTGTATATGGCCAGAATAGCACAAGTGTGCTGTTCTTAGCCTGAATGAACACTTGCTGCTAGAACTTGAATCTCAACGTGTTTCAACTCCGTTTAGGAAGTTTAATTGAACCCTAGTTTGCCATGCAAGAAAAACACTCTGTTTTAGAGAAAACAGCATTCTTTCACTCTTCTGTGTTTCCTATAGGGCCCGTAAGTGAGCTAGCTCAGAACAAAAGAACCTTGCTTCCTACACAAACCGGGCATATCTAGTTCAAGTAAGTATTGGAAACTGAGTAACACAGGAGCTTCTCTTCAGTCCAATACACTGTACTGGCTGGGAACAGACGCGAATGCTATTTGCACTGTATATGGCCAGAAAAGCACAAGTGTGCTGGTCTTAGCCTGAATGAACACTTGCTGCTAGAACTTGAATCTCAGCGTGATTCAACTCCGTTTAGGAAGGTTAATTGAACCCTAGTGTGCCATGCAAGAAAAACGCTCTGTTTTAGAGAAAACAGCATTCTTTCACTCTACTGTGTTTCCTATAGGGCCCGTAAGTGAGATAGCTCAGAACCAAAGAACTGTGCTTCCAACACTAACGGGGCATATCTAGTTCAACTCAGTATTGGAAACTGAGTAAAACAGGAGCTTCTCATCAGTTCAATACACTGTACTGGCTGGGAACAGACGCGAATGCTATTTGCACTGTATATGGCCAGAATAGCACAAGTGTGCTGTTCTTAGCCTGAATGAACACTTGCTGCTAGAACTTGAATCTCAGCGTGATTCAACTTCGTTTAGGAAGGTTAATTGAACCCTAGTGTGCCATGCAAGAAAAACGCTCCGTTTTAGAGAAAACAGCATTCTTTCACTCTACTGTGTTTCCTATAGGGCCCGTAAGTGAGCTAGCTCAGAACAAAAGAACTGTGCTTCCAACACAAACGGGGCATATCTAGTTCAACTCAGTATTGGAAACTGAGTAAAACAGGAGGTTCTCATCAGTCCAATACACTGTACTGGCTGGGAACAGACGCGAATGCTATTTGCACTGTATATGGCCAGAATAGCACAAGTGTGCTGTTCTTAGCCTGAATGAACAATTGCTGCTACAACTTGAATCTCAACGTGTTTCAACTCCGTTTAGGAAGTTTAATTGAACCCTAGTGTGCCATGCAAGAAAAACACTCTGTTTTAGAGAAAACAGGCATTCTTTCCCTCTACTGTGTTTCCTATAGGGCCCGTAAGTGAGCTAGCTCAGAACAAAAGTACTGTGCTTCCTACACAAACGGGGCATATCTAGTTCAACTCAGTATTGGAAACTGAGTAAAACAGGAGCTTCTCTTCAGTCCAATACACTGTACTGGCTGGGAACAGACGCGAATGCTATATGCACTGTATATGGCCAGAATAGCACAAGTGTGCTCTTCTTAGCCTGAATGAACACTTGCTGCTAGAACTTGAATATCAACGTGTTTCAACTCCGTTTAGGAAGTTTAATTGAACCCTAGTGTGCCATGCAAGAAAAACACTCTGTTTTTGAGAAAACAGCATTCTTTCACTCTACTGTGTTTCCAATAAGGCACGTACAGTGAGCTAGCTCAGAACAAAAGAACTGTGCTTCCTACACAAACCGAGCATATCTAGTTCAACTCAGTATTGGAAACTGAGTAAAACAGGAGCTTCTCATCAGTCCAATACACTGTACTGGCTGGGAACAGACGCGAATATATTTGCACTGTATATGGCCAGAATAGCACAAGTGTACTGTTCTTAGCCTGAATGCACACTTGCTGCTAGAACTTGAATCTCAACGTGTTTCAACTCCGTTTAGGAAGTTTAATTGAACCCTAGTGTGCCATGCAAGAAAAACACTCTGTTTTAGAGAAAACAGCATTCTTTCCCTCTACTGTGTTTCCTATAGTGCCCGTAAGTGAGCTAGCTCAGAACAAAAGAACTGTGCTTCCTACACAAATGGGGCATATCTAGTTCAACTCAGTATTGGTAACTGAGTAAAACAGGAGCTTCTCATCTGTCCAATACACTGTACAGGCTGTGAACAGACGCGAATGCTATTTGCACTGTATATGGCCAGAATAGCACAAGTGTGCTGTTCATAGCCTTAATGACCACTTGCTGCTAGAACTTGAATCTCAACCTGATTCAACTCCGTTTAGGAATTTTAATTGAACCCTAGTGTGCCATGCAAGAAAAACACTCTGTTTTAGAGAAAACAGCATTCTTTCCCTCTACTGTGTTTCCTATAGGGCCCGTAAGTGAGCTAGCTCAGAACAAAAGAACTGTGCTTCCTACACAAACGGGGCATATCTAGTTCAACTCAGTATTCGAAACTGAGTAAAACATTAGCTTCTCTTCACTCCAATACACTGTACTGGCTGTGAACAGACGCGAATGCTATTTGCACTGTATATGGCCAGAATAGCACAAGTGTGCTGTTCTTAGCCTGAATGAACACTTGCTGCTAGAACTTGAATCTCAACGTGATTCAACTCCGTTTAGGAAGTTTAATTGAACCCTAGTGTGCCATGCAAGAAAAACACTCTGTTTTAGAGAAAACAGCATTCTTTCACTCTACTGTGTTTCCTATACTGCCCGTAAGTGAGCTAGCTCAGAACAAAAGAACTGTGCTTCCTACACAAACGGGGCATATCTAGTTCAACTGAGTATTTGAAACTGAGTAAAACAGGAGCTTCTCTTCAGTCCAATACACTGTACTGGCTAGGAGAGACGCGAATGCTATTTGCACTGTATATGGCCAGAATAGCACAAGTGTGCTGTTCTTAGCCTGAATGCACACTTGCTGCTAGAACTTGAATCTCAACGTGTTTCAACTCCGTTTAGGAAGTTTAATTGAACCCTAGTGTGCTATGCAAGAAAAACACTCTGTTTTAGAGAAAACAGCATTCTTTCACTCTTCTGTGTTTCCTATAGGGCCCGTAAGTGAGCTAGCTCAGAACAAAAGAAACTTGCTTCCTACACAAACGGGGCATATCTAGTTCAAGTAAGTATTGGAAACTGAGTAACACAGGAGCTTCTCTTCAGTCCAATACACTGTACTGGCTGGGAACAGACGCGAATGCTATTTGCACTGTATATGGCCAGAAAAGCACAAGTGTGCTGGTCTTAGCCTGAATGAACACTTGCTGCTAGAACTTGAATCTCAGCGTGATTCAACTCCGTTTAGGAAGGTTAATTGAACCCTAGTGTGCCATGCAAGAAAAACGCTCCGTTTTAGAGAAAACAGCATTCTTTCACTCTACTGTGTTTCCTATAGGGCCCGTAAGTGAGCTAGCTCAGAACAAAAGAACTGTGCTTCCTACACAAACGAGGCATATCTAGTTCAACTCAGTATTGGAAACTGAGTAAATCAGGAGCTTCTCATCAGTCCAATACACTGTACTGGCTGGGAACAGACGCGAATGCTATTTGCACTGTATATGGCCTGAATAGCACAAGTGTGCTGTTCTTAGCCTGAATGCACACTTGCTGCTAGAACTTGAATCTCAACGTGTTTCAACTCCGTTTAGGAAGTTTAATTGAACCCTAGTGTGCCATGCAAGAAAAACACTCTGTTTTAGAGAAAACAGCATTCATTCCCTCTACTGTGTTTCCTATAGGGCCCGTAAGTGAGCTAGCTCAGAACAAAAGAACTGTGCTTCCTACACAAACGGGGCATATCTAGTTCAACTCAGTATTGGAAACTGAGTAAAACAGGAGCTTCTCATCAGTCCAATACACAGTACTGGCTGGGAACAGACGCGAATGCTATTTGCACTGTATATGGCCAGAATAGCACAAGTGTGCTGTTCTTAGCCTGAATGAACACTTGCTGCTAGATCTTGAATCTCAACGTGATTCAACTCCGTTTAGGAAGTTTAATTGAACCCTAGTGTGCCATGCAAGAAAAACACTCTGTTTTAGAGAAAACAGCATTCTTTCACTCTACTGTGTTTCCTATAGGGCCCGTAAGTGAGCTAGCTCGGAACAAAAGAACTGTGCTTCCTACACAAACGGGGCATATCTAGTTCAACTCAGTATTGGAAACTGAGTAAAACAGGAGCTTCTCATCAGTCCAATACACTGTACTGGCTTTGAACAGACGCGAATGCTATTTGCACTGTATATGGCCAGAATAGCACAAGTGTGCTGTTCTTAGCCTTAATGACCAGTTGCTGCTAGAACTTGAATCTCAACGTGATTCAACTCCGTTTAGGAATTTTAATTGAACCCTAGTGTGCCATGCAAGAAAAACACTCTGTTTTAGAGAAAACAGCATTCTTTCCCTCTACTGTGTTTCCTATAGGGCCCGTAAGTGAGCTAGCTAAGAACAAAAGAACTGTGCTTCCTACACAAACGGGGCATGTCTAGTTCAACTCAGTATTGCAAACTGAGTAAAACATTATCTTCTCTTCACTCCAATACACTGTACTGGCTGTGAACAGACGCGAATGCTATTTGCACTGTATATGGCCAGAATAGCACAAGTGTGCTGTTCTTAGCCTGAATGAACACTTGCTGCTAGAACTTGAATCTCAACGTGATTCAACTCCGTTTAGGAAGTTTAATTGAAACCTAGTGTGCCATGCAAGAAAAACACTCTGTTTTAGAGAAAACAGCATTCTTTCACTCTACTGTGTTTCCTATACGGCCCGTAAGTGAGCTAGCTCAGAACAAAAGAACTGTGCTTCCTAAACAAACGGGGCATATCTAGTTCAACTGAGTATTTGAAACTGAGTAAAACAGGAGCTTCTCTTCAGTCCAATACACTGTACTGGCTAGGAGAGACGCGAATGCTATTTGCACTGTATATGGCCAGAATAGCACAAGTGTGCTGTTCTTAGCCTGAATGCACACTTGCTGCTAGAACTTGAATCTCAACGTGTTTCAACCCCATTTAGGAAGTTTAATTGAACCCTAGTGTGCCATGCAAGAAAAACACTCTGTTTTAGAGAAAACAGCATTCTTTCACTCTTCTGTGTTTCCTATAGGGCCCGTAAGTGAGCTAGCTCAGAACAAAAGAACCTTGCTTCCTACACAAACGGGGCATATCTAGTTCAAATAAGTATTGGAAACTGAGTAACACAGGAGCTTCTCTTCAGTCCAATACACTGTACTGGCTGGGAACAGACGCGAATGCTATTTGCACTGTATATGGCCAGAAAAGCACAAGTGTGCTGGTCTTAGCCTGAATGAACACTTGCTGCTAGAACTTGAATCTCAGCGTGATTCAACTCCGTTTAGGAAGGTTAATTGAACCCTAGTGTGCCATGCAAGAAAAACGCTCCGTTTTAGAGAAAACAGCATTCTTTCACTCTACTGTGTTTCCTATAGGGCCCGTAAGTGAGATAGCTCAGAACAAAAGAACTGTGCTTCCAACACTAACGGGGCATATCTAGTTCAACTCAGTATTGGAAACTGAGTAAAACAGGAGCTTCTCATCAGTCCAATACACTGTACTGGCTGGGAACAGACGCGAATGCTATTTGCACTGTATATGGCCAGAATAGCACAAGTGTGCTGTTCTTAGCCTGAATGAACACTTGCTGCTAGAACTTGAATCTCAGCGTGATTCAACTTCGTTTAGGAAGGTTAATTGAACCCTAGTGTGCCATGCAAGAAAAACGCTCCGTTTTAGAGAAAACAGCATTCTTTCACTCTACTGTGTTTCCTATAGGGCCCGTAAGTGAGCTAGCTCAGAACAAAAGAACTGTGCTTCCAACACAAACGGGGCATATCTAGTTCAACTCAGTATTGGAAACTGAGTAAAACAGGAGGTTCTCATCAGTCCAATACACTGTACTGGCTGGGAACAGACGCGAATGCTATTTGCACTGTATATGGCCAGAATAGCACAAGTGTGCTGTTCTTAGCCTGAATGAACAATTGCGGCTACAACTTGAATCTCAACGTGTTTCAACTCCGTTTAGGAAGTTTAATTGAACCCTAGTGTGCCATGCAAGAAAAACACTCTGTTTTAGAGAAAACAGGCATTCTTTCCCTCTACTGTGTTTCCTATAGGGCCCGTAAGTGAGCTAGCTCAGAACAAAAGTACTGTGCTTCCTACACAAACGGGGCATATCTAGTTCAACTCAGTATTGGAAACTGAGTAAAACAGGAACTTCTCTTCAGTCCAATACACTGTACTGGTTGGGAACAGACTCGAATGCTATTTGCACTGTATATGGCCAGAATAGCACAAGTGTGCTGTTCTTAGCCTGAATGAACACTTGCTGCTAGATCTTGAATCTCAATGTGTTTCAACTCCGTTTAGGAAGTTTAATTGAACCCTAGTGTGCCATGCAAGAAAAACACTCTGTTTTAGAGAAAACAGCATTCATTCCCTCTACTGTGTTTCCTATAGGGCCCGTAAGTGAGCTAGCTCAGAACAAAAGAACTGTGCTTCCTACACAAACGGGGCATATCTAGTTCAACTCAGTATTGGAAACTGAGTAAAACAGGAGCTTCTCATCAGTCCAATACACAGTACTGGCTGGGAACAGACGCGAATGCTATTTGCACTGTATATGGCCAGAATAGCACAAGTGTGCTGTTCTTAGCCTGAATGAACACTTGCTGCTAGATCTTGAATCTCAACGTGATTCAACTCCGTTTAGGAAGTTTAATTGAACCCTAGTGTGCCATGCAAGAAAAACACTCTGTTTTAGAGAAAACAGCATTCTTTCACTCTACTGTGTTTCCTATAGGGCCCGTAAGTGAGCTAGCTCGGAACAAAAGAACTGTGCTTCCTACACAAACGGGGCATATCTAGTTCAACTCAGTATTGGAAACTGAGTAAAACAGGAGCTTCTCATCAGTCCAATACACTGTACTGGCTTTGAACAGACGCGAATGCTATTTGCACTGTATATGGCCAGAATAGCACAAGTGTGCTGTTCTTAGCCTTAATGACCAGTTGCTGCTAGAACTTGAATCTCAACGTGATTCAACTCCGTTTAGGAATTTTAATTGAACCCTAGTGTGCCATGCAAGAAAAACACTCTGTTTTAGAGAAAACAGCATTCTTTCCCTCTACTGTGTTTCCTATAGGGCCCGTAAGTGAGCTAGCTAAGAACAAAAGAACTGTGCTTCCTACACAAACGGGGCATGTCTAGTTCAACTCAGTATTGCAAACTGAGTAAAACATTATCTTCTCTTCACTCCAATACACTGTACTGGCTGTGAACAGACGCGAATGCTATTTGCACTGTATATGGCCAGAATAGCACAAGTGTGCTGTTCTTAGCCTGAATGAACACTTGCTGCTAGAACTTGAATCTCAACGTGATTCAACTCCGTTTAGGAAGTTTAATTGAAACCTAGTGTGCCATGCAAGAAAAACACTGTGTTTTAGAGAAAACAGCATTCTTTCACTCTACTGTGTTTCCTATACGGCCCGTAAGTGAGCTAGCTCAGAACAAAAGAACTGTGCTTCCTAAACAAACGGGGCATATCTAGTTCAACTGAGTATTTGAAACTGAGTAAAACAGGAGCTTCTCTTCAGTCCAATACACTGTACTGGCTAGGAGAGACGCGAATGCTATTTGCACTGTATATGGCCAGAATAGCACAAGTGTGCTGTTCTTAGCCTGAATGCACACTTGCTGCTAGAACTTGAATCTCAACGTGTTTCAACTCCGTTTAGGAAGTTTAATTGAACCCTAGTGTGCCATGCAAGAAAAACACTCTGTTTTAGAGAAAACAGCATTCTTTCACTCTTCTGTGTTTCCTATAGGGCCCGTAAGTGAGCTAGCTCAGAACAAAAGAACCTTGCTTCCTACACAAACGGGGCATATCTAGTTCAAATAAGTATTGGAAACTGAGTAACACAGGAGCTTCTCTTCAGTCCAATACACTGTACTGGCTGGGAACAGACGCGAATGCTATTTGCACTGTATATGGCCAGAAAAGCACAAGTGTGCTGGTCTTAGCCTGAATGAACACTTGCTGCTAGAACTTGAATCTCAGCGTGATTCAACTCCGTTTAGGAAGGTTAATTGAACCCTAGTGTGCCATGCAAGAAAAACGCTCCGTTTTAGAGAAAACAGCATTCTTTCACTCTACTGTGTTTCCTATAGGGCCCGTAAGTGAGATAGCTCAGAACAAAAGAACTGTGCTTCCAACACTAACGGGGCATATCTAGTTCAACTCAGTATTGGAAACTGAGTAAAACAGGAGCTTCTCATCAGTCCAATACACTGTACTGGCTGGGAACAGACGCGAATGCTATTTGCACTGTATATGGCCAGAATAGCACAAGTGTGCTGTTCTTAGCCTGAATGAACACTTGCTGCTAGAACTTGAATCTCAGCGTGATTCAACTTCGTTTAGGAAGGTTAATTGAACCCTAGTGTGCCATGCAAGAAAAACGCTCCGTTTTAGAGAAAACAGCATTCTTTCACTCTACTGTGTTTCCTATAGGGCCCGTAAGTGAGCTAGCTCAGAACAAAAGAACTGTGCTTCCAACACAAACGGGGCATATCTAGTTCAACTCAGTATTGGAAACTGAGTAAAACAGGAGGTTCTCATCAGTCCAATACACTGTACTGGCTGGGAACAGACGCGAATGCTATTTGCACTGTATATGGCCAGAATAGCACAAGTGTGCTGTTCTTAGCCTGAATGAACAATTGCTGCTACAACTTGAATCTCAACGTGTTTCAACTCCGTTTAGGAAGTTTAATTGAACCCTAGTGTGCCATGCAAGAAAAACACTCTGTTTTAGAGAAAACAGGCATTCTTTCCCTCTACTGTGTTTCCTATAGGGCCCGTAAGTGAGCTAGCTCAGAACAAAAGTACTGTGCTTCCTACACAAACGGGGCATATCTAGTTCAACTCAGTATTGGAAACTGAGTAAAACAGGAACTTCTCTTCAGTCCAATACACTGTACTGGTTGGGAACAGACTCGAATGCTATTTGCACTGTATATGGCCAGAATAGCACAAGTGTGCTGTTCTTAGCCTGAATGAACACTTGCTGCTAGATCTTGAATCTCAATGTGTTTCAACTCCGTTTAGGAAGTTTAATTGAACCCTAGTGTGCCATGCAAGAAAAACACTCTGTTTTAGAGAAAACAGCATTCTTTTCCTCTACTGTGTTTCCTATAGGGCCCGTAAGTGAGCTAGCTCAGAACAAAAGAACTGTGCTTCCAACACAAACGGGGCATATCTAGTTCAACTCAGTATTGGAAACTGAGTAAGACAGGAGCTTCTCTTCAGTCCAATACACTGTACTGGCTGGGAACAGACGCGAATGCTATTTGCACTGTATATGGCCAGAAAAGCACAAGTGTGCTGGTCTTAGCCTGAATGAACACTTGCTGCTAGAACTTGAATCTCAGCGTGATTCAACTCCGTTTAGGAAGGTTAATTGAACCCTAGTGGGCCATGCAAGAAAAACGCTCCGTTTTAGATAAAACAGCATTCTTTCACTCTACTGTGTTTCCTATAGGGCCCGTAATGAGCAAGCTCAGAACAAAAGAACTGTGCTTCCAACACAAACGGGGCATATCTTGTTCAACTCAGTATTGGAAACTGAGTAAAACAGGAGCTTCTCATCAGTCCAATACACTGTACTGGCTGGGAACAGACGGGAATGCTATTTGCACTGTATATGGCCAGAATAGCACAAGTGTGCTGTTCTTAGCCTGAATAAACACTTGCTGCTAGAACTTGAATCTCAACGTGTTTCAACTCTTTTAGGAAGTATAATTGAACCCTAGTGTGCCATGCAAGAAAAACACTCTCTTTTAGAGAAAACAGCATTCTTTCCCTCTACTGTGTTTCCCATAGGGCCCGTAGAGTGAGCTAGCTCAGAACAAAAGAACCTTGCTTCCTACACAAACGGGGCATATAAGTTCAACTCAGTATTGGAAACTGAGTAAAACAGGAGCTTCTCATCAGTCCAATACACTGTACTGGATGGGAACAGACGCGAATGCTGTTTTCACGGTATATGGCCAGAATAGCACAAGTGTGCTGTTCTTAGACTGAATGAACACTTGCTGCTAGAACTTGAATCTCAACGTGATTCAACTCCGTTTAGGAAGTTTAATTGAACCCTAGTGTGCCATGCAAGAAAAACACTCTGTTTTAGAGAAAACAGCATTCTTTCCCTCTACTGAGTTTCCTATAGGGCCCGTAAGTGAGCTAGCTCAGAACAAAAGAACTGTGCTTCCTACACAAACGGGGCATATCTAGTTCAACTCAGTATTGGAAACTGAGTAAAACAGGAGCTTCTCTTCAGTCCAATACACTGTACTGGCTGGGAACAGACGCGAATGCTATATGCACTGTATATGGCCAGAATAGCACAAGTGTGCTCTTCTTAGCCTGAATGAACACTTGCTGCTAGAACTTGAATATCAACGTGTTTCAACTCCGTTTAGGAAGTTTAATTGAACCCTAGTGTGCCATGCAAGAAAAACACTCTGTTTTTGAGAAAACAGAATTCTTTCACTCTACTGTGTTTCCTATAAGGCACATACAGTGAGCTAGCTCAGAACAAAAGAACTGTGCTTCCTACACAAACCGAGCATATCTAGTTCAACTCAGTATTGGAAACTGAGTAAAACAGGAGCTTCTCATCAGTCCAATACACTGTACTGGCTGGGAACAGACGCGAATGCTATTTGCACTGTATATGGCCAGAATAGCACAAGTGTGCTGTTCTTAGCCTGAATGAACACTTGCTGCTAGAACTTGAATCTCAACGTGATTCAACTCCGTTTAGGAAGTTTAATTGAACCCTAGTGTGCCATGCAAGAAAAACACTCTGTTTTAGAGAAAACAGCATTCTTTCACTCTACTGTGTTTCCTATACTGCCCGTAAGTGAGCTAGCTCAGAACAAAAGAACTGTGCTTCCTACACAAACGGGGCATATCTAGTTCAACTGAGTATTTGAAACTGAGTAAAACAGGAGCTTCTCTTCAGTCCAATACACTGTACTGGCTAGGAGAGACGTGAATGCTATTTGCACTGTATATGGCCAGAATAGCACAAGTGTGCTGTTCTTAGCCTGAATGCACACTTGCTGCTAGAACTTGAATCTCAACGTGTTTCAACTCCGTTTAGGAAGTTTAATTGAACCCTAGTGTGCCATGCAAGAAAAACACTCTGTTTTAGAGAAAACAGCATTCTTTCACTCTATTGTGTTTCCTATACTGCCCGTAAGTGAGCTAGCTCAGAACAAAAGAACCTTGCTTCCTACACAAACGGGGCATATCTAGTTCAAATAAGTATTGGAAACTGAGTAACACAGGAGCTTCTCTTCAGTCCAATACACTGTACTGGCTGGGAACAGACGCGAATGCTATTTGCACTGTATATGGCCAGAAAAGCACAAGTGTGCTGGTCTTAGCCTGAATGAACACTTGCTGCTAGAACTTGAATCTCAGCGTGATTCAACTCCGTTTAGGAAGGTTAATTGAACCCTAGTGTGCCATGCAAGAAAAACGCTCCGTTTTAGAGAAAACAGCATTCTTTCACTCTACTGTGTTTCCTATAGGGCCCGTAAGTGAGCTAGCTCAGAACAAAAGAACTGTGCTTCCTACACAAACGAGGCATATCTAGTTCAACTCAGTATTGGAAACTGAGTAAAACAGGAGCTTCTCATCAGTCCAATACACTGTACTGGCTGGGAACAGACGCGAATGCTATTTGCACTGTATATGGCCAGAATAGCACAAGTGTGCTGTTCTTAGGCTGAATGCACACTTGCTGCTAGAACTTGAATCTCAACGTGTTTCAACTCCGTTTAGGAAGTTTAATTGAACCCTAGTGTGCCATGCAAGAAAAACACTCTGTTTTAGAGAAAACAGCATTCATTCCCTCTACTGTGTTTCCTATAGGGCCCGTAAGTGAGCTAGCTCAGAACAAAAGAACTGTGCTTCCTACACAAACGGGGCATATCTAGTTCAACTCAGTATTGGAAACTGAGTAAAACAGGAGCTTCTCATCAGTCCAATACACAGTACTGGCTGGGAACAGACGCGAATGCTATTTGCACTGTATATGGCCAGAATAGCACAAGTGTGCTGTTCTTAGCCTGAATGAACACTTGCTGCTAGATCTTGAATCTCAACGTGATTCAACTCCGTTTAGGAAGTTTAATTGAACCCTAGTGTGCCATGCAAGAAAAACACTCTGTTTTTGAGAAAACAGCATTCTTTCACTCTACTGTGTTTCCTATAGGGCCCGTAAGTGAGCTAGCTCGGAACAAAAGAACTGTGCTTCCTACACAAACGGGGCATATCTAGTTCAACTCAGTATTGGAAACTGAGTAAAACAGGAGCTTCTCATCAGTCCAATACACTGTACTGGCTGTGAACAGACGCGAATTCTATTTGCACTGTATATGGCCAGAATAGCACAAGTGTGCTGTTCTTAGCCTTAATGACCATTTGCTGCTAGAACTTGAATCTCAACGTGATTCAACTCCGTTTAGGAATTTTAATTGAACCCTAGTGTGCCATGCAAGAAAAACACTCTGTTTTAGAGAAAACAGCATTCTTTTCCTCTACTGTGTTTCCTATAGGGCCCGTAAGTAAGCTAGCTAAGAACAAAAGAACTGTGCTTCCTACACAAACGGGGCATGTCTAGTTCAACTCAGTATTGGAAACTGAGTAAAACATTAGCTTCTCTTCACTCCAATACACTGTACTGGCTGTGAACAGACGCGAATGCTATTTGCACTGTATATGGCCAGAATAGCACAAGTGTGCTGTTCTTAGCCTGAATGAACACTTTCTGCTAGAACTTGAATCTCAACGTGATTCAACTCCGTTTAGGAAGGTTAATTGAACCCTAGTGTGCCATGCAAGAAAAACGCTCCGTTTTAGAGAAAACAGCATTCTTTCACTCTACTGTGTTTCCTATAGGGCCCGTAAGTGAGATAGCTCAGAACAAAAGAACTGTGCTTCCAACACTAACGGGGCATATCTAGTTCAACTCAGTATTGGAAACTGAGTAAAACAGGAGCTTCTCATCAGTCCAATACACTGTACTGGCTGGGAACAGACGCGAATGCTATTTGCACTGTATGTGGCCAGAATAGCACAAGTGTGCTGTTCTTAGCCTGAATGAACACTTGCTGCTAGTACTTGAATCTCAACGTGTATCAACTCCGTTTAGGAAGTTTAATTGAACCCTAGTGTGCCATGCAAGAAAAACACTCTGTTTTAGAGAAACCAGCATTCTTTCCCTCTACTGTGTTTCCTATAGGGCACGTAAGTGAGCTAGCTCGGAACAAAAGAACTGTGCTTCCTACACAAACGGGGCATATCTAGTTCAAATAAGTATTGGAAACTGAGTAACACAGGAGCTTCTCTTCAGTCCAATACACTGTACTGGCTGGGAACAGACGCGAATGCTATTTGCACTGTATATGGCCAGAAAAGCACAAGTGTGCTGGTCTTAGCCTGAATGAACACTTGCTGCTAGAACTTGAATCTCAGCGTGATTCAACTCCGTTTAGGAAGGTTAATTGAACCCTAGTGTGCCATGCAAGAAAAACGCTCCGTTTTAGAGAAAACAGCATTCTTTCACTCTACTGTGTTTCCTATAGGGCACGTACAGTGAGCTAGCTCAGAACAAAAGAACTGTGCTTCCTACACAAACGAGGCATATCTAGTTCAACTCAGTATTGGAAACTGAGTAAATCAGGAGCTTCTCATCAGTCCAATACATTGTACTGCCTGGGAACAGACGCGAATGCTATTTGCACTGTATATGGCCAGAATAGCACAAGTGTGCTGTTCTTAGGCTGAATGCACACTTGCTGCTAGAACTTGAATCTCAACGTGTTTCAACTCCGTTTAGGAAGTTTAATTGAACCCTAGTGTGCCATGCAAGAAAAACACTCTGTTTTAGAGAAAACAGCATTCATTCCCTCTACTGTGTTTCCTATAGGGCCCGTAAGTGAGCTAGCTCAGAACAAAAGAACTGTGCTTCCTACACAAACGGGGCATATCTAGTTCAACTCAGTATTGGAAACTGAGTAAAACATTAGCTTCTCTTCACTCCAATACACTGTACTGGCTGTGAACAGACGCGAATGCTATTTGCACTGTATATGGCCAGAAAAGCACAAGTGTGCTGTTCTTAGCCTGAATGAACACTTGCTGCTAGAACTTGAATCTCAGCGTGATTCAACTCCGTTTAGGAAGTTTAATTGAACCCTAGTGTGCCATGCAAGAAAAACACTCTGTTTTAGAGAAAACAGCATTCTTTCACTCTACTGTGTTTCCTATAAGTCACGTACAGTGAGCTAGCTCAGAACAAAAGAACTGTGCGTCCTACACAAACCGGGCATATCTAGTTCAATTCAGTATTGGAAACAGAGTAAAACAGGAGCTTCTCTTCAGTCCAATACACTGTACTGGCTGGGAACAGTCGCGAATGCTATTTTCACTGTATATGGCCAGAATAGCACAAGTGTGCTGTTCTTAGCCTGAATGAACACTTGCTGCTAGAACTTGAATCTCAACGTGATTCAACTCCGTTTAGGAAGTTTAATTGAACCCTAGTGTGCCATGCAAGAAAAACGCTCTGTTTTAGAGAAAACAGCATTCTTTCACTCTACTGTGTTTCCTATAGGGCCCGTAAGTTAGCTAGCTCAGAACAAAAGAACTGTGCTTCCTACACAAACGGGGCATATCTAGTTCAACTCAGTATTGGAAACTGAGTAAAACAGGAGCTTCTCTTCAGTCCAATACACTGTACTGGCTGGGAGAGACGCGAATGCTATTTGCACTGTATATGGCCAGAATAGCACAAGTGTGCTGTTCTTAGCCTGAATGAACACTTGCTGCTAGAACTTGAATCTCAACGTGATTCAACTCCATTTAGGAAGTTTAATTGAACCCTAGTGTGCCATGCAAGAAAAACGCTCTGTTTTAGAGAAAACAGCATTCTTTCACTCTACTGTGTTTCCTATAGGGCCCATAAGTGAGCTAGCTCAGAACAAAAGTACTGTGCTTCCTACACAAACGGGGCATATCTAGTTCAACTCAGTATTGGAAACTGAGTAAAACAGGAACTTCTCTTCAGTCCAATACACTGTACTGGTTGGGAACAGACACGAATGCTATTTGCACTGTATATGGCCAGAAAAGCACAAGTGTGCTGGTCTTAGCCTGAATGAACACTTGCTGCTAGAACTTGAATCTCAATGTGTTTCAACTCCGTTTAGGAAGTTTAATTGAACCCTAGTGTGCCATGCAAGAAAAACACTCTGTTTTAGAGAAAACAGCATAATTTTCCTCTACTGTGTTTCCTATAGGGCCCGTAAGTGAGCTAGCTCAGAACTAAAGAACTGTGCTTCCAACACAAACGGGGCATATCTAGTTCAACTCAGTATTGGAAACTGAGTAAAACAGGAGCTTCTCATCAGTCCAATACACTGTACTGGCTGGGAACAGACGCGAATGCTATTTGCACTGTATATGGCCAGAATAGCACAAGTGTGCTGTTCTTAGCCTGAATGAACACTTGCTGCTAGAACTTAAATCTCAACGTGTTTCAACTCCGTTTAGGAAGTTTAATTGAACCCTAGTGTGCCGTGCAAGAAAAACACTCTGTTTTAGAGAAACCAGCATTCTTTCCCTCTATGTGTTTCCTATAGGGCCCGTAAGTGAGCTAGCTCAGAACAAAAGAACCTTGCTTCCTACACAAACGGGGCATATCTAGTTAAAATAAGTATTGGAAACTGAGTAACACAGGAGCTTCTCTTCAGTCCAATACACTGTACTGGCTGGGAACAGACGCGAATGCTATTTGCACTGTATATGGCCAGAAAAGCACAAGTGTGCTGGTCTTAGCCTGAATGAACACTTGCTGCTAGAACTTGAATCTCAGCGTGATTCAACTCCGTTTAGGAAGGTTAATTGAACCCTAGTGTGCCATGCAAGAAAAACGCTCCGTTTTAGAGAAAACAGCATTCTTTCACTCTACTGTGTTTCCTATAGGGCACGTACAGTGAGCTAGCTCAGAAAAAAAGAACTGTGCTTCCTACACAAACGAGGCATATCTAGTTCAACTCAGTATTGGAAACTGAGTAAATCAGGAGCTTCTCATCAGTCCAATACATTGTACTGCCTGGGAACAGCCGCGAATGCTATTTGCACTGTATATGGCCAGAATAGCACAAGTGTGCTGTTCTTAGGCTGAATGCACACTTGCTGCTAGAACTTGAATCTCAACGTGTTTCAACTCCGTTTAGGAAGTTTAATTGAACCCTAGTGTGCCATGCAAGAAAAACACTCTGTTTTAGAGAAAACAGCATTCATTCCCTCTACTGTGTTTCCTATAGGGCCCGTAAGTGAGCTAGCTCAGAACAAAAGAACTGTGCTTCCTACACAAACGGGGCATATCTAGTTCAACTCAGTATTGGAAACTGAGTAAAACAGGAGCTTCTCATCAGTCCAATACACTGTACTGGCTGGGAACAGACGCGAATGCTATTTGCACTGTATATGGCCAGAATAGCACAAGTGTGCTGTTCTTAGCCTGAATGAACACTTGCTGCTAGATCTTGAATCTCAACGTGATTCAACTCCGTTTAGGAAGTTTAATTGAACCCTAGTGTGCCATGCAAGAAAAACACTCTGTTTTAGAGAAAACAGCATTCTTTCACTCTACTGTGTTTCCTATAGGGCTCATAAGTGAGCTAGCTCGGAACAAAAGAACTGTGCTTCCTACACAAACGGGGCATATCTAGTTCAACTCAGTATTGGAAACTGAGTAAAACAGGAGCTTCTCATCAGTCCAATACACTGTACTGGCTGGGAACAGACGCGAATGCTATTTGCACTGTATATGGCCAGAATAGCACAAGTATGCTGTTCTTAGCCTTAATGACCAGTTGCTGCTAGAACTTGAATATCAACCTGATTCAACTCCGTTTAGGAATTTTAATTGAACCCTAGTGTGCCATGCAAGAAAAACACTCTGTTTTAGAGAAAACAGCATTCTTTCCCTCTACTGTGTTTCCTATAGGGCCCGTAAGTGAGCTAGCTCAGAACAAAAGAACTGTGCTTCCTACACAAACGGGGCATATCTAGTTCAACTCAGTATTGGAAACTGAGTAAAACAGGAGCTTCTCATCAGTCCAATACATTGTACTGGCTGGGAACAGACGCGAATGCTATTTGCACTGTATATGGCCAGAATAGCACAAGTGTGCTGTTCTTAGCATGAATGAACACTTGCTGCTAGAACTTGAATCTCAACGTGTTTCAACTCCGTTTAGGAAGTTTAATTGAACCCTAGTGTGCCGTGCAAGAAAAACACTCTGTTTTAGAGAAACCAGCATTCTTTCCCTCTACTGTGTTTCCTATAGGGCCCGTAAGTGAGCTAGCTCAGAACAAAAGAACCTTGCTTCCTACACAAACGGGGCATATCTAGTTCAAATAAGTATTGGAAACTGAGTAACACAGGAGCTTCTCTTCAGTCCAATACACTGTACTGGCTGGGAACAGACGCGAATGCTATTTGCACTGTATATGGCCAGAAAAGCCCAAGTGTGCTGGTCTTAGCCTGAATGAACACTTGCTGCTAGAACTTGAATCTCAGCGTGATTCAACTCCGTTTAGGAAGGTTAATTGAACCCTAGTGTGCCATGCAAGAAAAACGCTCCGTTTTAGAGAAAACAGCATTCTTTCACTCTACTGTGTTTCCTATAGGGCACGTACAGTGAGCTAGCTCAGAACAAAAGAACTGTGCTTCCTACACAAACGAGGCATATCTAGTTCAACTCAGTATTGGAAACTGAGTAAATCAGGAGCTTCTCATCAGTACAATACATTGTACTGCCTGGGAACAGACGCGAATGCTATTTGCACTGTATATGGCCAGAATAGCACAAGTGTGCTGTTCTTAGGCTGAATGCACACTTGCTGCTAGATCTTGAATCTCAACGTGTTTCAACTCCGTTTAGGAAGTTTAATTGAACCCTAGTGTGCCATGCAAGAAAAACACTCTGTTTTAGAGAAAACAGCATTCATTCCCTCTACTGTGTTTCCTATAGGGCCCGTAAGTGAGCTAGCTCAGAACAAAAGAACTGTGCTTCCTACACAAACGGGGCATATCTAGTTCAACTCAGTATTGGAAACTGAGTAAAACAGGAGCTTCTCATCAGTCCAATACACTGTACTGGCTGTGAACAGACGCGAATGCTATTTGCACTGTATATGGCCAGAATAGCACAAGTGTGCTGTTCTTAGCCTGAATGAACACTTGCTGCTAGATCTTGAATCTCAACGTGATTCAACTCCGTTTAGGAAGTTTAATTGAACCCTAGTGTGCCATGCAAGAAAAACACTCTGTTTTAGAGAAAACAGCATTCTTTCACTCTACTGTGTTTCCTATAGGGCTCATAAGTGAGCTAGCTCGGAACAAAAGAACTGTGCTTCCTACACAAACGGGGCATATCTAGTTCAACTCAGTATTGGAAACTGAGTAAAACAGGAGCTTCTCATCAGTCCAATACACTGTACTGGCTGTGAACAGACGCGAATGCTATTTGCACTGTATATGGCCAGAATAGCACAAGTGTGCTGTTCTTAGCCTTAATGACCAGTTGCTGCTAGAACTTGAATATCAACCTGATTCAACTCCGTTTAGGAATTTTAATTGAACCCTAGTGTGCCATGCAAGAAAAACACTCTGTTTTAGAGAAAACAGCATTCTTTCCCTCTACTGTGTTTCCTATAGGGCCCGTAAGTGAGCTAGCTAAGAACAAAAGAACTGTGCTTCCTACACAAACGGGGCATGTCTAGTTCAATCAGTATTGGAAACTGAGTAAAACATTAGCTTCTCTTCACTCCAATACACTGTACTGGCTGTGAACAGACGCGAATGCTATTTGCACTGTATATGGCCAGAAAAGCACAAGTGTGCTGTTCTTAGCCTGAATGAACACTTGCTGCTAGAACTTGAATCTCAGCGTGATTCAACTCCGTTTAGGAAGTTTAATTGAAGCCTAGTGTGCCATGCAAGAAAAACACTCTGTTTTAGAGAAAACAGCATTCTTTCACTCTACTGTGTTTCCTATAAGGCACGTACAGTGAGCTAGCTCAGAACAAAAGAACTGTGCTTCCTACACAAACGGGGCATATCTAGTTCAACTCAGTATTGGAAACTGAGTAAAACAGGAGCTTCTCTTCAGTCCAATACACTGTACTGGCTGGGAGAGACGCGAATGCTATTTGCACTGTATATGGCCAGAATAGCACAAGTGTGCTGTTCTTAGCCTGAATGAACACTTGCTGCTAGAACTTGAATCTCAACGTGATTCAACTCCATTTAGGAAGTTTAATTGAACCCTAGTGTGCCATGCAAGAAAAACGCTCTGTTTTAGAGAAAACAGCATTCTTTCACTCTACTGTGTTTCCTATAGGGCCCGTAAGTGAGCTAGCTCAGAACAAAAGTACTGTGCTTCCTACACAAACGGGGCATATCTAGTTCAACTCAGTATTGGAAACTGAGTAAAACAGGAACTTCTCTTCAGTCCAATACACTGTACTGGTTGGGAACAGACACGAATGCTATTTGCACTGTATATGGCCAGAATAGCACAAGTGTGCTGTTCTTAGCCTGAATGAACACTTGCTGCTAGAACTTGAATCTCAGCGTGATTCAACTCCGTTTAGGAAGGTTAATTGAACCCTAGTGGGCCATGCAAGAAAAACGCTCCGTTTTAGAGAAAACAGCATTCTTTCACTCTACTGTGTTTCCTATAGGGCCCGTAAGTGAGCAAGCTCAGAACAAAAGAACTGTGCTTCCAACACAAACGGGGCATATCTAGTTCAACTCAGTATTGGAAACTGAGTAAAACAGGAGCTTCTCATCAGTCCAATACACTGTACTGGCTGGGAACAGACCGGAATGCTATTTGCACTGTATATGGCCAGAATAGCACAAGTGTGCTGTTCTTAGCCTGAATGAACACTTGCTGCTAGAACTTGAATCTCAACGTGTTTCAACTCCGTTTAGGAAGTATAATTGAACCCTAGTGTGCCATGCAAGAAAAACACTCTCTTTTAGAGAAAACAGCATTCATTCCCTCTACTGTGTTTCCTATAGGGCCCGTACAGTGAGCTAGCTCAGAACAAAAGAACCTTGCTTCCTACACAAACGGGGCATATCTAGTTCAACTCAGTATTGGAAACTGAGTAAAACAGGAGCTTCTCTTCAGTCCAATACACTGTAATGGCTGGGAACAGACGCGAATGCTATTTGCACTGTATATGGTCAGAATAGCACAAGTGTGCTGTTCTTAGCCTGAATGAACACTTGCTGCTAGAACTTGAATCTCAGCGTGATTCAACTCCGTTTAAGAAGGTTAATTTTACCCTAGTGTGCCATGCAAGAAAAACACTCTGTTTTAGAGAAAACAGCATTCTTTCCCTCTACTGTGTTTCCTATAAGGCCCGTAAGTGAGCTAGCTCAGAACAAAAGAACTGTGCTTCCTACACAAACGGGGCATATCTAGTTCAACTCAGTATTGGAAACTGAGTAAAACAGGAGCTTCTCTTCAGTCCAATACACTGTACTGGATGGGAACAGACGCGAATGCTATATGCACTGTATATGGCCAGAATAGCACAAGTGTGCTCTTCTTAGCCTGAATGAACACTTGCTGCTAGAACTTGAATCTCAACGTGTTTCAACTCCGTTTAGGAATTTTAATTGAACCCTAGTGTGCCATGCAAGAAAAACACTCTGTTTTTGAGAAAACAGCATTCTTTCACTCTACTGTGTTTCCTATAGGGCCCGTAAGTGAGCTAGCTCAGAACAAAAGAACTGTGCTTCCTACACAAACAAGGCATATCTAGTTCAACTCAGTATTGGAAACTGAGTAAAACAGGAGCTTCTCATCAGTCCAATACACTGTACTGGCTGTGAACAGACGCGAATGCTATTTGCACTGTATATGGCCAGAATAGCACAAGTGTGCTGTTCTTAGCCTGAATGAAGACTTGCTGCTAGAACTTGAATCTCAACGTGATTCAACTCCGTTTAGGAAGTTTAATTGAACCCTAGTGTGCCATGCAAGAAAAACACTCTGTTTTAGAGAAAACAGCATTCATTCCCTCTACTGTGTTTCCTATAGGGCCCGTAAGTGAGCTAGCTCAGAACAAAAGAACTGTGCTTCCTACACAAACGGGGCATATCTAGTTCAACTCAGTATTGGAAACTGAGTAAAACAGGAGCTTCTCATCAGTCCAATACACTGTACTGGCTGTGAACAGACGCGAATGCTATTTGTACTGTATATGGCCAGAATAGCACAAGTGTGCTGTTTTTAGCCTTAATGACCAGTTGCTGCTAGAACTTGAATCTCAACCTGATTCAACTCCGTTTAGGAATTTTAATTGAACCCTAGTGTGCCATGCAAGAAAAACACTCTGTTTTAGAGAAAACAGCATTCTTTCCCTCTACTGTGTTTCCTATAGGGCCCGTAAGTGAGCTAGCTCAGAACAAAAGAACTGTGCTTCCTACACAAACGGGGCATATCTAGTTCAACTCAGTATTGGAAACTGAGTAAAACATTAGCTTCTCTTCACTCCAATACACTGTACTGGCTGTGAACACACGCGATTGCTATTTGCACTGTATATGGCCAGAATAGCACAAGTGTGCTGTTCTTAGCCTGAATGAACACTTGCTGCTAGAACTTGAATCTCAACGTGATTCAACTCCGTTTAGGAAGTTTAATTGAACCCTAGTGTGCCATGCAATAAAAACACTCTGTTTTAGAGAAAACTGCATTCTTTCACTCTACTGTGTTTCCTATACGGCCCGTAAGTGAGCTAGCTCAGAACAAAAGAACTGTGCTTCCTACACAAACGGGGCATATCTAGTTCAACTGAGTATTTGAAACTGAGTAAAACAGGAGCTTCTCTTCAGTCCAATACACTGTACTGGCTAGGAGAGACGCGAATGCTATTTGCACTGTATATGGCCAGAATAGCACAAGTGTGCTGTTCTTAGCCTGAATGCACACTTGCTGCTAGAACTTGAATCTCAACGTGTTTCAACTCCGTTTAGGAAGTTTAATTGAACCCTAGTGTGCCATGCAAGAAAAACACTCTGTTTTAGAGAAAACAGCATTCTTTCACTCTTCTGTGTTTCCTATAGGGCCTGTAAGTGAGCTAGCTCAGAACAAAAGAACCTTGCTTCCTACACAAACGGGGCATATCTAGTTCAAATAAGTAATGGAAACTGAGTAACACAGGAGTTTCTCTTCAGTCCAATACACTGTACTGGCTGTGAACAGACGCGAATGCTATTTGCACTGTATATGGCCAGAAAAGCACAAGTGTGCTGGTCTTAGCCTGAATGAACACTTGCTGCTAGAACTTGAATCTCAGCGTGATTCAACTCCGTTTAGGAAGGTTAATTGAACCCTAGTGTGCCATGCAAAAAAAACACTCTGTTTTAGAGAAAACCGCATTCATTCACTCTACTGTGTTTCCTATAGGGCCCGTAAGTGAGCTAGCTCAGAACAAAAGAACTGTGCTTCCTACACAAACGGGGCATATCTAGTTCAACTCAGTATTGGAAACTGAGTAAATCAGGAGCTTCTCTTCAGTCCAATACACTGTACTGGCTGGGAACAGACGCGAATGCTATTTGCACTGTATATGGCCAGAATAGCACAAGTGTGCTGTTCTTAGCCTGAATGAACACTTGCTGCTAGAACTTGAATCTCAACGTGTTTCAACTCCGTTTAGGAAGTTTAATTGAACCCTAGTGTGCCATGCAAGAAAAACACTCTGTTTTAGAGAAAACAGCATTCATTCCCTCTACTGTGTTTCCTATAGGGCCCGTAAGTGAGCTAGCTCAGAACAAAAGAACTGTGCTTCCTACACAAACGGGGCATATCTAGTTCAACTCAGTATTGGAAACTGAGTAAAACAGGAGCTTCTCATCAGTCCAATACACTGTACTGGCTGGGAACAGACGCGAATGCTATTTGCACTGTATATGGCCAGAATAGCACAAGTGTGCTGTTCTTAGCCTAAATGAACACTTGCTGCTAGATCTTGAATCTCAACGTGAATCAACTCCGTTTAGGAAGTTTAATTGAACCCTAGTGTGCCATGCAAGAAAAACACTCTGTTTTAGAGAAAACAGCATTCTTTCACTCTACTGTGTTTCCTATAGGGCCCGTAAGTGAGCTAGCTCAGAACAAAAGAACTGTGCTTCCTACACAAACGGGGCATATCTAGTTCAACTCAGTATTGGAAACTGAGTAAAACAGGAGCTTCTCATCAGTCCAATACACTGTACTGGCTGGGAACAGACGCGAATGCTATTTGCACTGTATATGGCCAGAATAGCACAAGTGTGCTGTTCTTAGCCTGAATGAACACTTGCTGCTAGAACTTGAATCTCAACGTGTTTCAAATCCGTTTAGGAAGTTTAATTGAACCCTAGTGTGCCATGCAAGAAAAACACTCTGTTTTAGAGAAACCAGCATTCTTTCCCTCTTCTGTGTTTCCTATAGGGCCCGTAAGTGAGCTAGCTCAGAACAAAAGAACCTTGCTTCCTACACAAACGGGGCATATCTAGTTCAAATCAGTATTGGAAACTGAGTAAAACAGGAGCTTCTCTTCAGTCCAATACTGTACTGGCTGGGAACAGACGCGAATGCTATTTGCACTGTATATGGCCAGAAAAGCACAAGTGTTCTGTTCTTAGCCTGAATGAACACTTGCTGCTAGAACTTGAATCTCAGCGTGATTCAACTCCGTTTAGGAAGGTTAATTGAACCCTAGTGTGCCATGCAAGAAAAACGCTCCGTTTTAGAGAAAACAGCATTCTGTCACTCTACTGTGTTTCCTAAGGGCACGTACAGTGAGCTAGCTCAGAACAAAAGAACTGTGCTTCCTACACAAACGGGGCATATCTAGTTCAACTCAGTATTGGAAACTGAGTAAAACAGGAACTACTCTTCAGTCCAATACACTGTACTGGTTGGGAACAGACACCAATGCTATTTGCACTGTATATGGCCAGAATAGCTCAAGTGTGCTGTTCTTAGCCTGAATGACCACTAGCTGCTAGAACTTGAATCTCAACGTGCTTCAACTCCGTTTAGGAAGTTTAATTGAACCCTAGTGTGCCATGCAAGAAAAACACTCTGTTTTAGAGAAAACAGCATTCTTTCCCTCTACTGTGTTTCCTATAGGGCCCGTAAGTGAGCTAGCTCAGAACAAAAGAACTGTGCTTCCTACAAAAACGGGGCATATCTAGTTCAACTCAGTATTGGAAACTGAGTAAAACAGGAGCTTCTCATCAGTCCAATACACTGCACTGGCTGTGAACAGACGCGAATGCTATTTGCACTGTATATGGCCAGAATAGCACAAGTGTGCTGTTCTTAGCCTGAATGACCACTTGCTGCTAGAATTTGAATCTCAACGTGACTCAACTCCGTTTAGGAATTTTAATTGAACCCTAGTGTGCCATGCAAGAAAAATACTCTGTTTTAGAGAAAACAGCATTCTTTCCCTCTACTGTGTTTCCTATAGGGCCCGTAAGTGAGCTAGCTCAGAACAAAAGAACTGTGCTTCCTACACAAATGGGGCATATCTAGTTCAACTCAGTATTGGAAACTGAGTAAAACAGGAGCTTCTCTTCAGTCCAATACACTGTACTGGCTGGGAACAGACGCGAATGCTATTTGCACTGTATATGGCCAGAATAGCACAAGTGTGCTGTTCTTAGCCTGAATGAACACTTGCTGCTGGAACTTGAATCTCAACGTGATTCAACTCAGTTTAGGAAGTTTAATTGAACCCTAGTGTGCCATGCAAGAAAAACACTCTGTTTTAGAGAAAACAGCATTCTTTCCCTCTACTGTGTTTCCTATAGGGCCCGTAAGTGAGGTGCTCAGAACAAAAGAACCTTGCTTCCTACACAAACGGGGCATATCTAGTTCAAATCAGTATTGGAAACTGAGTAAAACAGGAGCTTCTCTTCAGTCCAATACACTGTACTGGCTGGGAAGAGACGCGAATGCTATTTGCACTGTATATGGCCAGAAAAGCACAAGTGTGCTGGTCTTAGCCTGAATGAACACTTGCTGCTAGAATTTGAATCTCAGTGAGATTCAAATCCGTTTAGGAAGGTTAATTGAACCCTAGTGTGCCATGCAAGAAAAACGCTCCGTTTTAGAGAAAACAGCATTCTTTCACTCTACTGTGTTTCCTATAGGGCCCATAAGTGAGCTAGCTCGGAACAAAAGAACTGTGCTTCCTACACAAACGGGGCATATCTAGTTCAACTCAGTATTGGAAACTGAGTAAAACAGGAGCTTCTCATCAGTCCAATACACTGTACTGGCTGTGAACAGACGCGAATGTATTTGCACTGTATATGGCCAGAATAGCACAAGTGTGCTGTTCTTAGCCTGAAAGACCACTTGCTGCTAGAACTTGAATCTCAACGTGATTCTACTCCGTTTAGGAATTTTAATTGAAACCTAGTGTGCCATGCAAGAAAAACACTCTGTTTTAGAGAAAACAGCATTCTTTCACTCTACTGTGTTTCCTATAAGGCACGTACAGTGAGCTAGCTCAGAACAAAAGAACTGTGCGTCCTACACAAACCGGGAATATCTAGTTCAATTCAGTATTGGAAACAGAGTAAAACAGGAGCTTCTCTTCAGTCCAATACACTGTACTGGCTGGGAACAGTCGCGAATGCTATTTGCACTGTTTATGGCCAGAATAGCACAAGTGTGCTGTTCTTAGCCTGAATGAACACTTGCTGCTAGAACTTGAATCTCAACGTGATTCAACTCCGTTTAGGAAGTTTAATTGAACCCTAGTGTGCCATGCAAGAAAAACACTCTGTTTTAGAGAAAACAGCATTCTTTCACTCTACTGTGTTTCCTATAGGGCCCGTAAGTTAGCTAGCTCAGAACAAAAGAACTGTGTTTCCTACACAAACGGGGCATATCTAGTTCAACTCAGTATTGGAAACTGAGTAAAACAGGAGCTTCTCTTCAGTCCAATACACTGTACTGGCTGGGAGAGACGCGAATGCTATTTGCACTGTATATGGCCAGAATAGCACAAGTGTGCTGTTCTTAGCCTGAATGAACACTTGCTGCTAGAACTTGAATCTCAACGTGATTCAACTCCATTTAGGAAGTTTAATTGAACCCTAGTGTGCCATGCAAGAAAAACGCTCTGTTTTAGAGAAAACAGCATTCTTTCACTCTACTGTGTTTCCTATAGGGCCCGTAAGTGAGCTAGCTCAGAACAAAAGTACTGTGCTTCCTACACAAACGGGGCATATCTAGTTCAACTCAGTATTGGAAACTGAGTAAAACAGGAACTTCTCTTCAGTCCAATACACTGTACTGGTTGGGAACAGACACGAATGCTATTTGCACTGTATATGGCCAGAATAGCACAAGTGTGCTGTTCTTAGCCTGAATGACCACTTGCTGCTAGAACTTGAATCTCAATGTGTTTCAACTCCGTTTAGGAAGTTTAATTGAACCCTAGTGTGCCATGCAAGAAAAACACTCTGTTTTAGAGAAAACAGCATAATTTTCCTCTACTGTGTTTCCTATAGGGCCCGTAAGTGAGCTAGCTCAGAACAAAAGAACTGTGCTTCCAACACAAACGGGGCATATCTAGTTCAACTCAGTATTGGAAACTTAGTAAGACAGGAGCTTCTCTTCAGTCCAATACACTGTACTGGCTGGGAACAGACGCGAATGCTATTTGCACTGTATATGGCCAGAAAAGCACAAGTGTGCTGGTCTTAGCCTGAATGAACACTTGCTGCTAGAACTTGAATCTCAGCGTGATTCAACTCCGTTTAGGAAGGTTAATTGAACCCTAGTGGGCCATGCAAGAAAAACGCTCCGTTTTAGAGAAAACAGCATTCTTTCACTCTACTGTGTTTCCTATAGGGCCCGTAAGTGAGCAAGCTCAGAACAAAAGAACTGTGCTTCCAACACAAACGGGGCATATCTAGATCAACTCAGTATTGGAAACTGAGTAAAACAGGAGCTTCTCATCAGTCCAATACACTGTACTGGCTGGGAACAGACCGGAATGCTATTTGCACTGTATATGGCCAGAATAGCACAAGTGTGCTGTTCTTAGCCTGAATGAACACTTGCTGCTAGAACTTGAATCTCAACGTGATTCAACTCCGTTTAGGAAGTTTAATTGAACCCTAGTGTGCCATTCAAGAAAAACACTCTCTTTTAGAGAAAACAGCATTCTTTCCCTCTACTGTGTTTCCTATAGGGCCCGTACAGTGAGCTAGCTCAGAACAAAAGAACCTTGCTTCCTACACAAACGGGGCATATCTAGTTCAACTCAGTATTGGAAACTGAGTAAAACAGGAGCTTCTCTTCAGTCCAATACACTGTAATGGCTGGGAACAGACGCGAATGCTATTTGCACTGTATATGGCCAGAATAGCACAAGTGTGCTGTTCTTAGCCTGAATGAACACTTGCTGCTAGAACTTGAATCTCAGCGTGATTCAACTCCGTTTAAGAAGGTTAATTTTACCCTAGTGTGCCATGCAAGAAAAACACTCTGTTTTTGAGAAAACAGCATTCTTTCACTCTACTGTGTTTCCTATAGGGCCCGTAAGTGAGCTAGCTCAGAACAAAAGAACTGTGCTTCCTACACAAACAAGGCATATCTAGTTCAACTCAGTATTGGAAACTGAGTAAAACAGGAGCTTCTCATCAGTCCAATACACTGTACTGGCTGTGAACAGACGCGAATGCTATTTGCACTGTATATGGCCAGAATAGCACAAGTGTGCTGTTCTTAGCCTGAATGAAGACTTGCTGCTAGAACTTGAATCTCAACGTGATTCAACTCCGTTTAGGAAGTTTAATTGAACCCTAGTGTGCCATGCAAGAAAAACACTCTGTTTTAGAGAAAACAGCATTCATTCCCTCTACTGTGTTTCCTATAGGGCCCGTAAGTGAGCTAGCTCAGAACAAAAGAACTGTGCTTCCTACACAAACGGGGCATATCTAGTTCAACTCAGTATTGGAAACTGAGTAAAACAGGAGCTTCTCATCAGTCCAATACACTGTACTGGCTGTGAACAGACGCGAATGCTATTTGTACTGTATATGGCCAGAATAGCACAAGTGTGCTGTTTTTAGCCTTAATGACCAGTTGCTGTTAGAACTTGAATCTCAACCTGATTCAACTCCGTTTAGGAATTTTAATTGAACCCTAGTGTGCCATGCAAGAAAAACACTCTGTTTTAGAGAAAACAGCATTCTTTCCCTCTACTGTGTTTCCTATAGGGCCCGTAAGTGAGCTAGCTCAGAACAAAAGAACTGTGCTTCCTACACAAACGGGGCATATCTAGTTCAACTCAGTATTGGAAACTGAGTAAAACATTAGCTTCTCTTCACTCCAATACACTGTACTGGCTGTGAACACACGCGAATGCTATTTGCACTGTATATGGCCAGAATAGCACAAGTGTGCTGTTCTTAGCCTGAATGAACACTTGCTGCTAGAACTTGAATCTCAACGTGATTCAACTCCGTTTAGGAAGTTTAATTGAACCCTAGTGTGCCATGCAATAAAAACACTCTGTTTTAGAGAAAACAGCATTCTTTCACTCTACTGTGTTTCGTATACGGCCCGTAAGTGAGCTAGCTCAGAACAAAAGAACTGTGCTTCCTACACAAACGGGGCATATCTAGTTCAACTGAGTATTTGAAACTGAGTAAAACAGGAGCTTCTCTTCAGTCCAATACACTGTACTGGCTAGGAGAGACGCGAATGCTATTTGCACTGTATATGGCCAGAATAGCACAAGTGTGCTGTTCTTAGCCTGAATGCACACTTGCTGCTAGAACTTGAATCTCAACGTGTTTCAACTCCGTTTAGGAAGTTTAATTGAACCCTAGTGTGCCATGCAAGAAAAACACTCTGTTTTAGAGAAAACAGCATTCTTTCACTCTTCTGTGTTTCCTATAGGGCCTGTAAGTGAGCTAGCTCAGAACAAAAGAACCTTGCTTCCTACACAAACGGGGCATATCTAGTTCAAATAAGTAATGGAAACTGAGTAACACAGGAGCTTCTCTTCAGTCCAATACACTGTACTGGCTGTGAACAGACGCGAATGCTATTTGCACTGTATATGGCCAGAAAAGCACAAGTGTGCTGGTCTTAGCCTGAATGAACACTTGCTGCTAGAACTTGAATCTCAGCGTGATTCAACTCCGTTTAGGAAGGTTAATTGAACCCTAGTGTGCCATGCAAAAAAAACACTCTGTTTTAGAGAAAACCGCATTCATTCACTCTACTGTGTTTCCTATAGGGCCCGTAAGTGAGCTAGCTCAGAACAAAAGAACTGTGCTTCCTACACAAACGGGGCATATCTAGTTCAACTCAGTATTGGAAACTGAGTAAATCAGGAGCTTCTCATCAGTCCAATACACTGTACTGGCTGGGAACAGACGCGAATGCTATTTGCACTGTATATGGCCAGAATAGCACAAGTGTGCTGTTCTTAGCCTGAATGAACACTTGCTGCTAGAACTTGAATCTCAACGTGTTTCAACTCCGTTTAGGAAGTTTAATTGAACCCTAGTGTGCCATGCAAGAAAAACACTCTGTTTTAGAGAAAACAGCATTCATTCCCTCTACTGTGTTTCCTATAGGGCCCGTAAGTGAGCTAGCTCAGAACAAAAGAACTGTGCTTCCTACACAAACGGGGCATATCTAGTTCAACTCAGTATTGGAAACTGAGTAAAACAGGAGCTTCTCATCAGTCCAATACACTGTACTGGCTGGGAACAGACGCGAATGCTATTTGCACTGTATATGGCCAGAATAGCACAAGTGTGCTGTTCTTAGCCTAAATGAACACTTGCTGCTAGATCTTGAATCTCAACGTGATTCAACTCCGTTTAGGAAGTTTAATTGAACCCTAGTGTGCCATGCAAGAAAAACACTCTGTTTTAGAGAAAACAGCATTCTTTCACTCTACTGTGTTTCCTATAGGGCCCGTAAGTGAGCTAGCTCAGAACAAAAGAACTGTGCTTCCTACACAAACGGGGCATATCTAGTTCAACTCAGTATTGGAAACTGAGTAAAACAGGAGCTTCTCATCAGTCCAATACACTGTACTGGCTGGGAACAGACGCGAATGCTATTTGCACTGTATATGGCCAGAATAGCACAAGTGTGCTGTTCTTAGCCTGAATGAACACTTGCTGCTAGAACTTGAATCTCAACGTGTTTCAAATCCGTTTAGGAAGTTTAATTGAACCCTAGTGTGCCATGCAAGAAAAACATTCTGTTTTAGAGAAACCAGCATTCTTTCCCTCTTCTGTGTTTCCTATAGGGCCCGTAAGTGAGCTAGCTCAGAACAAAAGAACCTTGCTTCCTACACAAACGGGGCATATCTAGTTCAAATCAGTATTGGAAACTGAGTAAAACAGGAGCTTCTCTTCAGTCCAATACACTGTACTGGCTGGGAACAGACGCGAATGCTATTTGCACTGTATATGGCCAGAAAAGCACAAGTGTTCTGTTCTTAGCCTGAATGAACACTTGCTGCTAGAACTTGAATCTCAGCGTGATTCAACTCCGTTTAGGAAGGTTAATTGAACCCTAGTGTGCCATGCAAGAAAAACGCTCCGTTTTAGAGAAAACAGCATTCTGTCACTCTACTGTGTTTCCTAAGGGCACGTACAGTGAGCTAGCTCAGAACAAAAGAACTGTGCTTCCTACACAAACGGGGCATATCTAGTTCAACTCAGTATTGGAAACTGAGTAAAACAGGAACTACTCTTCAGTCCAATACACTGTACTGGTTGGGAACAGACACCAATGCTATTTGCACTGTATATGGCCAGAATAGCTCAAGTGTGCTGTTCTTAGCCTGAATGACCACTAGCTGCTAGAACTTGAATCTCAACGTGCTTCAACTCCGTTTAGGAAGTTTAATTGAACCCTAGTGTGCCATGCAAGAAAAACACTCTGTTTTAGAGAAAACAGCATTCTTTCCCTCTACTGTGTTTCCTATAGGGCCCGTAAGTGAGCTAGCTCAGAACAAAGAACTGTGCTTCCTACAAAAACGGGGCATATCTAGTTCAACTCAGTATTGGAAACTGAGTAAAACAGGAGCTTCTCATCAGTCCAATACACTGCACTGGCTGTGAACAGACGCGAATGCTATTTGCACTGTATATGGCCAGAATAGCACAAGTGTGCTGTTCTTAGCCTGAATGACCACTTGCTGCTAGAATTTGAATCTCAACGTGACTCAACTCCGTTTAGGAATTTTAATTGAACCCTAGTGTGCCATGCAAGAAAAATACTCTGTTTTAGAGAAAACAGCATTCTTTCCCTCTACTGTGTTTCCTATAGGGCCCGTAAGTGAGCTAGCTCAGAACAAAAGAACTGTGCTTCCTACACAAATGGGGCATATCTAGTTCAACTCAGTATTGGAAACTGAGTAAAACAGGAGCTTCTCTTCAGTCCAATACACTGTACTGGCTGGGAACAGACGCGAATGCTATTTGCACTGTATATGGCCAGAATAGCACAAGTGTGCTGTTCTTAGCCTGAATGAACACTTGCTGCTAGAACTTGAATCTCAACGTGTTTCAAATCCGTTTAGGAAGTTTAATTGAACCCTAGTGTGCCATGCAAGAAAAACATTCTGTTTTAGAGAAACCAGCATTCTTTCCCTCTTCTGTGTTTCCTATAGGGCCCGTAAGTGAGCTAGCTCAGAACAAAAGAACCTTGCTTCCTACACAAACGGGGCATATCTAGTTCAAATCAGTATTGGAAACTGAGTAAAACAGGAGCTTCTCTTCAGTCCAATACACTGTACTGGCTGGGAACAGACGCGAATGCTATTTGCACTGTATATGGCCAGAAAAGCACAAGTATTCTGTTCTTAGCCTGAATGAACACTTGCTGCTAGAACTTGAATCTCAGCGTGATTCAACTCCGTTTAGGAAGGTTAATTGAACCCTAGTGTGCCATGCAAGAAAAACGCTCCGTTTTAGAGAAAACAGCATTCTGTCACTCTACTGTGTTTCCTAAGGGCACGTACAGTGAGCTAGCTCAGAACAAAAGAACTGTGCTTCCTACACAAACGGGGCATATCTAGTTCAACTCAGTATTGGAAACTGAGTAAAACAGGAACTACTCTTCAGTCCAATACACTGTACTGGTTGGGAACAGACACCAATGCTATTTGCACTGTATATGGCCAGAATAGCTCAAGTGTGCTGTTCTTAGCCTGAATGACCACTAGCTGCTAGAACTTGAATCTCAACGTGCTTCAACTCCGTTTAGGAAGTTTAATTGAACCCTAGTGTGCCATGCAAGAAAAACACTCTGTTTTAGAGAAAACAGCATTCTTTCCCTCTACTGTGTTTCCTATAGGGCCCGTAAGTGAGCTAGCTCAGAACAAAGAACTGTGCTTCCTACAAAAACGGGGCATATCTAGTTCAACTCAGTATTGGAAACTGAGTAAAACAGGAGCTTCTCATCAGTCCAATACACTGCACTGGCTGTGAACAGACGCGAATGCTATTTGCACTGTATATGGCCAGAATAGCACAAGTGTGCTGTTCTTAGCCTGAATGACCACTTGCTGCTAGAATTTGAATCTCAACGTGACTCAACTCCGTTTAGGAATTTTAATTGAACCCTAGTGTGCCATGCAAGAAAAATACTCTGTTTTAGAGAAAACAGCATTCTTTCCCTCTACTGTGTTTCCTATAGGGCCCGTAAGTGAGCTAGCTCAGAACAAAAGAACTGTGCTTCCTACACAAATGGGGCATATCTAGTTCAACTCAGTATTGGAAACTGAGTAAAACAGGAGCTTCTCTTCAGTCCAATACACTGTACTGGCTGGGAAGAGACGCGAATGCTATTTGCACTGTATATGGCCAGAATAGCACAAGTGTGCTGTTCTTAGCCTGAATGAAGACTTGCTGCTAGAACTTGAATCTCAACGTGATTCAACTCCGTTTAGGAAGTTTAATTGAACCCTAGTGTGCCATGCAAGAAAAACACTCTGTTTTAGAGAAAACAGCATTCATTCCCTCTACTGTGTTTCCTATAGGGCCCGTAAGTGAGCTAGCTCAGAACAAAAGAACTGTGCTTCCTACACAAACGGGGCATATCTAGTTCAACTCAGTATTGGAAACTGAGTAAAACAGGAGCTTCTCATCAGTCCAATACACTGTACTGGCTGTGAACAGACGCGAATGCTATTTGTACTGTATATGGCCAGAATAGCACAAGTGTGCTGTTTTTAGCCTTAATGACCAGTTGCTGTTAGAACTTGAATCTCAACCTGATTCAACTCCGTTTAGGAATTTTAATTGAACCCTAGTGTGCCATGCAAGAAAAACACTCTGTTTTAGAGAAAACAGCATTCTTTCCCTTTACTGTGTTTCCTATAGGGCCTGTAAGTGAGCTAGCTCAGAACAAAAGAACTGTGCTTCCTACACAAACGGGGCATATCTAGTTCAACTCAGTATTGGAAACTGAGTAAAACATTAGCTTCTCTTCACTCCAATACACTGTACTGGCTGTGAACACACGCGAATGCTATTTGCACTGTATATGGCCAGAATAGCACAAGTGTACTGTTCTTAGCCTGAATGAACACTTGCTGCTAGAACTTGAATCTCAACGTGATTCAACTCCGTTTAGGAAGTTTAATTGAACCCTAGTGTGCCATGCAATAAAAACACTCTGTTTTAGAGAAAACAGCATTCTTTCACTCTACTGTGTTTCGTATACGGCCCGTAAGTGAGCTAGCTCAGAACAAAAGAACTGTGCTTCCTACACAAACGGGGCATATCTAGTTCAACTGAGTATTTGAAACTGAGTAAAACAGGAGCTTCTCTTCAGTCCAATACACTGTACTGGCTAGGAGAGACGCGAATGCTATTTGCACTGTATATGGCCAGAATAGCACAAGTGTGCTGTTCTTAGCCTGAATGCACACTTGCTGCTAGAACTTGAATCTCAACGTGTTTCAACTCCGTTTAGGAAGTTTAATTGAACCCTAGTGTGCCATGCAAGAAAAACACTCTGTTTTAGAGAAAACAGCATTCTTTCACTCTTCTGTGTTTCCTATAGGGCCTGTAAGTGAGCTAGCTCAGAACAAAAGAACCTTGCTTCCTACACAAACGGGGCATATCTAGTTCAAATAAGTAATGGAAACTGAGTAACACAGGAGCTTCTCTTCAGTCCAATACACTGTACTGGCTGTGAACAGACGCGAATGCTATTTGCACTGTATATGGCCAGAAAAGCACAAGTGTGCTGGTCTTAGCCTGAATGAACACTTGCTGCTAGAACTTGAATCTCAGCGTGATTCAACTCCGTTTAGGAAGGTTAATTGAACCCTAGTGTGCCATGCAAAAAAAACACTCTGTTTTAGAGAAAACCGCATTCATTCACTCTACTGTGTTTCCTATAGGGCCCGTAAGTGAGCTAGCTCAGAACAAAAGAACTGTGCTTCCTACACAAACGGGGCATATCTAGTTCAACTCAGTATTGGAAACTGAGTAAATCAGGAGCTTCTCATCAGTCCAATACACTGTACTGGCTGGGAACAGACGCGAATGCTATTTGCACTGTATATGGCCAGAATAGCACAAGTGTGCTGTTCTTAGCCTGAATGAACACTTGCTGCTAGAACTTGAATCTCAACGTGTTTCAACTCCGTTTAGGAAGTTTAATTGAACCCTAGTGTGCCATGCAAGAAAAACACTCTGTTTTAGAGAAAACAGCATTCATTCCCTCTACTGTGTTTCCTATAGGGCCCGTAAGTGAGCTAGCTCAGAACAAAAGAACTGTGCTTCCTACACAAACGGGGCATATCTAGTTCAACTCAGTATTGGAAACTGAGTAAAACAGGAGCTTCTCATCAGTCCAATACACTGTACTGGCTGGGAACAGACGCGAATGCTATTTGCACTGTATATGGCCAGAATAGCACAAGTGTGCTGTTCTTAGCCTAAATGAACACTTGCTGCTAGATCTTGAATCTCAACGTGATTCAACTCCGTTTAGGAAGTTTAATTGAACCCTAGTGTGCCATGCAAGAAAAACACTCTGTTTTAGAGAAAACAGCATTCTTTCACTCTACTGTGTTTCCTATAGGGCCCGTAAGTGAGCTAGCTCAGAACAAAAGAACTGTGCTTCCTACACAAACGGGGCATATCTAGTTCAACTCAGTATTGGAAACTGAGTAAAACAGGAGCTTCTCATCAGTCCAATACACTGTACTGGCTGGGAACAGACGCGAATGCTATTTGCACTGTATATGGCCAGAATAGCACAAGTGTGCTGTTCTTAGCCTGAATGAACACTTGCTGCTAGAACTTGAATCTCAACGTGTTTCAAATCCGTTTAGGAAGTTTAATTGAACCCTAGTGTGCCATGCAAGAAAAACATTCTGTTTTAGAGAAACCAGCATTCTTTCCCTCTTCTGTGTTTCCTATAGGGCCCGTAAGTGAGCTAGCTCAGAACAAAAGAACCTTGCTTCCTACACAAACGGGGCATATCTAGTTCAAATCAGTATTGGAAACTGAGTAAAACAGGAGCTTCTCTTCAGTCCAATACACTGTACTGGCTGGGAACAGACGCGAATGCTATTTGCACTGTATATGGCCAGAAAAGCACAAGTGTTCTGTTCTTAGCCTGAATGAACACTTGCTGCTAGAACTTGAATCTCAGCGTGATTCAACTCCGTTTAGGAAGGTTAATTGAACCCTAGTGTGCCATGCAAGAAAAACGCTCCGTTTTAGAGAAAACAGCATTCTGTCACTCGACTGTGTTTCCTAAGGGCACGTACAGTGAGCTAGCTCAGAACAAAAGAACTGTGCTTCCTACACAAACGGGGCATATCTAGTTCAACTCAGTATTGGAAACTGAGTAAAACAGGAACTACTCTTCAGTCCAATACACTGTACTGGTTGGGAACAGACACCAATGCTATTTGCACTGTATATGGCCAGAATAGCTCAAGTGTGCTGTTCTTAGCCTGAATGACCACTAGCTGCTAGAACTTGAATCTCAACGTGCTTCAACTCCGTTTAGGAAGTTTAATTGAACCCTAGTGTGCCATGCAAGAAAAACACTCTGTTTTAGAGAAAACAGCATTCTTTCCCTCTACTGTGTTTCCTATAGGGCCCGTAAGTGAGCTAGCTCAGAACAAAGAACTGTGCTTCCTACAAAAACGGGGCATATCTAGTTCAACTCAGTATTGGAAACTGAGTAAAACAGGAGCTTCTCATCAGTCCAATACACTGCACTGGCTGTGAACAGACGCGAATGCTATTTGCACTGTATATGGCCAGAATAGCACAAGTGTGCTGTTCTTAGCCTGAATGACCACTTGCTGCTAGAATTTGAATCTCAACGTGACTCAACTCCGTTTAGGAATTTTAATTGAACCCTAGTGTGCCATGCAAGAAAAATACTCTGTTTTAGAGAAAACAGCATTCTTTCCCTCTACTGTGTTTCCTATAGGGCCCGTAAGTGAGCTAGCTCAGAACAAAAGAACTGTGCTTCCTACACAAATGGGGCATATCTAGTTCAACTCAGTATTGGAAACTGAGTAAAACAGGAGCTTCTCTTCAGTCCAATACACTGTACTGGCTGGGAACAGACGCGAATGCTATTTGCACTGTATATGGCCAGAATAGCACAAGTGTGCTGTTCTTAGCCTGAATGAACACTTGCTGCTAGAACTTGAATCTCAACGTGTTTCAAATCCGTTTAGGAAGTTTAATTGAACCCTAGTGTGCCATGCAAGAAAAACATTCTGTTTTAGAGAAACCAGCATTCTTTCCCTCTTCTGTGTTTCCTATAGGGCCCGTAAGTGAGCTAGCTCAGAACAAAAGAACCTTGCTTCCTACACAAACGGGGCATATCTAGTTCAAATCAGTATTGGAAACTGAGTAAAACAGGAGCTTCTCTTCAGTCCAATACACTGTACTGGCTGGGAACAGACGCGAATGCTATTTGCACTGTATATGGCCAGAAAAGCACAAGTGTTCTGTTCTTAGCCTGAATGAACACTTGCTGCTAGAACTTGAATCTCAGCGTGATTCAACTCCGTTTAGGAAGGTTAATTGAACCCTAGTGTGCCATGCAAGAAAAACGCTCCGTTTTAGAGAAAACAGCATTCTGTCACTCTACTGTGTTTCCTAAGGGCACGTACAGTGAGCTAGCTCAGAACAAAAGAACTGTGCTTCCTACACAAACGGGGCATATCTAGTTCAACTCAGTATTGGAAACTGAGTAAAACAGGAACTACTCTTCAGTCCAATACACTGTACTGGTTGGGAACAGACACCAATGCTATTTGCACTGTATATGGCCAGAATAGCTCAAGTGTGCTGTTCTTAGCCTGAATGACCACTAGCTGCTAGAACTTGAATCTCAACGTGCTTCAACTCCGTTTAGGAAGTTTAATTGAACCCTAGTGTGCCATGCAAGAAAAACACTCTGTTTTAGAGAAAACAGCATTCTTTCCCTCTACTGTGTTTCCTATAGGGCCCGTAAGTGAGCTAGCTCAGAACAAAGAACTGTGCTTCCTACAAAAACGGGGCATATCTAGTTCAACTCAGTATTGGAAACTGAGTAAAACAGGAGCTTCTCATCAGTCCAATACACTGCACTGGCTGTGAACAGACGCGAATGCTATTTGCACTGTATATGGCCAGAATAGCACAAGTGTGCTGTTCTTAGCCTGAATGACCACTTGCTGCTAGAATTTGAATCTCAACGTGACTCAACTCCGTTTAGGAATTTTAATTGAACCCTAGTGTGCCATGCAAGAAAAATACTCTGTTTTAGAGAAAACAGCATTCTTTCCCTCTACTGTGTTTCCTATAGGGCCCGTAAGTGAGCTAGCTCAGAACAAAAGAACTGTGCTTCCTACACAAATGGGGCATATCTAGTTCAACTCAGTATTGGAAACTGAGTAAAACAGGAGCTTCTCTTCAGTCCAATACACTGTACTGGCTGGGAACAGACGCGAATGCTATTTGCACTGTATATGGCCAGAATAGCACAAGTGTGCTGTTCTTAGCCTGAATGAACACTTGCTGCTGGAACTTGAATCTCAACGTGATTCAACTCAGTTTAGGAAGTTTAATTGAACCCTAGTGTGCCATGCAAGAAAAACACTCTGTTTTAGAGAAAACAGCATTCTTTCCCTCTACTGTGTTTCCTATAGGGCCCGTAAGTGAGGTGCTCAGAACAAAAGAACTGTGCTTCCTACACAAACGGGGCATATCTAGTTCAAATCAGTATTGGAAACTGAGTAAAACAGGAGCTTCTCTTCAGTCCAATACACTGTACTGGCTGGGAAGAGACGCGAATGCTATTTGCACTGTATATGGCCAGAAAAGCACAAGTGTGCTGGTCTTAGCCTGAATGAACACTTGCTGCTAGAATTTGAATCTCAGTGAGATTCAAATCCGTTTAGGAAGGTTAATTGAACCCTAGTGTGCCATGCAAGAAAAACGCTCCGTTTTAGAGAAAACAGCATTCTTTCACTCTACTGTGTTTCCTATAGGGCCCATAAGTGAGCTAGCTCGGAACAAAAGAACTGTGCTTCCTACACAAACGGGGCATATCTAGTTCAACTCAGTATTGGAAACTGAGTAAAACAGGAGCTTCTCATCAGTCCAATACACTGTACTGGCTGTGAACAGACGCGAATGTATTTGCACTGTATATGGCCAGAATAGCACAAGTGTGCTGTTCTTAGCCTGAAAGACCACTTGCTGCTAGAACTTGAATCTCAACGTGATTCTACTCCGTTTAGGAATTTTAATTGAAACCTAGTGTGCCATGCAAGAAAAACACTCTGTTTTAGAGAAAACAGCATTCTTTCACTCTACTGTGTTTCCTATAAGGCACGTACAGTGAGCTAGCTCAGAACAAAAGAACTGTGCGTCCTACACAAACCGGGAATATCTAGTTCAATTCAGTATTGGAAACAGAGTAAAACAGGAGCTTCTCTTCAGTCCAATACACTGTACTGGCTGGGAACAGTCGCGAATGCTATTTTCACTGTATATGGCCAGAATAGCACAAGTGTGCTGTTCTTAGCCTGAATGAACACTTGCTGCTAGAACTTGAATCTCAACGTGATTCAACTCCGTTTAGGAAGTTTAATTGAACCCTAGTGTGCCATGCAAGAAAAACACTCTGTTTTAGAGAAAACAGCATTCTTTCACTCTACTGTGTTTCCTATAGGGCCCGTAAGTGAGCTAGCTCAGAACAAAAGAACTGTGCTTCCTACACAAACGGGGCATATCTAGTTCAACTCAGTATTGGAAACTGAGTAAAACAGGAGCTTCTCATCAGTCCAATACACTGTACTGGCTGGGAACAGACGCGAATGCTATTTGCACTGTATATGGCCAGAATAGCACAAGTGTGCTGTTCTTAGCCTGAATGAACACTTGCTGCTAGAACTTGAATCTCAACGTGTTTCAAATCCGTTTAGGAAGTTTAATTGAACCCTAGTGTGCCATGCAAGAAAAACACTCTGTTTTAGAGAAACCAGCATTCTTTCCCTCTTCTGTGTTTCCTATAGGGCCCGTAAGTGAGCTAGCTCAGAACAAAAGAACCTTGCTTCCTACACAAACGGGGCATATCTAGTTCAAATCAGTATTGGAAACTGAGTAAAACAGGAGCTTCTCTTCAGTCCAATACACTGTACTGGCTGGGAACAGACGCGAATGCTATTTGCACTGTATATGGCCAGAAAAGCACAAGTGTTCTGTTCTTAGCCTGAATGAACACTTGCTGCTAGAACTTGAATCTCAGCGTGATTCAACTCCGTTTAGGAAGGTTAATTGAACCCTAGTGTGCCATGCAAGAAAAACGCTCCGTTTTAGAGAAAACAGCATTCTGTCACTCTACTGTGTTTCCTAAGGGCACGTACAGTGAGCTAGCTCAGAACAAAAGAACTGTGCTTCCTACACAAACGGGGCATATCTAGTTCAACTCAGTATTGGAAACTGAGTAAAACAGGAACTACTCTTCAGTCCAATACACTGTACTGGTTGGGAACAGACACCAATGCTATTTGCACTGTATATGGCCAGAATAGCTCAAGTGTGCTGTTCTTAGCCTGAATGACCACTAGCTGCTAGAACTTGAATCTCAACGTGCTTCAACTCCGTTTAGGAAGTTTAATTGAACCCTAGTGTGCCATGCAAGAAAAACACTCTGTTTTAGAGAAAACAGCATTCTTTCCCTCTACTGGGTTTCCTATAGGGCCCGTAAGTGAGCTAGCTCAGAACAAAAGAACTGTGCTTCCTACAAAAACGGGGCATATCTAGTTCAACTCAGTATTGGAAACTGAGTA
Source organism: Peromyscus maniculatus bairdii (assembly GCF_049852395.1). NCBI lineage: Eukaryota > Metazoa > Chordata > Mammalia > Rodentia > Cricetidae > Peromyscus > Peromyscus maniculatus. Next base: position 7,116,755 of record NC_134862.1, read on the forward strand.
AAACAGGAGCTTCTCATCAGTCCAATACACTGCACTGGCTGTGAACAGACGCGAATGCTATTTGCACTGTATATGGCCAGAATAGCACAAGTGTGCTGGTCTTAGCCTGAATGAACACTTGCTGCTAGAATTTGAATCTCAGTGAGATTCAAATCCGTTTAGGAAGGTTAATTGAACCCTAGTGTGCCATGCAAGAAAAACGCTCCGTTTTAGAGAAAACAGCATTCTTTCACTCTACTGTGTTTCCTATAGGGCCCATAAGTGAGCTAGCTCGGAACAAAAGAACTGTGCTTCCTACACAAACGGGGCATATCTAGTTCAACTCAGTATTGGAAACTGAGTAAAACAGGAGCTTCTCATCAGTCCAATACACTGTACTGGCTGTGAACAGACGCGAATGTATTTGCACTGTATATGGCCAGAATAGCACAAGTGTGCTGTTCTTAGCCTGAAAGACCACTTGCTGCTAGAACTTGAATCTCAACGTGATTCTACTCCGTTTAGGAATTTTAATTGAAACCTAGTGTGCCATGCAAGAAAAACACTCTGTTTTAGAGAAAACAGCATTCTTTCACTCTACTGTGTTTCCTATAAGGCACGTACAGTGAGCTAGCTCAGAACAAAAGAACTGTGCGTCCTACACAAACCGGGAATATCTAGTTCAATTCAGTATTGGAAACAGAGTAAAACAGGAGCTTCTCTTCAGTCCAATACACTGTACTGGCTGGGAACAGTCGCGAATGCTATTTTCACTGTATATGGCCAGAATAGCACAAGTGTGCTGTTCTTAGCCTGAATGAACACTTGCTGCTAGAACTTGAATCTCAACGTGATTCAACTCCGTTTAGGAAGTTTAATTGAACCCTAGTGTGCCATGCAAGAAAAACACTCTGTTTTAGAGAAAACAGCATTCTTTCACTCTACTGTGTTTCCTATAGGGCCCGTAAGTGAGCTAGCTCAGAACAAAAGAACTGTGCTTCCTACACAAACGGGGCATATCTAGTTCAACTCAGTATTGGAAACTGAGTAAAACAGGAGCTTCTCATCAGTCCAATACACTGTACTGGCTGGGAACAGACGCGAATGCTATTTGCACTGTATATGGCCAGAATAGCACAAGTGTGCTGTTCTTAGCCTGAATGAACACTTGCTGCTAGAACTTGAATCTCAACGTGTTTCAAATCCGTTTAGGAAGTTTAATTGAACCCTAGTGTGCCATGCAAGAAAAACACTCTGTTTTAGAGAAACCAGCATTCTTTCCCTCTTCTGTGTTTCCTATAGGGCCCGTAAGTGAGCTAGCTCAGAACAAAAGAACCTTGCTTCCTACACAAACGGGGCATATCTAGTTCAAATCAGTATTGGAAACTGAGTAAAACAGGAGCTTCTCTTCAGTCCAATACACTGTACTGGCTGGGAACAGACGCGAATGCTATTTGCACTGTATATGGCCAGAAAAGCACAAGTGTTCTGTTCTTAGCCTGAATGAACACTTGCTGCTAGAACTTGAATCTCAGCGTGATTCAACTCCGTTTAGGAAGGTTAATTGAACCCTAGTGTGCCATGCAAGAAAAACGCTCCGTTTTAGAGAAAACAGCATTCTGTCACTCTACTGTGTTTCCTAAGGGCACGTACAGTGAGCTGGCTCAGAACAAAAGAACTGTGCTTCCTACACAAACGGGGCATATCTAGTTCAACTCAGTATTGGAAACTGAGTAAAACAGGAACTACTCTTCAGTCCAATACACTGTACTGGTTGGGAACAGACACCAATGCTATTTGCACTGTATATGGCCAGAATAGCTCAAGTGTGCTGTTCTTAGCCTGAATGACCACTAGCTGCTAGAACTTGAATCTCAACGTGCTTCAACTCCGTTTAGGAAGTTTAATTGAACCCTAGTGTGCCATGCAAGAAAAACACTCTGTTTTAGAGAAAACAGCATTCTTTCCCTCTACTGGGTTTCCTATAGGGCCCGTAAGTGAGCTAGCTCAGAACAAAAGAACTGTGCTTCCTACAAAAACGGGGCATATCTAGTTCAACTCAGTATTGGAAACTGAGTAAAACAGGAGCTTCTCATCAGTCCAATACACTGCACTGGCTGTGAACAGACGCGAATGCTATTTGCACTGTATATGGCCAGAATAGCACAAGTGTGCTGGTCTTAGCCTGAATGAACACTTGCTGCTAGAATTTGAATCTCAGTGAGATTCAAATCCGTTTAGGAAGGTTAATTGAACCCTAGTGTGCCATGCAAGAAAAACGCTCCGTTTTAGAGAAAACAGCATTCTTTCACTCTACTGTGTTTCCTATAGGGCCCATAAGTGAGCTAGCTCGGAACAAAAGAACTGTGCTTCCTACACAAACGGGGCATATCTAGTTCAACTCAGTATTGGAAACTGAGTAAAACAGGAGCTTCTCATCAGTCCAATACACTGTACTGGCTGTGAACAGACGCGAATGTATTTGCACTGTATATGGCCAGAATAGCACAAGTGTGCTGTTCTTAGCCTGAAAGACCACTTGCTGCTAGAACTTGAATCTCAACGTGATTCTACTCCGTTTAGGAATTTTAATTGAAACCTAGTGTGCCATGCAAGAAAAACACTCTGTTTTAGAGAAAACAGCATTCTTTCACTCTACTGTGTTTCCTATAAGGCACGTACAGTGAGCTAGCTCAGAACAAAAGAACTGTGCGTCCTACACAAACCGGGAATATCTAGTTCAATTCAGTATTGGAAACAGAGTAAAACAGGAGCTTCTCTTCAGTCCAATACACTGTACTGGCTGGGAACAGTCGCGAATGCTATTTTCACTGTATATGGCCAGAATAGCACAAGTGTGCTGTTCTTAGCCTGAATGAACACTTGCTGCTAGAACTTGAATCTCAACGTGATTCAACTCCGTTTAGGAAGTTTAATTGAACCCTAGTGTGCCATGCAAGAAAAACACTCTGTTTTAGAGAAAACAGCATTCTTTCACTCTACTGTGTTTCCTATAGGGCCCGTAAGTGTGCTAGCTCAGAACAAAAGAACTGTGCTTCCTACACAAACGGGGCATATCTAGTTCAACTCAGTATTGGAAACTGAGTAAAACAGGAGCTTCTCATCAGTCCAATACACTGTACTGGCTGGGAACAGACGCGAATGCTATTTGCACTGTATATGGCCAGAATAGCACAAGTGTGCTGTTCTTAGCCTGAATGAACACTTGCTGCTAGAACTTGAATCTCAACGTGTTTCAAATCCGTTTAGGAAGTTTAATTGAACCCTAGTGTGCCATGCAAGAAAAACACTCTGTTTTAGAGAAACCAGCATTCTTTCCCTCTTCTGTGTTTCCTATAGGGCCCGTAAGTGAGCTAGCTCAGAACAAAAGAACCTTGCTTCCTACACAAACGGGGCATATCTAGTTCAAATCAGTATTGGAAACTGAGTAAAACAGGAGCTTCTCTTCAGTCCAATACACTGTACTGGCTGGGAACAGACGCGAATGCTATTTGCACTGTATATGGCCAGAAAAGCACAAGTGTTCTGTTCTTAGCCTGAATGAACACTTGCTGCTAGAACTTGAATCTCAGCGTGATTCAACTCCGTTTAGGAAGGTTAATTGAACCCTAGTGTGCCATGCAAGAAAAACGCTCCGTTTTAGAGAAAACAGCATTCTGTCACTCTACTGTGTTTCCTAAGGGCACGTACAGTGAGCTAGCTCAGAACAAAAGAACTGTGCTTCCTACACAAACGGGGCATATCTAGTTCAACTCAGTATTGGAAACTGAGTAAAACAGGAACTACTCTTCAGTCCAATACACTGTACTGGTTGGGAACAGACACCAATGCTATTTGCACTGTATATGGCCAGAATAGCTCAAGTGTGCTGTTCTTAGCCTGAATGACCACTAGCTGCTAGAACTTGAATCTCAACGTGCTTCAACTCCGTTTAGGAAGTTTAATTGAACCCTAGTGTGCCATGCAAGAAAAACACTCTGTTTTAGAGAAAACAGCATTCTTTCCCTCTACTGGGTTTCCTATAGGGCCCGTAAGTGAGCTAGCTCAGAACAAAAGAACTGTGCTTCCTACAAAAACGGGGCATATCTAGTTCAACTCAGTATTGGAAACTGAGTAAAACAGGAGCTTCTCATCAGTCCAATACACTGCACTGACTGTGAACAGACGCGAATGCTATTTGCACTGTATATGGCCAGAATAGCACAAGTGTGCTGTTCTTAGCCTGAATGACCACTTGCTGCTAGAATTTGAATCTCAACGTGACTCAACTCTGTTTAGGAATTTTAATTGAACCCTAGTGTGCCATGCAAGAAAAATACTCTGTTTTAGAGAAAACAGCATTCTTTCCCTCTACTGTGTTTCCTATAGGGCCCGTAAGTGAGCTAGCTCAGAACAAAAGAACTGTGCTTCCTACACAAATGGGGCATATCTAGTTCAACTCAGTATTGGAAACTGAGTAAAACAGGAGCTTCTCTTCAGTCCAATACACTGTACTGGCTGGGAACAGACGCGAATGCTATTTGCACTGTATATGGCCAGAATAGCACAAGTGTGCTGTTCTTAGCCTGAATGAACACTTGCTGCTGGAACTTGAATCTCAACGTGATTCAACTCAGTTTAGGAAGTTTAATTGAATCCTAGTGTGCCATGCAAGAAAAACACTCTGTTTTAGAGAAAACAGCATTCTTTCCCTCTACTGTGTTTCCTATAGGGCCCGTAAGTGAGGTGCTCAGAACAAAAGAACCTTGCTTCCTACACAAACGGGGCATATCTAGTTCAAATCAGTATTGGAAACTGAGTAAAACAGGAGCTTCTCTTCAGTCCAATACACTGTACTGGCTGGGAAGAGACGCGAATGCTATTTGCACTGTATATGGCCAGAAAAGCACAAGTGTGCTGGTCTTAGCCTGAATGAACACTTGCTGCTAGAATTTGAATCTCAGTGAGATTCAAATCCGTTTAGGAAGGTTAATTGAACCCTAGTGTGCCATGCAAGAAAAACGCTCCGTTTTAGAGAAAACAGCATTCTTTCACTCTACTGTGTTTCCTATAGGGCCCATAAGTGAGCTAGCTCGGAACAAAAGAACTGTGCTTCCTACACAAACGGGGCATATCTAGTTCAACTCAGTATTGGAAACTGAGTAAAACAGGAGCTTCTCATCAGTCCAATACACTGTACTGGCTGTGAACAGACGCGAATGTATTTGCACTGTATATGGCCAGAATAGCACAAGTGTGCTGTTCTTAGCCTGAAAGACCACTTGCTGCTAGAACTTGAATCTCAACGTGATTCTACTCCGTTTAGGAATTTTAATTGAAACCTAGTGTGCCATGCAAGAAAAACACTCTGTTTTAGAGAAAACAGCATTCTTTCACTCTACTGTGTTTCCTATAAGGCACGTACAGTGAGCTAGCTCAGAACAAAAGAACTGTGCGTCCTACACAAACCGGGAATATCTAGTTCAATTCAGTATTGGAAACAGAGTAAAACAGGAGCTTCTCTTCAGTCCAATACACTGTACTGGCTGGGAACAGTCGCGAATGCTATTTTCACTGTATATGGCCAGAATAGCACAAGTGTGCTGTTCTTAGCCTGAATGAACACTTGCTGCTAGAACTTGAATCTCAACGTGATTCAACTCCGTTTAGGAAGTTTAATTGAACCCTAGTGTGCCATGCAAGAAAAACACTCTGTTTTAGAGAAAACAGCATTCTTTCACTCTACTGTGTTTCCTATAGGGCCCGTAAGTTAGCTAGCTCAGAACAAAAGAACTGTGTTTCCTACACAAACGGGGCATATCTAGTTCAACTCAGTATTGGAAACTGAGTAAAACAGGAGCTTCTCTTCAGTCCAATACACTGTACTGGCTGGGAGAGACGCGAATGCTATTTGCACTGTATATGGCCAGAATAGCACAAGTGTGCTGTTCTTAGCCTGAATGAACACTTGCTGCTAGAACTTGAATCTCAACGTGATTCAACTCCATTTAGGAAGTTTAATTGAACCCTAGTGTGCCATGCAAGAAAAATGCTCTGTTTTAGAGAAAAGAGCATTCTTTCACTCTACTGTGTTTCCTATAGGGCCCGTAAGTGAGCTAGCTCAGAACAAAAGTACTGTGCTTCCTACACAAACGGGGCATATCTAGTTCAACTCAGTATTGGAAACTGAGTAAAACAGGAACTTCTCTTCAGTCCAATACACTGTACTGGTTGGGAACAGACACGAATGCTATTTGCACTGTATATGGCCAGAATAGCACAAGTGTGCTGTTCTTAGCCTGAATGACCACTTGCTGCTAGAACTTGAATCTCAATGTGTTTCAACTCCGTTTAGGAAGTTTAATTGAACCCTAGTGTGCCATGCAAGAAAAACACTCTGTTTTAGAGAAAACAGCATAATTTTCCTCTACTGTGTTTCCTATAGGGCCTGTAAGTGAGCTAGCTCAGAACAAAAGAACTGTGCTTCCAACACAAACGGGGCATATTTAGTTCAACTCAGTATTGGAAACTTAGTAAGACAGGAGCTTCTCTTCAGTCCAATACACTGTACTGGCTGGGAACAGACGCGAATGCTATTTGCACTGTATATGGCCAGAAAAGCACAAGTGTGCTGGTCTTAGCCTGAATGAACACTTGCTGCTAGAACTTGAATCTCAGCGTGATTCAACTCCGTTTAGGAAGGTTAATTGAACCCTAGTGGGCCATGCAAGAAAAACGCTCCGTTTTAGAGAAAACAGCATTCTTTCACTCTACTGTGTTTCCTATAGGGCCCGTAAGTGAGCAAGCTCAGAACAAAAGAACTGTGCTTCCAACACAAACGGGGCATATCTAGTTCAACTCAGTATTGGAAACTGAGTAAAACAGGAGCTTCTCATCAGTCCAATACACTGTACTGGCTGTGAACAGACGCGAATGCTATTTGCACTGTATATGGCCAGAATAGCACAAGTGTGCTGTTCTTAGCCTGAATGAACACTTGCTGCTAGAACTTGAATCTCAACGAGTTTCAACTCCGTTTAGGAAGTATAATTGAACCCTAGTGTGCCATGCAAGAAAAACACTCTCTTTTAGAGAAAACAGCATTCTTTCCCTCTACTGTGTTTCCTATAGGGCCCGTACAGTGAGCTAGCTCAGAACAAAAGAACCTTGCTTCCTACACAAACGGGGCATATCTAGTTCAACTCAGTATTGGAAACTGAGTAAAACAGGAGCTTCTCATCAGTCCAATACACTGTACTGGATGGGAACAGACACGAATGCTATTTTCACTGTATATGGCCAGAACAGCACAAGTGTGCTGTTCTTAGCCTGAATGAACACTTGCTGCTAGAACTTGAATCTCAACGTGTTTCAACTCCGTTTAGGAAGTTTAATTGAACCCTAGTGTGCCATGCAAGAAAAACACTCTGTTTTAGAGAAAACAGCATTCTTTCACTCTACTGTGTTTCCTATAGGGCACGTACAGTGAGCTAGCTCAGAACAAAAGAACTGTGCTTCATACACAAACGGGGCATATCTAGTTCAACTCAGTATTGGAAACTGAGTAAAACAGGAGCTTCTCTTCAGTCCAATACACTGTAATGGCTGGGAACAGACGCGAATGCTATTTGCACTGTATATGGCCAGAATAGCACAAGTGTGCTGTTCTTAGCCTGAATGAACACTTGCTGCTAGAACTTGAATCTCAGCGTGATTCAACTCCGTTTAAGAAGGTTAATTTTACCCTAGTGTGCCATGCAAGAAAAACACTCTGTTTTAGAGAAAACAGCATTCTTTCCCTCTACTGTGTTTCCTATAAGGCCCATAAGTGAGCTAGCTCAGAACAAAAGAACTGTGCTTCCTACACAAACGGGGCATATCTAGTTCAACTCAGTATTGGAAACTGAGTAAAACAGGAGCTTCTCTTCAGTCCAATACACTGTACTGGCTGGGAACAGACGCGAATGCTATATGCACTGTATATGGCCAGAATAGCACAAGTGTGCTCTTCTTAGCCTGAATGAACACTTGCTGCTAGAACTTGAATCTCAACGTGTTTCAACTCCGTTTAGGAATTTTAATTGAACCCTAGTGTGCCATGCAAGAAAAACACTCTGTTTTTGAGAAAACAGCATTCTTTCACTCTACTGTGTTTCCTATAGGGCCCGTAAGTGAGCTAGCTCAGAACAAAAGAACTGTGCTTCCTACACAAACAAGGCATATCTAGTTCAACTCAGTATTGGAAACTGAGTAAAACAGGAGCTTCTCATCAGTCCAATACACTGTACTGGCTGTGAACAGACGCGAATGCTATTTGCACTGTATATGGCCAGAATAGCACAAGTGTGCTGTTCTTAGCCTGAATGAAGACTTGCTGCTAGAACTTGAATCTCAACGTGATTCAACTCCGTTTAGGAAGTTTAATTGAACCCTAGTGTGCCATGCAAGAAAAACACTCTGTTTTAGAGAAAACAGCATTCATTCCCTCTACTGTGTTTCCTATAGGGCCCGTAAGTGAGCTAGCTCAGAACAAAAGAACTGTGCTTCCTACACAAACGGGGCATATCTAGTTCAACTCAGTATTGGAAACTGAGTAAAACAGGAGCTTCTCATCAGTCCAATACACTGTACTGGCTGTGAACAGACGCGAATGCTATTTGTACTGTATATGGCCAGAATAGCACAAGTGTGCTGTTTTTAGCCTTAATGACCAGTTGCTGCTAGAACTTGAATCTCAACCTGATTCAACTCCGTTTAGGAATTTTAATTGAACCCTAGTGTGCCATGCAAGAAAAACACTCTGTTTTAGAGAAAACAGCATTCTTTCCCTCTACTGTGTTTCCTATAGGGCCCGTAAGTGAGCTAGCTCAGAACAAAAGAACTGTGCTTCCTACACAAACGGGGCATATCTAGTTCAACTCAGTATTGGAAACTGAGTAAAACATTAGCTTCTCTTCACTCCAATACACTGTACTGGCTGTGAACAGACGCGAATGCTATTTGCACTGTATATGGCCAGAATAGCACAAGTGTGCTGTTCTTAGCCTGAATGAACACTTGCTGCTAGAACTTGAATCTCAACGTGATTCAACTCCGTTTAGGAAGTTTAATTGAACCCTAGTGTGCCATGCAATAAAAACACTCTGTTTTAGAGAAAACAGCATTCTTTCACTCTACTGTGTTTCCTATACGGCCCGTAAGTGAGCTAGCTCAGAACAAAAGAACTGTGCTTCCTACACAAACGGGGCATATCTAGTTCAACTGAGTATTTGAAACTGAGTAAAACAGGAGCTTCTCTTCAGTCCAATACACTGTACTGGCTAGGAGAGACGCGAATGCTATTTGCACTGTATATGGCCAGAATAGCACAAGTGTGCTGTTCTTAGCCTGAATGCACACTTGCTGCTAGAACTTGAATCTCAACGTGTTTCAACTCCGTTTAGGAATTTTAATTGAACCCTAGTGTGCCATGCAAGAAAAACACTCTGTTTTAGAGAAAACAGCATTCTTTCACTCTTCTGTGTTTCCTATAGGGCCTGTAAGTGAGCTAGCTCAGAACAAAAGAACCTTGCTTCCTACACAAACGGGGCATATCTAGTTCAAATAAGTAATGGAAACTGAGTAACACAGGAGCTTCTCTTCAGTCCAATACACTGTACTGGCTGGGAACAGACGCGAATGCTATTTGCACTGTATATGGCCAGAAAAGCACAAGTGTGCTGGTCTTAGCCTGAATGAACACTTGCTGCTAGAACTTGAATCTCAGCGTGATTCAACTCCGTTTAGGAATGTTAATTGAACCCTAGTGTGCCATGCAAGAAAAACACTCTGTTTTAGAGAAAACAGCATTCATTCCCTCTACTGTGTTTCCTATAGGGCCCGTAAGTGAGCTAGCTCAGAAAAAAAAGAACTGTGCTTCCTACACAAACGGGGCATATCTAGTTCAACTCAGTATTAGAAACTGAGTAAAACAGGAGCTTCTCATCAGTCCAATACACTGTACTGGCTGGGAACAGACGCGAATGCTATTTGCACTGTATATGGCCAGAATAGCACAAGTGTGCTGTTCTTAGCCTAAATGAACACTTGCTGCTAGATCTTGAATCTCAACGTGATTCAACTCCGTTTAGGAAGTTTAATTGAACCCTAGTGTGCCATGCAAGAAAAACACTCTGTTTTAGAGAAAACAGCATTCTTTCACTCTACTGTGTTTCCTATAGGGCCCGTAAGTGAGCTAGCTCAGAACAAAAGAACTGTGCTTCCTACACAAACGGGGCATATCTAGTTCAACTCAGTATTGGAAACTGAGTAAAACAGGAGCTTCTCATCAGTCCAATACACTGTACTGGCTGGGAACAGACGCGAATGCTATTTGCACTGTATATGGCCAGAATAGCACAAGTGTGCTGTTCTTAGCCTGAATGAACACTTGCTGCTAGAACTTGAATCTCAACGTGTTTCAAATCCGTTTAGGAAGTTTAATTGAACCCTAGTGTGCCATGCAAGAAAAACACTCTGTTTTAGAGAAACCAGCATTCTTTCCCTCTTCTGTGTTTCCTATAGGGCCCGTAAGTGAGCTAGCTCAGAACAAAAGAACCTTGCTTCCTACACAAACGGGGCATATCTAGTTCAAATCAGTATTGGAAACTGAGTAAAACAGGAGCTTCTCTTCAGTCCAATACACTGTACTGGCTGGGAACAGACGCGAATGCTATTTGCACTGTATATGGCCAGAAAAGCACAAGTGTTCTGTTCTTAGCCTGAATGAACACTTGCTGCTAGAACTTGAATCTCAGCGTGATTCAACTCCGTTTAGGAAGGTTAATTGAACCCTAGTGCGCCATGCAAGAAAAATGCTCCGTTTTAGAGAAAACAGCATTCTGTCACTCTACTGTGTTTCCTAAGGGCACGTACAGTGAGCTAGCTCAGAACAAAAGAACTGTGCTTCCTACACAAACGGGGCATATCTAGTTCAACTCAGTATTGGAAACTGAGTAAAACAGGAGCTTCTCTTCAGTCCAATACACTGTACTGGCTGGGAGAGACGCGAATGCTATTTGCACTGTATATGGCCAGAATAGCACAAGTGTGCTGTTGTTAGCCTGAATGAACACTTGCTGCTAGCACTTGAATCTCAACGTGATTCAACTCCGTTTAGGAAGTTTAATTGAACCCTAATGTGCCATGCAAGAAAAACACTCTGTTTTAGAGAAAACAGCATTCTTTCCATCTACTCTGTTTCCTATAGGGCCCGTAAGTGAGCTAGCTCAGAACAAAAGAACTGTGCTTCCTACACAAACGGGGCATATCTAGTTCAACTCAGTATTGGAAACTGAGTAAAACAGGAGCTACTCTTCAGTCCAATACACTGTACTGGCTGGGAACAGACGCGAATGCTATTTGCACTGTATATGGCCAGAAAAGCACAAGTGTGCTGTTCTTAGCCTGAATGAACACTTGCTGCTAGAACTTGAATCTCAACGTGATTCAACTCCGTTTAGGAAGTTTAATTGAACCCTAGTGTGCCATGCAAGAAAAACACTCTGTTTTAGAGAAAACAGCATTCTTTCCATCTACTGTGTTTCCTATAGGGCCCGAAAGTGAGCTAGCTCAGAACAAAAGAACTGTGCTTCCTACACAAACCGGGAATACCTAGTTCAACTCAGTATTGGAAACTGAGTAAAACAGGAGCTTCTCTTCAGTCCAATACACTGTACTGGCTGGGAACAGACGCGAATGCTATTTGCACTCTATATGGCCAGAATAGCACAAGTGTGCTGTTCTTAGCCTGAATGAACACTTGCTGCTAGAACTTGAATCTCAACGTGATTCAACTCCGTTTAGGAAGTTTAATTGAACCCTAGTGTGCCATGCAAGAAAAACACTCTGTTTTAGAGAAAACAGCATTCTTTCCCTCTACTGTGTTTCCTATAGGGCCCGTAAGTGAGGTGCTCAGAACAAAAGAACCTTGCTTCCTACACAAACGGGGCATATCTAGTTCAAATCAGTATTGGAAACTGAGTAAAACAGGAGCTTCTCTTCAGTCCAATACACTGTACGGGCTGGGAAGAGACGCGAATGCTATTTGCACTGTATATGGCCAGAAAAGCACAAGTGTGCTGGTCTTAGCCTGAATGAACACTTGCTGCTAGAATTTGAATCTCAGCGAGATTCAAATCCGTTTAGGAAGGTTAATTGAACCCTAGTGTGCCATGCAAGAAAAACGCTCCGTTTTAGAGAAAACAGCATTCTTTCACTCTACTGTGTTTCCTATAGGGCCCATAAGTGAGCTAGCTCGGAACAAAAGAACTGTGCTTCCTACAAAACGGGGCATATCTAGTTCAACTCAGTATTCGAAACTGAGTAAAACAGGAGCTTCTCATCAGTCCAATACACTGTACTGGCTGTGAAAAGACGCGAATGTATTTGCACTGTATATGGCCAGAATAGCGCAAGTGTGCTGTTCTTAGCCTGAATGACCACTTGCTGCTAGAACTTGAATCTCAACGTGATTCTACTCCGTTTAGGAATTTTAATTGAAACCTAGTGTGCCATGCAAGAAAAACACTCTGTTTTAGAGAAAACAGCATTCTTTCCCTCTACTGTGTTTCCTTAGGGCCCGTAAGTGAGCTAGCTCAGAACAAAAGAACTGTGTTTCCTACACAAACGGGGCATATCAAGATCAACTCAGTATTATAAACTGAGTAAAACAGGAGCTTCTCTTCAGTCCAATACACTGTACTGGCTGGGAACAGACGCGAATGTTATTTGCACTGTATATGGCCAGAATAGCACAAGTGTGCTGTTCTTAGCCTGAATGAACACTTGCTGCTAGAACTTGAATCTCAACGTGATTCAACTCCGTTTAGGAAGTTTAATTGAACCCTAGTGTGCCATGCAAGAAAAACACTCTGTTTTAGAGAAAACAGCATTCTTTCCATCTACTGTGTTTCCTATAGGGCCCGTAAGTGAGCTAGCTCAGAACAAAAGAACTGTGCTTCCTACACAAACGGGGCATATCTAGTTCAACTCAGTATTGGAAACTGAGTAAAACAGGAGCTACTCTTCAGTCCAATACACTGTACTGGCTGGGAACAGACGCGAATGCTATTTGCACTGTATATGGCCAGAAAAGCACAAGTGTGCTGTTCTTAGCCTGAATGAACACTTGCTGCTAGAACTTGAATCTCAACGTGATTCAACTCCGTTTAGGAAGTTTAATTGAACCATAGTGTGCCATACAAGAAAAACACTCTGTTTTAGAGAAAACAGCATTCTTTCCATCTACTGTGTTTCCTATAGGGCCCGAAAGTGAGCTAGCTCAGAACAAAAGAACTGTGCTTCCTACACAAACCGGGAATATCTAGTTCAACTCAGTATTGGAAACTGAGTAAAACAGGAGCTTCTCTTCAGTCCAATACACTGTACTGGCTGGGAACAGACGCGAATGCTATTTGCAATGTATATGGCCAGAATAGCACAAGTGTGCTGTTCTTAGCCTGAATGAACACTTGCTGCTAGGACTTGAATCTCAACGAGATTCAACTCCGTTTAGGAAGTTTAATTGATCCCTAGTGTGCCATGCAAGAAAAACACTCTGTTTTAGAGAAAACAGCATTCTTTCACTCTACTGTGTTTCCTATAGGGCACTTACAGTGAGCTAGTTCAGAACAAAAGAACTGTGCTTCCTACACAAACGGGGCATATCTAATTCAACTCAGTATTGGAAACTGAGTAAAACAGGAGCTTCTCTTCAGTCCAATACACTGTACTGGCTGGGAACAGATGCGAATGCTATTTGCACTGTATATGTCCAGAATAGCACAAGTGTGCTATTCTTAGCCTGAATGAACACTTGCTGCTAGAACTTGAATCTCAACGTGATTCAACTCCGTTTAGGAAGTTTAATTGAACCCTAGTGTGCCATGCAAGAAAAACGCTCTGTTTTAGAGAAAACAGCATTCTTTCACTCTACTGTGTTTCCTATAGGGCCTGTAAGTGAGCTAGCTCAGAACAAAAGAACTGTGCTTCCTACACAAACGGGGCATATCTAGTTCAATTCAGTATTGGAAACTGAGTAAAACAGGAGCTTCTCTTCAGTCCAATACACTGTACTGGCTGGGAACAGAAGCGAATGCTATTTGCACTGTATATGGCCAGAATAGCACAAGTGTGCTGTTCTTAGCCTGAATGAACACTTGCTGCTAGAACTTGAATCTCAACGTGATTCAACTCCGTTTAGGAGATTTAATTGATCCCTAGTGTGCCATGCAAGAAAAACACTCTGTTTTAGAGAAAACAGCATTCTTTCACTCTACTGTGTTTCCTATAGGGCACGTACAGTGAGCTAGCTCAGAACAAAAGAACTGTGCTTCCTACACAAACGGGGCATATCTAGTTCAACTCAGTATGGGAAACTGAATAAAACAGGAGCTTCTCTTCAGTCCAATACACTGTACTGGCTGGGAACAGATGCGAATGCTATTTGCACTGTATATGGCCAGAATAGCACAAGTGTGCTGTTCTTAGCCTGAATGAACACTTGCTGGTAGAACTTGAATCTCAACGTAATTCAACTCTGTTTATGAATTTTAATTGAACCCTAGTGTGCCATGCAAGAAAAACACTCTGTTTTAGAGAAAGCAGCATTCTTTCACTCTACTGTTTTTCCTATAGGGCACGTACAGTGAACAAGCTCAGAACATAAGAACTGTGCTTCCTACACAAACGGAGCATATTTAGCTCAACTCAGTATTGGAAACTGAGTAAAACAGGAGCTTCTCTTCAGTCCAATACACTGTACTGCGTGGGAACAGACGCGAAAGCTATTTGTACTGTTTATGGCCAGAAAAGCACAAGTGCACTGTTCTTAGCCTGAATGAACACTTGCTGCTAGAACTTGAATCTCAACGTGATTCAACACCGTTTAAGAAGTTTAATTGAACCCTAGTGTGCCATGCAAGAAAAACACTTTGTTTTAGAGAAAACAGCATTCTTTCCCTCTACTGTGTTTCCTATAGGGCCCGTAAGTGAGCTAGCTCAGAACAAAAGAACTGTGCTTCCTACACAAACGGGGCATATCTAGTTCAACTCAGTATTGGAAACTGAGTAAAACAGGAGCTTCTCTTCAGTCCAATACACTGTACTGGCTGGAAACAGACGCGAATGCTATTTGCACTGTATATGGCCAGAAAAGCACAAGTGTGCTGTTCTTAGCCTGAATGAACACTTGCTGCTAGAACTTGAATCTCAACGTGATTCAACTCCGTTTAGGAAGTTTAATTGAACCCTAGTGTGCCATGAAAGAAAAACACTCTGTTTTAGAGAAAACAGCATTCTTGCACTCTACTGTGTTTCCTATAGGGACCGTACAGTGAGCTAGCTCAGAACAAAAGAACTCTGCTTCCTACACAAACGGGGCATATCTAGTTCAACTCAGTATTGGAAACTGAGTAACACAGGAGCTTCTCTTCAGTCCAATACACTGTACTGGCTGGGAACAGACCCGAATGCTATTTGCACTGTATATGGCCAGAATAGCACAAGTGTGCTGTTCTTAGCCTGAATGAACACTTGCTGCTAGAACTTGAATCTCAACGTGTTTCAACTCCGTTTAGGAAGTTTAATTGAACCCTAGTGTGCCATGCAAGAAAAACACTCTGTTTTAGAGAAAACAGCATTCTTTCCCTCTACTGTGTTTCCTATAGGGCCCGTAAGTGAGCTAGCTCAGAACAAAAGAACTGTGCTTCCTACACAAACGGGGCATATCTAGTTCAACTCAGTATTGGAAACTGAGTAAAACAGGAGCTTCTCATCAGTCCAATACACTGTACTGCCTGGGAACAGACCCGAATGCTATTTGCACTGTATATGGCCAGAATAGCACAAGTGTGCTGTTCTTAGCCTGAATGAACACTTGCTGCTAGAACTTGAATCTCAACGTGTTTCAACTCCGTTTAGGAAGTTTAATTGAACCCTAGTGTGCCATGCAAGAAAAACACTCTGTTTTAGAGAAAACAGCATTCTTTCACTCTACTGTGTTTCCTATAGGGCACGTAAGTGAACTAGCTCAGAACAAAAGAACTGTGCTTCCTACACAAACGGGGCATATCTAGTTCTACTCAGTATTGGAAACTGAGTAAAACAGGAGCGTCTCTTCAGTCCAATACACTGTACTGGCTGGGAACAGACGCGAATGCTATTTGCACTGTATATGGCCAGAAAAGCAAAAGTGTGCTGGTCTTAGCCTGAATGAACACTTGCTGCTAGAACTTGAATCTCAGCGTGATTCAACTCCGTTTAGGAAGGTTAATTGAACCCTAGTGTGCCATGCAAGAAAAACGCTACGTTTTAGAGAAAAAAGCATTCTTTCACTCTACTGTGTTTCCTATAGGCCCGTAAGTGAGCTAGCTCAGAACAAAAGAACTGTGCTTCCTACACAAACGGGGCATATCTAGTTCAACTCAGTCGTGGAAACTGAGTAAAACAGGAGCTTGTCTTCAGTCCAGTACACTGTACTGGCTGGGAACAGATGCGAATGCTATTTGCACTGTATATGCCCAGAAAAGCACAAGTGTGCTGTTATTAGCCTGAATGAACACTTGCTGCTAGAACTTGAATCTCAACGTGATTCAACTCCGTTTAGGAAGTATAATTGAACCCAAGTGTGCCATGCAAGAAAAACGCTCTGTTTTAGAGAAAACAGCATTATTTCACTCTACTGTGTTTCCTATAGGGCCCGTAAGTGAGCTAGCTCAGAACAAAAGAACTGTGCTTCCTACACAAACGGGGCATATCTAGCTCAACTCAGTATTGGAAACTGAGTAAAACAGGAGCTTCTCTTCAGTCCAATACACTGTACTGGTTGGGAACAGACGCGAATGCTATTTGCACTGTATATGGCCAGAAAAGCACAAGTGTGCTGTTCTTAGCCTGAATGAACACTTTCCGCTAGAACTTGAATCTCAACGTGATTCAACTCCGTTTAGGAAGTTTAAGTGAACCCTAGTGTGCCATGCAAGAAAAACACTCTGTTTTAGAGAAAACAGCATTCTTTCCCTCTACTGTGTTTCCTATAGGGCCCGTAAGTGAGCTAGCTCAGAACAAAAGAACTGTGCTTCCTACACAAACGGGGCATATCTAGTTCAACTCAGTATTGGAAACTGAGTAAAACAGGAGCTTCTCTTCAGTCCAATACACTGTACTGGCTGGGAACAGACGCGAATGCTATTTGCACTGTATATGGCCAGAATAGCACAAGTGTGCTGTTCTTAGCCTGAATGCACACTTGTTGCTAGAACTTGAATCTCAACGTGATTCACCTCCGTTTAGGAAGTTTAATTGAACCCTAGTGTGCCATGTAAGAAGAACACTCTGTTTTAGAGAAAACAGCATTCTTTCCCTCTACTGTGTTTCCTATAGGGCCTGTAAGTGAACTAGCTCAGAACAAAAGAACTGTGCTTCCTACACAAACGGGGCATATCTAGTTCTACTCAGTATTGGAAACTGAGTAAAACAGGAGCTTCTCTTCAGTCCAATACACTGTACTGGCTGGGAACAGACGCGAATGCTATTTGCACTGTATATGGCCAGAAAAGCACAAGTGTCCTGGTCTTAGCCTGAATGAACACTTGCTGCTAGAACTTGAATCTCAGCGTGATTCAACTCCGATTAGGAAGGTTAATTGAACCCTAGTGTGCCATGCAAGAAAAACGCTCCCTTTTAGAGAAAACAGCATTCTTTCCCTCTACTGTGTTTCCTATAGGGCCCGTAAGTGAGCTAGCTCAGAACAAAAGAACTGTGCTTCCTACACAAACGGGGCATATCTAGTTCAACTCAGTATTGGAAACTGAGTAAAACAGGAGCTTCTCATCAGTCCAATACACTGTACTGGCTGGGAACAGACGCGAATGCTATTTGCACTGTATATGGCCAGAATAGCACAAGTGTGCTGTTCTTAGCCTGAATGAACACTTGCTGCTAGAACTTGAATCTCAACGTGTTTCAACTCCGTTTAGGAAGTTTAATTGAACCCTAGTGTGCCATGCAAGAAAAACACTCTGTTTTAGAGAAAACAGCATTCTTTCCCTCTACTGTGTTTCCTATAGGGCCCGTAAGTGAGCTAGCTCAGAACAAAAGAACTGTGCTTCCTACAGAAACGGGGCATATCTAGTTCAACTCAGTATTGGAAACTGAGTAAAACAGGAGCTTCTCATCAGTCCAATACACTGTACTGGCTGGGAACAGACGCGAATGCTATTTGCACTGTATATGGCCAGAATAGCACAAGTGTGCTGTTCTTAGCCTGAATGAACACTTGCTGGTAGAACTTGAATCTCAACGTGATTCAACTCCGTTTAGAAAATTTAATTGAACCCTAGTGTGCCATGCAAGAAAAACACTCTGTTTTAGAGAAAACAGCATTCTTTCCCTCTACTGTGTTTCCTATAGGGCCCGTAAGTGAGCTAGCTCAGAACAAAAGAACTGTGCTTCCTACACAAACGGGGCATATCTAGTTCTACTCAGTATTGGAAACTGAGTAAAACAGGAGCTTCTCTTCAGTCCAATACACTGTACTGGCTGGGAACAGACGCGAATGCTATTTGGACTGTATATGGCCAGAAAAGCACAAGTGTGCTGGTCTTAGCCTGAATGAACACTTGCTGCTAGAACTTGAATCTCAGCGTGATTCAACTCCGTTTAGGAAGGTTAATTGAACCCTAGTGTGCCATGCAAGAAAAACGCTCCGTTTTAGAGAAAAAAGCATTCTTTCACTCTACTGTGTTTCCTATAGGGCCCGTAAGTGAGCTAGCTCAGAACAAAAGAACTGTGCTTCCTACACAAACGGGGCATATCTAGTTCAACTCGGGATTGGAAACTGAGTAAAACAGGAGCTTCTCATCAGTCCAATACAATGTACTGCCTGGGAACAGACGCGAATGCTATTTGCACTGTATATGGCCAGAATAGCACAAGTGTGATGTTCTTAGCCTGAATGCACACTTGCTGCTAGAACTTGAATCTCAATGTGTTTCAACTCCGTTTAGGAAGTTTAATTGAACCCTATTGTGCCATGCAAGAAAAACACTCTGTTTTAGAGAAAACAGCATTCCTACCCTCTACTGTGTTTCCTATAGGGCCCGTAAGTGAGCTAGCTCAGAACAGAAGAACTGTGTTTCCTACACAAACGGGGCATATCTAGATCAACTCAGTATTAGAAACTGAGTAAAACAGGAGCTTCTCTTCAGTCCAGTACACTGTACTGGCTGGGAACAGACGCGAATGCTATTTGCACTGTATATGGCCAGAATAGCACAAGTGTGCTGTTCTTAGCCTGAATGAACACTTGCTGCTAGAACTTGAATCTCATCGTGATTCAACTCCGTTTAGGAAGTTTAATTGAACCCTAGTGTGCAAGGCAAGAAAAACACTCTATTTTAGAGAAAACAGCATTCTTTCACTCTACTGTGTTTCCTATAGGGCCCGTAAGTGAGCTAGCTCAGAACAAAAGAACTGTGCTTCCTACACAAACGGGGCATATCTAGTTCAACTCAGTATTGGAAACTGAGTAAAACAGGAACTTCTCTTCAGTCCAATACACTGTACTGGTAGGGAACAGACACGAATGCTATTTGCACTGTATATGGCCAGAATAGCACAAGTGTGCTGTTCTTAGCCTGAATGAACACTTGCTGCTAGAACTTGAATCTCAACGTGTTTCAACTCCGTTTAGGAAGTTTAATTGAACCCTAGTGTGCCATGCAAGAAAAACACTCTGTTTTAGAGAAAACAGCATTCTTTCCCTCTACTGTGTTTCCTATAGGGCCCGTAAGTGAGCTAGCTCAGAACAAAAGAACTGTGCTTCCTACAGAAACGGGGCATATCTAGTTCAACTCAGTATTGGAAACTGAGTAAAACAGGAGCTTCTCATCAGTCCAATACACTGTACTGGCTGGGAACAGACGCGAATGCTATTTGCACTGTATATGGCCAGAATAGCACAAGTGTGCTGTTCTTAGCCTGAATGAACACTTGCTGCTTGAACTTGAATCTCAACGTGATTCAACTCCGTTTAGGAAGTTTAATTGAACCCTAGTGTGCCATACAAGAAAAACACTCTGTTTTAGAGAAAACAGCATTCTTTCACTCTACTGTGTTTCCTATAGGGCACGTACAGTGAGCTAGCTCAGAACAAAAGAACTGTGCTTCCTACACAAACGGGGCATATCTAGTTCAACTCAGTATTGGAAACTGAGTAAAACAGGAGCTTCTCTTCAGTCCAATACACTGTACTTTTAGGGAACAGACACGAATGCTATTTGCACTGTATATGGCCAGAATAGCACAAGTGTGCTGTTCTTAGCCTGAATGACCACTTGCTGCTAGAAGTTGAATCTCAACGTGTTTCAAATCCGTTTAGGAAGTTTAATTGAACCCTAGTGTGCCATGCAAGAAAAACACTCTGTTTTAGAGAAAACAGCATTCTTTCCCTCTACTGTGTTTCCTATATGGCCCGTAAGTGAGCTAGCTCAGAACAAAAGAACTGTGCTTCCAACAGAAACGGGGCATATCTAGTTCAACTCAGTATTGGAAACTGAGTAAAACAGGAGCTTCTCATCAGTCCAATACACTGTACTGGCTGTGAACAGACGCGAATGTATTTGCACTGTATATGGCCAGAATAGCACAAGTGTGCTGTTCTTAGCCTGAATGAACACTTGCTGCTAGAACTTGAATCTCAACGTGATTCAACTCCGTTTAGGAATTTTAATTGAACCCTAGTGTGCCATGCAAGAAAAACACTCTGTTTTAGAGAAAACAGCATTCTTTCCCTCTACTGTGTTTCCTATAGGGCCCGTAAGTGAGCTAGCTCAGAACAAAAGAACTGTGCTTCCTACACAAACGGGGCATATCTAGTTCTACTCAGTATTGGAAACTGAGTAAAACAGGAGCTTCTCTTCAGTCCAATACACTGTACTGGCTGGGAACAGACGCGAATGCTATTTGGACTGTATATGGCCAGAAAAGCACAAGTGTGCTGGTCTTAGCCTGAATGAACACTTGCTGCTAGAACTTGAATCTCAGCGTGATTCAACTCCGTTTAGGAAGGTTAATTGAACCCTAGTGTGCCATGCAAGAAAAACGCTCCGTTTTAGAGAAAAAAGCATTCTTTCACTCTACTGTGTTTCCTATAGGGCCCGTAAGTGAGCTAGCTCAGAACAAAAGAACTGTGCTTCCTACACAAACGGGGCATATCTAGTTCAACTCGGGATTGGAAACTGAGTAAAACAGGAGCTTCTCATCAGTCCAATACAATGTACTGCCTGGGAACAGACGCGAATGCTATTTGCACTGTATATGGCCAGAATAGCACAAGTGTGATGTTCTTAGCCTGAATGCACACTTGCTGCTAGAACTTGAATCTCAATGTGTTTCAACTCCGTTTAGGAAGTTTAATTGAACCCTATTGTGCCATGCAAGAAAAACACTCTGTTTTAGAGAAAACAGCATTCCTACCCTCTACTGTGTTTCCTATAGGGCCCGTAAGTGAGCTAGCTCAGAACAGAAGAACTGTGTTTCCTACACAAACGGGGCATATCTAGATCAACTCAGTATTAGAAACTGAGTAAAACAGGAGCTTCTCTTCAGTCCAGTACACTGTACTGGCTGGGAACAGACGCGAATGCTATTTGCACTGTATATGGCCAGAATAGCACAAGTGTGCTGTTCTTAGCCTGAATGAACACTTGCTGCTAGAACTTGAATCTCATCGTGATTCAACTCCGTTTAGGAAGTTTAATTGAACCCTAGTGTGCAAGGCAAGAAAAACACTCTATTTTAGAGAAAACAGCATTCTTTCACTCTACTGTGTTTCCTATAGGGCCCGTAAGTGAGCTAGCTCAGAACAAAAGAACTGTGCTTCCTACACAAACGGGGCATATCTAGTTCAACTCAGTATTGGAAACTGAGTAAAACAGGAACTTCTCTTCAGTCCAATACACTGTACTGGTAGGGAACAGACACGAATGCTATTTGCACTGTATATGGCCAGAATAGCACAAGTGTGCTGTTCTTAGCCTGAATGAACACTTGCTGCTAGAACTTGAATCTCAACGTGTTTCAACTCCGTTTAGGAAGTTTAATTGAACCCTAGTGTGCCATGCAAGAAAAACACTCTGTTTTAGAGAAAACAGCATTCTTTCCCTCTACTGTGTTTCCTATAGGGCCCGTAAGTGAGCTAGCTCAGAACAAAAGAACTGTGCTTCCTACAGAAACGGGGCATATCTAGTTCAACTCAGTATTGGAAACTGAGTAAAACAGGAGCTTCTCATCAGTCCAATACACTGTACTGGCTGGGAACAGACGCGAATGCTATTTGCACTGTATATGGCCAGAATAGCACAAGTGTGCTGTTCTTAGCCTGAATGAACACTTGCTGCTTGAACTTGAATCTCAACGTGATTCAACTCCGTTTAGGAAGTTTAATTGAACCCTAGTGTGCCATACAAGAAAAACACTCTGTTTTAGAGAAAACAGCATTCTTTCACTCTACTGTGTTTCCTATAGGGCACGTACAGTGAGCTAGCTCAGAACAAAAGAACTGTGCTTCCTACACAAACGGGGCATATCTAGTTCAACTCAGTATTGGAAACTGAGTAAAACAGGAGCTTCTCTTCAGTCCAATACACTGTACTTTTAGGGAACAGACACGAATGCTATTTGCACTGTATATGGCCAGAATAGCACAAGTGTGCTGTTCTTAGCCTGAATGACCACTTGCTGCTAGAAGTTGAATCTCAACGTG
Organism: Peromyscus maniculatus bairdii; assembly: GCF_049852395.1. Classification (NCBI taxonomy): domain Eukaryota; kingdom Metazoa; phylum Chordata; class Mammalia; order Rodentia; family Cricetidae; genus Peromyscus; species Peromyscus maniculatus. Next base: position 7,139,538 of record NC_134862.1, read on the forward strand.
TTTCAAATCCGTTTAGGAAGTTTAATTGAACCCTAGTGTGCCATGCAAGAAAAACACTCTGTTTTAGAGAAAACAGCATTCTTTCCCTCTACTGTGTTTCCTATATGGCCCGTAAGTGAGCTAGCTCAGAACAAAAGAACTGTGCTTCCAACAGAAACGGGGCATATCTAGTTCAACTCAGTATTGGAAACTGAGTAAAACAGGAGCTTCTCATCAGTCCAATACACTGTACTGGCTGTGAACAGACGCGAATGTATTTGCACTGTATATGGCCAGAATAGCACAAGTGTGCTGTTCTTAGCCTGAATGAACACTTGCTGCTAGAACTTGAATCTCAACGTGATTCAACTCCGTTTAGGAATTTTAATTGAACCCTAGTGTGCCATGCACGAAAAACACTCTGTTTTACAGAAAACAGCATTCGTTCCCTCTACTGTGTTTCCTATAGGGCACATAAGTGAGCTAATTCAGAAAAAAGAACTGTGTTTCCTACACAAACGGAGCATATCTAGATCAACTCAGTATTAGAAACTGAGTAAAACAGGAGCTTCTCTTCAGTCCAGTACACTGTACTGGCTGGGAACAGACGCGAATGCTATTTGCACTGTATATGGCCAGAATAGCACAAGTGTGCTGTTCTTAGCCTGAATGAACACTTGCTGCTAGAACTTGAATCTCAACGTGATTCAACTCCGTTTAGGAAGTTTAATTGAACCCTAGTGTGCCATGCAAGAAAAACACTCTGTTTTAGAGAAAACAGCATTCTTTCACTCTACTGTGTTTCCTATAGGGCACGTACAGTGAGCTAGCTCAGAACAAAAGAACTGTGCTTCCTACACAAACGGGGCATATCTAGTTCAACTCAGTATTGGAAACTGAGTAAAACAGGAGCTTCTCTTCAGTCCAATACACTGTACTGGCTGGGAACAGATGCGAATGCTATTTGCACTGTATATGGCCAGAATAGCACAAGTGTGCTGTTCTTAGCCTGAATGAACACTTTCCGCTAGAACTTGAATCTCAACGTGATTCAACTCCGTTTAGGAAGTTTAATTGAACCCTAGTGTGCCATGTAAGAAGAACACTCTGTTTTAGAGAAAACAGCATTCTTTCCCTCTACTGTGTTTCCTATAGGGCCTGTAAGTGAACTAGCTCAGAACAAAAGAACTGTGCTTCCTACACAAACGGGGGATATCTAGTTCTACTCAGTATTGGAAACTGAGTAAAACAGTAGCTTCTCTTCAGTCCAATACACTGTACTGGCTGGGAACAGACGCGAATGCTATTTGCACTGTATATGGCCAGAAAAGCACAAGTGTGCTGGTCTTAGCCTGAATGAACACTTGCTGCTAGAACTTGAATCTCAGCGTGATTCAACTCCGATTAGGAAGGTTAATTGAACCCTAGTGTGCCATGCAAGAAAAACGCTCCCTTTTAGAGAAAACAGCATTCTTTCCCTCTACTGTGTTTCCTATAGGGCCCGTAAGTGAGCTAGCTCAGAACAAAAGAACTGTGCTTCCTACACAAACGGGGCATATCTAGTTCAACTCAGTATTGGAAACTGAGTAAAACAGGAGCTTCTCATCAGTCCAATACACTGTACTGGCTGGGAACAGACGCGAATGCTATTTGCACTGTATATGGCCAGAATAGCACAAGTGTGCTGTTCTTAGCCTGAATGAACACTTGCTGCTAGAACTTGAATCTCAACGTGTTTCAACTCCGTTTAGGAAGTTTAATTGAACCCTAGTGTGCCATGCAAGAAAAACACTCTGTTTTAGAGAAAACAGCATTCTTTCCCTCTACTGTGTTTCCTATAGGGCCCGTAAGTGAGCTAGCTCAGAACAAAAGAACTGTGCTTCCTACAGAAACGGGGCATATCTAGTTCAACTCAGTATTGGAAACTGAGTAAAACAGGAGCTTCTCATCAGTCCAATACACTGTACTGGCTGGGAACAGACGCGAATGCTATTTGCACTGTATATGGCCAGAATAGCACAAGTGTGCTGTTCTTAGCCTGAATGAACACTTGCTGGTAGAACTTGAATCTCAACGTGATTCAACTCCGTTTAGGAAATTTAATTGAACCCTAGTGTGCCATGCAAGAAAAACACTCTGTTTTAGAGAAAACAGCATTCTTTCCCTCTACTGTGTTTCCTATAGGGCCCGTAAGTGAGCTAGCTCAGAACAAAAGAACTGTGCTTCCTACACAAACGGGGCATATCTAGTTCTACTCAGTATTGGAAACTGAGTAAAACAGGAGCTTCTCTTCAGTCCAATACACTGTACTGGCTGGGAACAGACGCGAATGCTATTTGGACTGTATATGGCCAGAAAAGCACAAGTGTGCTGGTCTTAGCCTGAATGAACACTTGCTGCTAGAACTTGAATCTCAGCGTGATTCAACTCCGTTTAGGAAGGTTAATTGAACCCTAGTGTGCCATGCAAGAAAAACGCTCCGTTTTAGAGAAAAAAGCATTCTTTCACTCTACTGTGTTTCCTATAGGGCCCGTAAGTGAGCTAGCTCAGAACAAAAGAACTGTGCTTCCTACACAAACGGGGCATATCTAGTTCAACTCGGGATTGGAAACTGAGTAAAACAGGAGCTTCTCATCAGTCCAATACAATGTACTGCCTGGGAACAGACGCGAATGCTATTTGCACTGTATATGGCCAGAATAGCACAAGTGTGATGTTCTTAGCCTGAATGCACACTTGCTGCTAGAACTTGAATCTCAATGTGTTTCAACTCCGTTTAGGAAGTTTAATTGAACCCTATTGTGCCATGCAAGAAAAACACTCTGTTTTAGAGAAAACAGCATTCCTACCCTCTACTGTGTTTCCTATAGGGCCCGTAAGTGAGCTAGCTCAGAACAGAAGAACTGTGTTTCCTACACAAACGGGGCATATCTAGATCAACTCAGTATTAGAAACTGAGTAAAACAGGAGCTTCTCTTCAGTCCAGTACACTGTACTGGCTGGGAACAGACGCGAATGCTATTTGCACTGTATATGGCCAGAATAGCACAAGTGTGCTGTTCTTAGCCTGAATGAACACTTGCTGCTAGAACTTGAATCTCATCGTGATTCAACTCCGTTTAGGAAGTTTAATTGAACCCTAGTGTGCAAGGCAAGAAAAACACTCTATTTTAGAGAAAACAGCATTCTTTCACTCTACTGTGTTTCCTATAGGGCCCGTAAGTGAGCTAGCTCAGAACAAAAGAACTGTGCTTCCTACACAAACGGGGCATATCTAGTTCAACTCAGTATTGGAAACTGAGTAAAACAGGAACTTCTCTTCAGTCCAATACACTGTACTGGTAGGGAACAGACACGAATGCTATTTGCACTGTATATGGCCAGAATAGCACAAGTGTGCTGTTCTTAGCCTGAATGAACACTTGCTGCTAGAACTTGAATCTCAACGTGTTTCAACTCCGTTTAGGAAGTTTAATTGAACCCTAGTGTGCCATGCAAGAAAAACACTCTGTTTTAGAGAAAACAGCATTCTTTCCCTCTACTGTGTTTCCTATAGGGCCCGTAAGTGAGCTAGCTCAGAACAAAAGAACTGTGCTTCCTACAGAAACGGGGCATATCTAGTTCAACTCAGTATTGGAAACTGAGTAAAACAGGAGCTTCTCATCAGTCCAATACACTGTACTGGCTGGGAACAGACGCGAATGCTATTTGCACTGTATATGGCCAGAATAGCACAAGTGTGCTGTTCTTAGCCTGAATGAACACTTGCTGCTTGAACTTGAATCTCAACGTGATTCAACTCCGTTTAGGAAGTTTAATTGAACCCTAGTGTGCCATGCAAGAAAAACACTCTGTTTTAGAGAAAACAGCATTCTTTCACTCTACTGTGTTTCCTATAGGGCACGTACAGTGAGCTAGCTCAGAACAAAAGAACTGTGCTTCCTACACAAACGGGGCATATCTAGTTCAACTCAGTATTGGAAACTGAGTAAAACAGGAGCTTCTCTTCAGTCCAATACACTGTACTTTTAGGGAACAGACACGAATGCTATTTGCACTGTATATGGCCAGAATAGCACAAGTGTGCTGTTCTTAGCCTGAATGACCACTTGCTGCTAGAAGTTGAATCTCAACGTGTTTCAAATCCGTTTAGGAAGTTTAATTGAACCCTAGTGTGCCATGCAAGAAAAACACTCTGTTTTAGAGAAAACAGCATTCTTTCCCTCTACTGTGTTTCCTATATGGCCCGTAAGTGAGCTAGCTCAGAACAAAAGAACTGTGCTTCCAACAGAAACGGGGCATATCTAGTTCAACTCAGTATTGGAAACTGAGTAAAACAGGAGCTTCTCATCAGTCCAATACACTGTACTGGCTGTGAACAGACGCGAATGTATTTGCACTGTATATGGCCAGAATAGCACAAGTGTGCTGTTCTTAGCCTGAATGAACACTTGCTGCTAGAACTTGAATCTCAACGTGATTCAACTCCGTTTAGGAATTTTAATTGAACCCTAGTGTGCCATGCACGAAAAACACTCTGTTTTACAGAAAACAGCATTCGTTCCCTCTACTGTGTTTCCTATAGGGCACATAAGTGAGCTAATTCAGAAAAAAGAACTGTGTTTCCTACACAAACGGAGCATATCTAGATCAACTCAGTATTAGAAACTGAGTAAAACAGGAGCTTCTCTTCAGTCCAGTACACTGTACTGGCTGGGAACAGACGCGAATGCTATTTGCACTGTATATGGCCAGAATAGCACAAGTGTGCTGTTCTTAGCCTGAATGAACACTTGCTGCTAGAACTTGAATCTCAACGTGATTCAACTCCGTTTAGGAAGTTTAATTGAACCCTAGTGTGCCATGCAAGAAAAACACTCTGTTTTAGAGAAAACAGCATTCGTTCACTCTACTGTGTTTCCTATAGGGCACGTACAGTGAGCTAGCTCAGAACAAAAGAACTGTGCTTCCTACACAAACGGGGCATATCTAGTTCAACTCAGTATTGGAAACTGAGTAAAACAGGAGCTTCTCTTCAGTCCAATACACTGTACTGGCTGGGAACAGATGCGAATGCTATTTGCACTGTATATGGCCAGAATAGCACAAGTGTGCTGTTCTTAGCCTGAATGAACACTTGCTGCTAGAACTTGAATCTCAACGTGATTCAACTCCGTTTAGGAAGTTTAATTGAACCCTAGTGTGCCATGCAAGAAAAACACGATGTTTTAGAGAAAACAGCATTCTTTCCCTCTACTGTGTTTCCTATAGGGCCCGTAAGTGAGCTAGCTCAGAACAAAAGAACTGTGCTTCCTACACAAACGGGGAATATCTAGTTCAACTCAGTATTGGAAACTGAGTAAAACAGGAGCTTCTCTTAAGTCCAATACACTGTACTGGCTGGAATCTGACTAGAATGCTATTTGCACTGTATATTGCCAGAAAAGCACAAGTGTGCTGTTCTTAGCCTGAATGAACATTGCTGTTAGAACTTGAATCTCAACGTGATTCAACTCCGTTTAGGAAGTTTAATTGAACCCTAGTGTGCCATGAAAGAAAAACACTCTGTTTTAGAGAAAACACCATTCTTGCACTCTACTGTGTTTCCTATAGTGACCGTACAGCGAGCTAGCTCAGAACAAAAGAACTGTGCTTCCTACACAAACGGGGCATATCTAGTTCAACTCAGTATTGGAAACTGAGTAACACAGGAGCTTCTCTTCAGTCCAATACACTGTACTGGCTGGGAACAGACGCGAATGCTATTTGCACTGTATATGGCCAGAATAGCACAAGTGTGCTGTTCTTAGCCTGAATGACCACTTGCTGCTAGAACTTGAATCTCAACGTGTTTCAACTCCGTTTAGGAAGTTTAATTGAACCCTAGTGTGCCATGCAAGAAAAACACTCTGTTTTAGAGAAAACAGCATTCTTTCCCTCTACTGTGTTTCCTATAGGGCCCGTAGTGAGCTAGCTCAAAACAAAAGAACTGTGCTTCCTACAGAAACGGGGCATATCTAGTTCAACTCAGTATTCGAAACTGAGTAAAACAGGAGCTTCTCATCAGTCCAATACACTGTACTGGCTGGGAACAGACGCGAATGCTATTTGCACTGTATATGGTCAGAATAGCACAAGGGTGCTGTTCTTAGCCTGAATGAACACTTGCTGCTAGAACTTGAATCTCAACGTGATTCAACTCCGGTTAGGAAGTTTAATTGAACCCTAGTGTGCCATGCAAGAAAAACACTCTGTTTTAGAGAAAACAGCATTCTTTCACTCTACTGTGTTTCCAATAAGGCACGTACAGTGAGCTAGCTCAGAACAAAAGAACTGTGCTTCCTACACAAACGGGGCGTATCTAGTTCAAATCAGTATTGGAAACTGAGTAAAACAGGAGCTTCTCTTCAGTCCAATACACTGTACTGGCTGGGAACAGATGCGAATGCTATTTGCACTGTATATGACCAGAATAGCACAAGTGTGCTGTTCTTAGCCTGAATGAACACTTGCTGCTAGAACTTGAATCTCAACGTGATTCAACTCCGTTTAGGAAGTTGAATTGAACCCTAGTGTGCCATGCAAGAAAAACACGCTGTTTTAGAGAAAACAGCATTCTTTCCCTCTACTGTGTTTCCTATAGGGCCCGTAAGTGAGCTAGCTCAGAACAAAAGAACTGTGCTTCCTACACAAACGGGGCATATCTAGTTCAACTCAGTATTGGAAACTGAGTAAAACAGGAGCTTCTCTTCAGTCCAATACACTGTACTGGCTGGGAACAGACCCGAATGCTATTTGCACTGTATATGGCCAGAATAGCACAAGTGTGCTGTTCTTAGCCTGAATGAACACTTGCTGCTAGAACTTGAATCTCAACGTGATTCAACTCCGTTTAGGAAGTTTAATTGAACCCTAGTGTGCCATGCAAGAAAAACACTCTGTTTTAGAGAAAACAGCATTCTTTCACTCTACTGTGTTGACTATAGGGCACGTACAGTGAGCTAGCTCAGAACAAAAGAACTGTGCTTCCTACACAAACGGGGCATATCTAGTTCAACTCAGTATTGGAAACTGAGTAAAACTGGAGCTTCTCTTCAGTCCAATACACTGTACTGGCTGGGAACAGATGCGAATGCTATTTGCACTGTATATGGCCAGAATAGCACAAGTGTGCTGTTCTTAGCCTGAATGAACACTTGCTGCTAGAACTTGAATCTCAACGTGATTCAACTCCGTTTAGGAAGTTTAATTGAACCCTATTGTGCCATGCAAGAAAAACGCTCTGTTTTAGAGAAAACAGCATTCTTTCACTCTACTGTGTTTCCTATAGGGCACGTACAGTGAGCAAGCTCAGAACAAAAGAACTGTGCTTCCTACACAAACGGGGCATATGTAGCTCAACTCAGTATTGGAAACTGAGTAAAACAGGAGCTTCTCTTCAGTCCAATACACTGTACTGGCTGGGAACAGACGCGAATGCTATTTGCACTGTATATGGCCAGAATAGCACAAGTGTGCTGTTCTTAGCCTGAATGAACACTTGCTGCTAGAACTTGAATCTCAACGTGATTCAACTCCGTTTAGGAATTATAATTGAACCCTAGTGTGCCATGCAAGAAAAACACTCTGTTTTAGAGAAACAGCATTCTTTCCCTCTACTGTGTTTCCTATAGGGCCCGTAAGTGAGCTAGCTCAGAACAAAAGAACTGTGCTTCCTAAACAAACGGGGCATATCTACTTCAACTCAGTATTGGAAACTGAGTAAAACAGGAGCTTCTCTTCAGTCCAATACACTGTACTGGCTGGGAACAGATGCGAATGCTATTTGCACTGTATATGGCCAGAATAGCACAATTGTGCTGTTCTTAGCCTGAATGAACACTTGCTGCTAGAACTTGAATCTCAACGTGATTCAACTCCGTTTAGGAAGTTTAATTGAACCCTAGTGTGCCATGCAAGAAAAACACTCTGTTTTAGAGAAAACAGCATTCTTTCCCTCTACTGTGTTTCCTATAGGGCCCGTAAGTGAGCTAGCTCAGAACAAAAGAACTGTGCTTCCTACACAAACGGGGCATATCTAGATCAACTCAGTATTGGAAACTGAGTAAAACAGGAGCTACTCTTCAGTCCAATACACTGTACTGGCAGGGAACAGACGCGAATGCTATTTGCACTGTATATGGCCAGAAAAGCACAAGTGTGCTGTTCTTAGCATGAATGAACACTTGCTGCTAGAACTTGAATCTCAACGTGATTCAACTCCGTTTAGGAAGTTTAATTGAACCCTAGTGTGCCATGCAAGAAAAACCCTCTGTTTTAGAGAAAACAGCATTCTTTCACTCTACTGTGTTTCCTATAGGGCACGTACAGTGAGCTAGCTCAGAACAAAAGAACTGTGCTTCCTACACAAACGGGGCATATCTAGTTCAACTCAGTATTGGAAACTGAGTAAAACAGGAGCTTCTCTTCAGTCCAATACACTGTACTGGCTGGGAACAGATGCAAATGCTATTTGCACTGTATATGGCCAGAATAGCACAAGTGTGCTGTTCTTAGCCTGAATGAACACTTGCTGCTAGAACTTGAATCTCAACGTGATTCAACTCCGTTTAGGAAGTTTAATTGAACCCTAGTGTGCCATGCAAGAAAAACGCTCTGTTTTAGAGAAAACAGCATTCTTTCACTCTACTGTGTTTCCTATAGGGCACGTACAGTGAGCAAGCTCAGAACAAAAGAACTGTGCTTCCTACACAAACGGGGCATATCTAGTTCAACTCAGTATTGGAAACTGAGTAAAACAGGAGCTTCTCTTCAGTCTAAAACACTGTACTGTCTGGGAACAGACGCGAAGGCTATTTGCACTGTATATGGCCAGAATAGCACAAGTGTGCTGTTCTTAGCCTGAATGAACACTTGCTGCTAGAACGTGAATCTCAACGTGATTCAACTCCGTTTAGGAAGTTTAAGTGAACCCTAGTGTGCCATGCAAGAAAAACACTCTGTTTTAGAGAAAACAGCATTCTTTCCCTCTACTGTGTTTCCTATAGGGCCCGTAAGTGAGTTAGCTCAGAACAAAAGAACTGTGCCTCCTACACAAACGGGGCATATCTAGTTCAACTCAATATTGGAAACTGAGTAAAACAGGAACTTCTCATCAGTCCAATACACTGTACTGGCTGGGAACAGACGCGAATGCTATTTGCACTGTATATGGCCAGAATAGCACAAGTGTGCTGTTCTTAGCCTGAGTGCACACTTGCTGCTAGAACTTGAATCTCAACGTGCTTCAACTCTGTTTAGGAAGTTTAATTGAACCCTAGTGTGCCATGCAAGAAAAACACTCTGTTTTAGAGAAAACAGCATTCTTTCCCTCTACTGTGTTTCCTATAGGGCACGTACAGTGAGCTACTTCGGAACAAAAGAACTGTGCTTCCTACAGAAACGGGGCATATCTAGTTCAACTCACTATTGGAAACTGAGTAAAACAGGAGCTTCTCTTCAGTCCAATACACTGTACTGTCTGGGAACAGACGCGAAGGCTATTTGCACTGTATATGGCCAGAAACGCACAAGTGTGCTATTCTTAGCCTGAATGAACACTTGCTGCTAGAACTTGAATCTCAACGTGATTCAACTCCGTTTAGGAAGTTTAAATGAACCCTAGTGTGCCATGCAAGAAAAACACTCTGTTTTAGAGAAAACAGCATTCTTTCCCTCTACTGTGTTTCCTATAGGGCCCGTAAGTGAGCTAGCTCAGAACAAAAGAACTGTGCCTCCTACACAAACGGGGCATATCTAGTTCAACTCAATATTGGAAACTGAGTAAAACAGGAGCTTCTCTTCAGTCCAAAACACTGTATTGTCTGGGAACAGACGCGAATGCTATTTGCACTGTATATGGCCAGAAACGCACAAGTGTGCTGTTCTTAGCCTGAATGAACACTTGCTGCTAGAACTTGAATCTCAACGTGATTCAACTCCGTTTAGGATGTTTAATTGAACCCTAGTGTGCCATGCAAGAAAAACACTCTGTTTTAGAGAAAACAGCATTCTTTCACTCTACTGTGTTTCCTGTAGGGCCTGTAAGTTAGCTAGCTCAGAACAAAGAACTGTGCTTCCTACACAAACAGGGCATATCTAGTTCAACTCAGTATTGGAAACTGAGTAAAACAGGAGCTTCTCTTCAGTCCAATTCACTGTATGATCTGGGAACAGACGCGAATGCTATTTGCACTGTATATGGCCAGAATAGCACAAGTGTGCTGTTCTTAGCCTGAAAGAACACTTGCTGCTAGAACTTGAATCTCAACGTGTTTCAACTCCGATTAGGAAGTTTAATTGAACCCTAGTGTGCCATGCAAGAAAAACACTCTGTTTTAGAGAAAACAGAATTCTTTCACTCTACTGTGTTTCCTATAGGGCACGTACAGTGAGCTAGCTCAGAACAAAAGAACTGTGCTTCCTACACAAACGGGGCATATCTAGTTCAACTCAGTATTGGAAACTGAGTAAAACCGGAGCTTCTCATCAGTCCAATACACTGTACTGGCTGGGAACAGACGCGAATGCTATTTGCACTGTATATGGCCAGAATAGCACAAGTGTGCTGTTCTTAGCCTGAGTGCACACTTGCTGCTAGAACTTGAATCTCAACGTGTTTCAACTCCGTTTAGGAAGTTTAATTGAACCCTAGTGTGCCATGCAAGAAAAACACTCTGTTTTAGAGAAAACAGCATTCTTTCCCTCTACTGTGTTTCCTATAGGGCACGTACAGTGACCTACTTCGTAACAAAAGAACTGTGCTTCCTACAGAAACGGGGCATATCTAGTTCAACTTAGTATTGGAAACTGAGTAAAACAGGAGGTTCTCTTCAGTCCAATACACTGTACTGGCAGGGAACAGACGCGAAGGCTATTTGCACTGTATATGGCCAGAAACGCACAAGTGTGCTGTTCTTAGCCTGAATGAACACTTGCTGCTAGAACTTGAATCTCAACGTGATTCAACTCCGTTTAAGAAGTTTATATTGATCCCTAGTGTGCCATGCAAGAAAAACACTCTGTTTTAGAGAAAAAGGCATGCTTTCACTCTACTGTGTTTCCTATAGGGCCCGTAAGTGAGCTAGCTCAGAACAAAAGAACTGTGCTTCCTACACAAACAGGGCATATCTAGTTCAACTCTGTCTTGGAAACTGAGTAAAACAGGAGCTTCTCTTCAGTCCAGTACACTGTACTGGCTGGGAACAAACGCGAATGCTATTTGCACTGTATATGCCCAGAAAAGCACAAGTGTGCTGTTCTTAGCCTGAATGAACACTTGCTGCTAGAACTTGAATCTCAACGTGATTCAACTCCGTTTAGGAAGTTTAATTGAACCCTAGTGTGCCATGCAAGAAAAACACTCTGTTTTAGAGAAAACAGCATTCTTTCACTCTACTGTGTTTCCTATAGGGCCCGTAAGTGAGCTAGCTCAGAACAAAATAACTGTGCTTCCTACACAAACGGGGCATATCTAGTTCAACTCAGTATTGGAAACTGAGTAAAACAGGAGCTACTCTTCAGTCCAATACACTGTACTGGCTGGGAACAGACGCGAATGCTATTTGCACTGTATATGGCCAGAAAAGCACAAGTGTGCTGTTCTTAGCCTGAATGAACACTTGCTGCTAGAACTTGAATCTCAACGTGATTCAACTCCGTTTAGGAAGTTTAATTGAACCCTAGTGTGCCATGCAAGAAAAACACTCTGTTTTAGAGAAAACAGCATTCTTTCCCTCTACTGTGTTTCCTATAGGGCCCGTAAGTGAGCTAGCTCAGAACAAAAGAATTGTGCTTCCTACACAAACGGGGCATATCTAGTTCAACTCAGTATGGGAAACTGAGTAAAACAGAAGCTTCTCTTCAGTCCAATACACTGTACTGGCTGGGAAAAGACGAGAATGCTATTTGCACTGTATATGGCCAGAAAAGCACAAGTGTGCTGTTCTTAGCCTGAATGCACACTTGCTGCTAGAACTTGAATCTCAACGTGATTCAACTCCGTTTAGGAAGTTTAATTGAACCCTATTGTGCCATGCAAGAAAAACGCTCTGTTTTAGAGAAAACAGCATTCTTTCACTCTACTGTTTTTCCTATAGGGCACGTAGTGAAAAAGCTCAGAACAAAAGAACTGTGCTTCCTACACAAACGGGGCATATCTAGCTCAACTCAGTATTGGAAACTGAGTAAAACAGGAGCTTCTCTTCAGTCCAATACACTGTACTGGCTGGGAACAGACGCGAAAGCTATTTGTACTGTTTATGGCCAGAAAAGCACAAGTGTGCTGTTCTTAGCCTGAATGAACACTTGCTGCTAGAACTTGAATCTCAACGTGATTCAACTCCGTTTAGGAAGTTTAATTGAACCCTAGTGTGCCATGCAAGAAGAACACTCTGTTTTAGAGAAAACAGCATTCTTTCCCTCTACTGTGTTTCCTATAGGGCACGTACAGTGAGCTAGCTCAGAACAAAAGAACTGTGCTTCCTACACAAACGGGGCATATCTAGTTCAACTCAGTATTGGAAACTGAGTAAAACAGGAGCTTCTCATCAGTCCAATACACTGTACTGGCTGGGAACAGACGCGAATGCTATTTGCACTGTATATGGCCAGAATAGCACAAGTGTGCTGTTCTTAGCCTGAGTGCACACTTGCTGCTAGAACTTGAATCTCAACGTGTTTCAACTCCGTTTAGGAAGTTTAATTGAACCCTAGTGTGCCATGCAAGAAAAACACTCTGTTTTAGAGAAAACAGCATTCTTTCCCTCTACTGTGTTTCCTATAGGGCACGTACAGTGACCTACTTCGTAACAAAAGAACTGTGCTTCCTACAGAAACGGGGCATATCTAGTTCAACTTAGTATTGGAAACTGAGTAAAACAGGAGGTTCTCTTCAGTCCAATACACTGTACTGGCAGGGAACAGACGCGAAGGCTATTTGCACTGTATATGGCCAGAAACGCACAAGTGTGCTGTTCTTAGCCTGAATGAACACTTGCTGCTAGAACTTGAATCTCAACGTGATTCAACTCCGTTTAAGAAGTTTATATTGAACCCTAGTGTGCCATGCAAGAAAAACACTCTGTTTTAGAGAAAAAGGCATGCTTTCACTCTACTGTGTTTCCTATAGGGCCCGTAAGTGAGCTAGCTCAGAACAAAAGAACTGTGCTTCCTACACAAACAGGGCATATCTAGTTCAACTCTGTCTTGGAAACTGAGTAAAACAGGAGCTTCTCTTCAGTCCAGTACACTGTACTGGCTGGGAACAAACGCGAATGCTATTTGCACTGTATATGCCCAGAAAAGCACAAGTGTGCTGTTCTTAGCCTGAATGAACACTTGCTGCTAGAACTTGAATCTCAACGTGATTCAACTCCGTTTAGGAAGTTTAATTGAACCCTAGTGTGCCATGCAAGAAAAACACTCTGTTTTAGAGAAAACAGCATTCTTTCCCTCTACTGTGTTTCCTATAGGGCCCGTAAGTGAGCTAGCTCAGAACAAAATAACTGTGCTTCCTACACAAACGGGGCATATCTAGTTCAACTCAGTATTGGAAACTGAGTAAAACAGGAGCTACTCTTCAGTCCAATACACTGTACTGGCTGGGAACAGACGCGAATGCTATTTGCACTGTATATGGCCAGAAAAGCACAAGTGTGCTGTTCTTAGCCTGAATGAACACTTGCTGCTAGAACTTGAATCTCAACGTGATTCAACTCCGTTTAGGAAGTTTAATTGAACCCTAGTGTGCCATGCAAGAAAAACACTCTGTTTTAGAGAAAACAGCATTCTTTCCCTCTACTGTGTTTCCTATAGGGCCCGTAAGTGAGCTAGCTCAGAACAAAAGAATTGTGCTTCCTACACAAACGGGGCATATCTAGTTCAACTCAGTATGGGAAACTGAATAAAACAGAAGCTTCTCTTCAGTCCAATACACTGTACTGGCTGGGAAAAGACGAGAATGCTATTTGCACTGTATATGGCCAGAAAAGCACAAGTGTGCTGTTCTTAGCCTGAATGCACACTTGCTGCTAGAACTTGAATCTCAACGTGATTCAACTCCGTTTAGGAAGTTTAATTGAACCCTATTGTGCCATGCAAGAAAAACGCTCTGTTTTAGAGAAAACAGCATTCTTTCACTCTACTGTTTTTCCTATAGGGCACGTAGTGAAAAAGCTCAGAACAAAAGAACTGTGCTTCCTACACAAACGGGGCATATCTAGCTCAACTCAGTATTGGAAACTGAGTAAAACAGGAGCTTCTCTTCAGTCCAATACACTGTACTGGCTGGGAACAGACGCGAAAGCTATTTGTACTGTTTATGGCCAGAAAAGCACAAGTGTGCTGTTCTTAGCCTGAATGAACACTTGCTGCTAGAACTTGAATCTCAACGTGATTCAACTCCGTTTAGGAAGTTTAATTGAACCCTAGTGTGCCATGCAAGAAGAACACTCTGTTTTAGAGAAAACAGCATTCTTTCCCTCTACTGTGTTTCCTATAGGGCCTGTAAGTGAACTAGCTCAGAACAAAAGAACTGTGCTTCCTACACAAACGCGGCATATCTAGTTCAACTCAGTATTGGAAACTGAGTAAAACAGGAGCTTCTCTTCAGTCCAATACACTGTACTGGCTGGGAACAGACACGAATGCTATTTGCACTGTATATGGCCAGAATAGCACAAGTTGCTGTTCTTAGCCTGAATGAACACTTGCTGCTAGAACTTGAATCTCAACGTGTTTCAACTCCATTTAGGAAGTTTAATTGAACCCTAGTGTGCCATGCAGGAAAAACACTCTGTTTTAGAGAAAACAGCATTCTTTCATTCTACTGTGTTTCCTATAGGGCACGTACAGTGAGCTAGCTCAGAACAAAAGAACTGTGCTTCCTACACAAACGGGGCATATCTAGTTCTACTCAGTATTGGAAACTGAGTAAAACAGGAGCTTCTCTTCAGTCCAATACAATGTACTGGCTGGAAACAGACGCGAATGCTATTTGCACTGTATATGGCCAGAATAGCACAAGTGTGCTGTTCTTAGCCTGAATGAACACTTGCTGCTAGAACTTGAATCTCAACGTGATTCAACTCCGTTTAGGAAGTTTAATTGAACCCTAGTGTGCCATGCAAGAAAAACACTCTGTTTTAGAGAAAACAGCATTCTTTCACTCTACTGTGTTTCCTGTAGGGCCTGTAAGTTAGCTAGCTCAGAACAAAGAACTGTGCTTCCTACACACACGGGGCATATCTAGTTCAACTCAGTATTGGAAACTGAGTAAAACAGGAGCTTCTCTTCAGTCCAATTCACTGTATGATCTGGGAACAGACGCGAATGCTATTTGCACTGTATATGGCCAGAATAGCACAAGTGTGCTGTTCTTAGCCTGAAAGAACACTTGCTGCTAGAACTTGAATCTCAACGTGTTTCAACTCCAATTAGGAAATTTAATTGAACCCTAGTGTGCCATGCAAGAAAAACACTCTGTTTTAGAGAAAACAGCCTTCTTTCACTCTACTGTGTTTCCTATAGGGCCCGTAAGTGAGCTAGCTCAGAACAAAGAACTGTGCTTCCTACACAAACGGGGCATATCTAGTTCAATTCAGTATTGGAAACTGAGTAAAACAGGAGCTTCTCTTCAGTCCAATACACTGTACTGCCTGAGAACAGACGCGAATGCTATTTGCACTGTATATTGCCAGAAAAGCACAAGTGTGCTGTTCTTAGCCTGAATGAACACTTGTTGCTAGAACTTGAATCTCAACGTGATTCAACTCCGTTTAGGAAGTTTAATTGAACCCTAGTGTTCCATGCAAGAAAAACGCTCTGTTTTAGAGAAAACAGCATTCTTTCACTCTACTGTGTTTCCTATAGGGCACGTACAGTGAGCTAGCTCAGAATAAAAGAACTGTGCTTCCTACACAAACGGGGCATATCTAGCTCAACTCAGTATTGGAAACTGAGTAAAACAGGAGCTTCTCTTCAGTCCAATACACTGTACTGGTTGGGAACAGACACGAATGCTATTTGCACTGTATATGGCTAGAAAAGCACAAGTGTGCTGTTCTTAGCCTGAATGAACACTTGCTGCTAGAACTTGAATCTCAACGTGATTCACCTCCGTATAGGAAGTTTAATTGAACCCTAGTGTGCCATGCAAGAAAAACACTCTGTTTTAGAGAAAACAGCATTCTTTCACTCCGCTGTGTTTCCTATAGGGCACGTACAGTGAGCTAGCTCAGAACAAAAGAACTGTGCTTCCTACACAAACGGGGCATATCTAGTTCAACTCATTATTGGAAACTGAGTAAAACAGGAGCTTCTCTTCAGTCCAATACACTGTACTGGCTGGGAACAGACGCGAATGCTATTTGCACTGTATATGGCCAGAATTGCACAAGTGTGCTGTTCTTAGCCTGAATGAACACTTGCTGCTAGAACTTGAATCTCAACGTGATTCAACTCCATTTAGGAAGTTTAATTGAACCCTAGTGTGCCATGCAAGAAAAACACTCTGTTTTAGAGAAAACAGCATTCTTTCCCTCTACTGTGTTTCCTATATGGCCTGTAAGTGAGCTAGCTCAGAACAAAAGAACTGTGCTTCCTACACAAACGGGGCATACCTAGTTCAACTCAGTATTGGAAACTGAGTAAAACAGGAGCTTCTCATCAGTCCAATACACTGTACTGGCTGGGAACAGACGCGAATGCTATTTGCACTGTATATGGCCCGAATAGCACAAGTGTGCTGTTCTTAGCCTTAATGAACACTTGCTGCTAGAACTTGAATCTCAACGTGATTCAACTCCGTTTAGGAAGTTTAATTGAACCCTAGTGTGCCATGCAAGAAAAACACTCTGTTTTAGAGAAAACAGCATTCTTTCACTCTACTGTGTTTCCTATAGGGCCCGTAAGTGAGCTAGCTCAGAACAAAGAACTGTGCTTACTACACAAACGGGGCATAACTAGTTCAACTCAGTATTGGAAACTGAGTAAAACAGGAGCTTCTCTTCAGTCCAATACAATGAACTGGCTGGGAACAGACGCGAATGCTATTTGCACTGTTTATGGCCAGAATAGCACAAGTGTGCTGTTCTTAGCCTGAATGAACACTTGCTGCTAGAACTTGAATCTCAACGTGATTCAACTCCATTTAGGAAGTTTAATTGAACCCTAGTGTGCCATGCAAGAAAAACACTCTGTTTTAGAGAAAACAGCATCATTTAACTCTACTGTGTTTCCTATAGGGCACGTACAGTGAGCTAGCTCAGAACAAAAGAACTGTGCTTCCTACACAAACGGGGCATACCTAGATCAACTCAGTATTGGAAACTGAGTAAAACAGAAGCTTCTCATTAGTCCAATACACTGTACTGGCTGGGAACAGACGCGAATGCTATTTGCACTGTATATGGCCCGAATAGCACAAGGGTGCTGTTCTTAGCCTTAATGAACACTTGCTGCTAGAACTTGAATCTCAACGTGATTCAACTCCGTTTAGGAAGTTTAATTGAACCCTAGTGTGCCATGCAAGAAAAACACTCTGTTTTAGAGAAAACAGCATTCTTTCACTCTACTGTGTTTCCTATAGGGCCCGTAAGTGAGCTAGCTCAGAACAAAGAACTGTGCTTACTACACAAACGGGGCATATCTAGTTCAACTCAATATTGGAAACTGAGTAAAACAGGAGCTTCTCTTCAGTCCAATACACTGTACTGGCTGGGAACAGACACGAATGCTATTTGCACTGTATATGGCCAGAATAGCACAAGTTGCTGTTCTTAGCCTGAATGAACACTTGCTGCTAGAACTTGAATCTCAACGTGATTCAACTCCATTTAGGAAGTTTAATTGAACCCTAGTGTGCCATGCAGGAAAAACACTCTGTTTTAGAGAAAACAGCATTCTTTCATTCTACTGTGTTTCCTATAGGGCACGTACAGTGAGCTAGGTCAGAACAAAAGAACTGTGCTTCCTACACAAACGGGGCATATCTAGTTCTACTCAGTATTGGAAACTGAGTAAAACAGGAGCTTCTCTTCAGTCCAATACAATGTACTGGCTGGAAACAGACGCGAATGCTATTTGCACTGTATATGGCCAGAATAGCACAAGTGTGCTGTTCTTAGCCTGAATGAACACTTGCTGCTAGAACTTGAATCTCAACGTGATTCAACTCCGTTTAGGAAGTTTAATTGAACCCTAGTGTGCCATGCAAGAAAAACACTCTGTTTTAGAGAAAACAGCATTCTTTCACTCTACTGTGTTTCCTGTAGGGCCTGTAAGTTAGCTAGCTCAGAACAAAGAACTGTGCTTCCTACACAAACGGGGCATATCTAGTTCAACTCAGTATTGGAAACTGAGTAAAACAGGAGCTTCTCTTCAGTCCAATTCACTGTATGATCTGGGAACAGACGCGAATGCTATTTGCACTGTATATGGCCAGAATAGCACAAGTGTGCTGTTCTTAGCCTGAAAGAACACTTGCTGCTAGAACTTGAATCTCAACGTGTTTCAACTCCAATTAGGAAATTTAATTGAACCCTAGTGTGCCATGCAAGAAAAACACTCTGTTTTAGAGAAAACAGCATTCTTTCACTCTACTGTGTTTCCTATAGGGCCCGTAAGTGAGCTAGCTCAGAACAAAGAACTGTGCTTACTACACAAACGGGGCATATCTAGTTCAACTCAATATTGGAAACTGAGTAAAACAGGAGCTTCTCTTCAGTCCAATACACTGTACTGGCTGGGAACAGACGCGAATGCTATTTGCACTGTCTATGGCCAGAAAAGCACAAGTGTGCTGTTCTTAGTCTGAATGAACACTTGTTGCTAGAACTTGAATCTCAACGTGACTCAACTCCGTTTACGAATTTTAATTGAACCCTAGTGTGCCATGCAAGAAAAACGCTCTGTTTTAGAGAAAACAGCATTCTTTCACGCTACTGTGTTTCCTATAGGGCACGTACAGTGAGCTAGCTCAGAATAAAAGAACTGTGCTTCCTACACAAACGGGGCATATCTAGCTCAACTCAGTATTGGAAACTGAGTAAAACAGGAGCTTCTCTTCAGTCCAATACACTGTACTGGTTGGGAACAGACACGAATGCTATTTGCACTGTATATGGCCAGAAAAGCACAAGTGTGCTGTTCTTAGCCTGAATGAACACTTGCTGCTAGAACTTGAATCTCAACGTGATTCAACTCCGTTTAGGAAGTTTAATTGATCCCTAGTGTGCCATGCAAGAAAAACACTCTGTTTTAGAGAAAACAGCATTCTTTCCCTCTACTGTGTTTCCTATAGGGCCCGTAAGTGAGCTAGCTCAGAACAAAATAACTGTGCTTCCTACACAAACGGGGCATATCTAGTTCAACTCAGTATTGGAAACTGAGTAAAACAGGAGCTACTCTTCAGTCCAATACACTGTACTGGCTGGGAACAGACGCGAATGCTATTTGCACTGTTTATGGCCAGAAAAGCACAAGTGTGCTGTTCTTAGCCTGAATGAACACTTGCTGCTAGAACTTGAATCTCAACGTGATTCAACTCCGTTTAGGAAGTTTAATTGAACCCTAGTGTGCCATGCAAGAAGAACACTCTGTTTTAGAGAAAACAGCATTCTTTCCCTCTACTGTGTTTCCTATAGGGCCTGTAAGTGAACTAGCTCAGAACAAAAGAACTGTGCTTCCTACACAAACGCGGCATATCTAGTTCAACTCAGTATTGGAAACTGAGTAAAACAGGAGCTTCTCTTCAGTCCAATACACTGTACTGGCTGGGAACAGACACGAATGCTATTTGCACTGTATATGGCCAGAATAGCACAAGTTGCTGTTCTTAGCCTGAATGAACACTTGCTGCTAGAACTTGAATCTCAACGTGATTCAACTCCATTTAGGAAGTTTAATTGAACCCTAGTGTGCCATGCAGGAAAAACACTCTGTTTTAGAGAAAACAGCATTCTTTCATTCTACTGTGTTTCCTATAGGGCACGTACAGTGAGCTAGCTCAGAACAAAAGAACTGTGCTTCCTACACAAACGGGGCATATCTAGTTCTACTCAGTATTGGAAACTGAGTAAAACAGGAGCTTCTCTTCAGTCCAATACAATGTACTGGCTGGAAACAGACGCGAATGCTATTTGCACTGTATATGGCCAGAATAGCACAAGTGTGCTGTTCTTAGCCTGAATGAACACTTGCTGCTAGAACTTGAATCTCAACGTGATTCAACTCCGTTTAGGAAGTTTAATTGAACCCTAGTGTGCCATGCAAGAAAAACACTCTGTTTTAGAGAAAACAGCATTCTTTCACTCTACTGTGTTTCCTGTAGGGCCTGTAAGTTAGCTAGCTCAGAACAAAGAACTGTGCTTCCTACACAAACGGGGCATATCTAGTTCAACTCAGTATTGGAAACTGAGTAAAACAGGAGCTTCTCTTCAGTCCAATTCACTGTATGATCTGGGAACAGACGCGAATGCTATTTGCACTGTATATGGCCAGAATAGCACAAGTGTGCTGTTCTTAGCCTGAAAGAACACTTGCTGCTAGAACTTGAATCTCAACGTGTTTCAACTCCAATTAGGAAATTTAATTGAACCCTAGTGTGCCATGCAAGAAAAACACTCTGTTTTAGAGAAAACAGCCTTCTTTCACTCTACTGTGTTTCCTATAGGGCCCGTAAGTGAGCTAGCTCAGAACAAAGAACTGTGCTTCCTACACAAACGGGGCATATCTAGTTCAACTCAGTATTGGAAACTGAGTAAAACAGGAGCTTCTCTTCAGTCCAATACACTGTACTGGCTGGGAACAGACGCGAATGCTATTTGCACTGTATATTGCCAGAAAAGCACAAGTGTGCTGTTCTTAGCCTGAATGAACACTTGTTGCTAGAACTTGAATCTCAACGTGATTCAACTCCGTTTAGGAAGTTTAATTGAACCCTAGTGTTCCATGCAAGAAAAACGCTCTGTTTTAGAGAAAACAGCATTCTTTCACTCTACTGTGTTTCCTATAGGGCACGTACAGTGAGCTAGCTCAGAATAAAAGAACTGTGCTTCCTACACAAACGGGGCATATCTAGCTCAACTCAGTATTGGAAACTGAGTAAAACAGGAGCTTCTCTTCAGTCCAATACACTGTACTGGTTGGGAACAGACACGAATGCTATTTGCACTGTATATGGCTAGAAAAGCACAAGTGTGCTGTTCTTAGCCTGAATGAACACTTGCTGCTAGAACTTGAATCTCAACGTGATTCACCTCCGTTTAGGAAGTTTAATTGAACCCTAGTGTGCCATGCAAGAAAAACACTCTGTTTTAGAGAAAACAGCATTCTTTCACTCCGCTGTGTTTCCTATAGGGCACGTACAGTGAGCTAGCTCAGAACAAAAGAACTGTGCTTCCTACACAAACGGGGCATACCTAGTTCAACTCAGTATTGGAAACTGAGTAAAACAGGAGCTTCTCATCAGTCCAATACACTGTACTGGCTGGGAACAGACGCGAATGCTATTTGCACTGTATATGGCCCGAATAGCACAAGTGTGCTGTTCTTAGCCTTAATGAACACTTGCTGCTAGAACTTGAATCTCAACGTGATTCAACTCCGTTTAGGAAGTTTAATTGAACCCTAGTGTGCCATGCAAGAAAAACACTCTGTTTTAGAGAAAACAGCATTCTTTCACTCTACTGTGTTTCCTATAGGGCCCGTAAGTGAGCTAGCTCAGAACAAAGAACTGTGCTTACTACACAAACGGGGCATAACTAGTTCAACTCAGTATTGGAAACTGAGTAAAACAGGAGCTTCTCTTCAGTCCAATACAATGAACTGGCTGGGAACAGACGCGAATGCTATTTGCACTGTTTATGGCCAGAATAGCACAAGTGTGCTGTTCTTAGCCTGAATGAACACTTGCTGCTAGAACTTGAATCTCAACGTGATTCAACTCCATTTAGGAAGTTTAATTGAACCCTAGTGTGCCATGCAAGAAAAACACTCTGTTTTAGAGAAAACAGCATCATTTAACTCTACTGTGTTTCCTATAGGGCACGTACAGTGAGCTAGCTCAGAACAAAAGAACTGTGCTTCCTACACAAACGGGGCATACCTAGATCAACTCAGTATTGGAAACTGAGTAAAACAGAAGCTTCTCATTAGTCCAATACACTGTGCTGGCTGGGAACAGACGCGAATGCTATTTGCACTGTATATGGCCCGAATAGCACAAGGGTGCTGTTCTTAGCCTTAATGAACACTTGCTGCTAGAACTTGAATCTCAACGTGATTCAACTCCGTTTAGGAAGTTTAATTGAACCCTAGTGTGCCATGCAAGAAAAACACTCTGTTTTAGAGAAAACAGCATTCTTTCACTCTACTGTGTTTCCTATAGGGCCCGTAAGTGAGCTAGCTCAGAACAAAGAACTGTGCTTACTACACAAACGGGGCATATCTAGTTCAACTCAATATTGGAAACTGAGTAAAACAGGAGCTTCTCTTCAGTCCAATACACTGTACTGGCTGGGAACAGACACGAATGCTATTTGCACTGTATATGGCCAGAATAGCACAAGTTGCTGTTCTTAGCCTGAATGAACACTTGCTGCTAGAACTTGAATCTCAACGTGATTCAACTCCATTTAGGAAGTTTAATTGAACCCTAGTGTGCCATGCAGGAAAAACACTCTGTTTTAGAGAAAACAGCATTCTTTCATTCTACTGTGTTTCCTATAGGGCACGTACAGTGAGCTAGGTCAGAACAAAAGAACTGTGCTTCCTACACAAACGGGGCATATCTAGTTCTACTCAGTATTGGAAACTGAGTAAAACAGGAGCTTCTCTTCAGTCCAATACAATGTACTGGCTGGAAACAGACGCGAATGCTATTTGCACTGTATATGGCCAGAATAGCACAAGTGTGCTGTTCTTAGCCTGAATGAACACTTGCTGCTAGAACTTGAATCTCAACGTGATTCAACTCCGTTTAGGAAGTTTAATTGAACCCTAGTGTGCCATGCAAGAAAAACACTCTGTTTTAGAGAAAACAGCATTCTTTCACTCTACTGTGTTTCCTGTAGGGCCTGTAAGTTAGCTAGCTCAGAACAAAGAACTGTGCTTCCTACACAAACGGGGCATATCTAGTTCAACTCAGTATTGGAAACTGAGTAAAACAGGAGCTTCTCTTCAGTCCAATTCACTGTATGATCTGGGAACAGACGCGAATGCTATTTGCACTGTATATGGCCAGAATAGCACAAGTGTGCTGTTCTTAGCCTGAAAGAACACTTGCTGCTAGAACTTGAATCTCAACGTGATTCAACTCCAATTAGGAAATTTAATTGAACCCTAGTGTGCCATGCAAGAAAAACACTCTGTTTTAGAGAAAACAGCATTCTTTCACTCTACTGTGTTTCCTATAGGGCCCGTAAGTGAGCTAGCTCAGAACAAAGAACTGTGCTTACTACACAAACGGGGCATATCTAGTTCAACTCAATATTGGAAACTGAGTAAAACAGGAGCTTCTCTTCAGTCCAATACACTGTACTGGCTGGGAACAGACGCGAATGCTATTTGCACTGTCTATGGCCAGAAAAGCACAAGTGTGCTGTTCTTAGTCTGAATGAACACTTGTTGCTAGAACTTGAATCTCAACGTGACTCAACTCCGTTTACGAATTTTAATTGAAGCCTAGTGTGCCATGCAAGAAAAACGCTCTGTTTTAGAGAAAACAGCATTCTTTCACGCTACTGTGTTTCCTATAGGGCACGTACAGTGAGCTAGCTCAGAATAAAAGAACTGTGCTTCCTACACAAACGGGGCATATCTAGCTCAACTCAGTATTGGAAACTGAGTAAAACAGGAGCTTCTCTTCAGTCCAATACACTGTACTGGTTGGGAACAGACACGAATGCTATTTGCACTGTATATGGCCAGAAAAGCACAAGTGTGCTGTTCTTAGCCTGAATGAACACTTGCTGCTAGAACTTGAATCTCAACGTGATTCAACTCCGTTTAGGAAGTTTAATTGATCCCTAGTGTGCCATGCAAGAAAAACACTCTGTTTTAGAGAAAACAGCATTCTTTCACTCTATTGTGTTTCCTATAGGGCACGTACAGTGAGCTAGCTCAGAACAAAAGAACTGTGCTTCCTACACAAACGGGGCATATCTAGCTCAACTCAGTATTGGAAACTGAGTAAAACAGGACCTTATCTTCAGTCCAATAAACTGTACTGGTTGGGAACAGACACGAATGCTATTTGCACTGTATATGGCCAGAAAAGCACAAGTGTGCTGTTCTTAGCCTGAATGAACACTTTCTGCTAGAACTTGAATCTCAACGTGATTCAACTCCGTTTAGGAAGTTTAATTGAACCCTAGTGTGCCATGAAAGAAAAACACTCTGTTTTAGAGAAAACAGCATTCTTTCACTCTACTGTGTTTCCTATAGGGCACGTACAGTGAGCTAGCTCAGAACAAAAGAACTGTGCTTCCTACACAAACGGGGCATATCTAGTTCAACTCAGTATTGGAAACTGAGTAAAACAGGAGCTTCTCTTCAGTCCAATACACTGTACTGGCTGGGAACAGACACGAATGCTATTTGCACTGTATATGGCCAGAATAGCACAAGTGTGCTCTTCTTAGCCTGAATGAACACTTGCTGCTAGAACCTGAATCTCAACATGATTCAACTCCGTTTAGGAAGTTTAATTGAACCCTAGTGTGCCATGCAAGAAAAACACTCTGTTGAGGTCAACCAGGAAACCCTAGAATATACCTTGATTTTTGCAAAAAACAAAATAGGGGGAGGGGTTTTTTCAGCATTTCAGTCCACAAGTAATAGTATCCTAACAGGCAAAGTGTTCTCTCACTGTCAACATAGAATGAACTGCTGCTGGAGTTCAACTTGGGCTTTAATTTGCATTAGCGCTTACATGCATAGTAGTCCAAGTAGTTGACCTCATGACTTTAAAAAGTAACTCTAAAAAAGTAAAATGGCCCTTCTTGGAAGACTAAAAAACGACATCCAGCCATAGTTGTAAAAAGTCTCATCAAAACAATATACCCTTTTATGAATTACGCCCCAATTAAAAAAAAAAAAAGTAGCCCCAAATAAGAAGCAGCTCTGAAAAAGAAAATATAACTTAAGATATTTGAAAAAAAACAAGGTGAATACAGGTTCAAAAATAATTAAGATACATTTTCTTAAGGTTACCTAGAATTAGGCTTTAAAGAATTCTACCATTTCAAGTTTACCACTAGTTACTAGATACCTATTTACAAACAAGATGTTCACCTTTTTTGTTCCTTTATCCAGAGAAAAATCTACCTTCAGATTATGAGGGTGGTGATGGGGAGGGACTAGAAAACAAGATTCAAACAATCCCATGTAAATATCACATTTTTTCAAATGGAAGAACTCCAAACTGCACTAGAAGATCCAATCACTAAGACACTTTCCATTGAAATGATTTAAGTACAACTACATGGCACCAAGGTTTAGGCCTAATATAGGCCTGACAACCAAGTCCTTGTTTTCTGGAAGAAAGGCCTCAAAAGTCCCACTCAATTCCACATAACAATACTTCAAAGATCAATTAAGTTTTCCTTTCCTTAATATTTTGTTTTTGACTTCTAATCTTAAAGACTAGATTAAAACTTAGCTCATTTCCCAGAAGGCATTGCTTCCCTTTGCTCTATGAAAGAGTCCACCAAGACCTCTTCCTCAAAACCATCTAGCCCCCAGCCTCCAGCCTGTGCTTTCTCAACATCCTGAAAAAGTAATGTAGGTACAATATGCTCATGAACGTTAAAACTAGTTGTTAGAAAGACGTAACTAGCTTTATAATTTAAGTTTTAGAACATAAATACTTGCAGCTTAATCTGCACTGACAATGATTGTCGAAGCCTAGAATTCAACATTTACAAATTCTCATTCACACACACAAACCACACTATTATCACACAACTTATATCTTGAGAAAATCTTCTGCTCTTTAAATCTTTGGCCTCCCAGTCAATCCCAAGTTCAACCAACTTTTCCAAGTTCTGGTAGTTACCTGGACCACTGAGGCATTGCCACAAGACTTCTTCTCTTTTGAAACATCCTTTTTCTCTAGATATTAGGATAGCTACACCAGCTTGTTTCTTCTGTGGTGTGTGTTGGTGTGGGATTATCTATTGCTTGATTTTTCATGGATGTGTTTAACTTCTTTGGGTTGAATTTTCCCTTCTAGTGCTTTCTGTAGGGCTGGGTTTGCAGACAGGTATTGATTAAATCTGGTTTTATCCTGGAATATTTTGTTTATTCCGCCTATGGTGATTAAGAGTTTTGCTGGGTATAATAGTCTGGGTTGGCATCCGTGGTCTCTTAGTGTCTGCATGAGATTTGTCCATGATCTTCTCGCTTTCATAGTCTCTATTGAGTAGTCTGGTGTTATTCTGATGGGTTTACCTTTATATGTTACTTGGTCCTTTTCCTTTGCGGCTCTTAATATTTTTTCTTTGTTCTGTGTGTTTAGTGTTTTGATTATTATGTGGCGAGGGGACTTTGATAGTCTTAGATCAGAAATGATCTGAATGTAGATTTACAGTCTACGTGTACAGCTGGCTAAGTGATATCACTTTCACAGTTCTGCATGTATCCCATCGGCTCCCCATTAGTCACTGAACTCTTAAAACTGGTATTGTAACATTATCACAATGTTTTGCGCCAATTTTATAAACTTTACAGTACAATATGTGTTCCTTTTCTGAGGCAAACCAAAGGTATATTTCTCAAGGTTCTGCTGCTATCAGCAGCGTTGATGGAGGATTTTTTATACATTTGTAATAGATAGGAATAAACCAGAAAAAAAGAAGAAAAAAAAGTGGTGGAGGAAAAGGTGAACACTGCAAGAATACTCAAAAGGGCTGAGAGTTGCAAACGCCAAGAATGGCTTTGCATAGTAAATGGAATAGAACAGCTCTGAACTATAGCTTACTTTTCCTGGTTTGGTCTGACAGAATGATTGAATGCTTTTGTACAAAAATCAGAGCCTTAAAAACAAGGATTTGGTGAGATTGTAAAATGGTGTGCCACTTTGGCAAAACAGTTTGGTGGTTGGTCAAAATGCAAAACATTGTTACTCTGTTACTCAACAATTCTACCCTTAGGAATATAACCTCAAACTACTGAAAATGTGCACCTATGAAATATGTACATGAAGGTTTACAGCAGTGTGTTGCTAATAGTAAAAAAGTTAAAACAACTCAAATAGCTATCAAATACTGGAGAGAAATAAAATGTGGCTTATTCATACAATAGAATATTATTAAGACATAAAAATGAAAAAGAAACTGACAGATTAAATGACTGGTGAACCTTCATAATTTCATTTGTAGATCTTTCCATTTCTAATTTATAAATACATTTGGGGTTATAAATTATAAATGTACTGCCTCCTGTCAACATTGTATACTTCTACTTGATGATTTCTGTGTCAAACATTATATGGAAATGTTTCCAAGTATTTTCTGTATTAACTGTGAATGAATAGAACAAAATAAATTGCCTGTGATGGAAAAAAAAAAAAAGAAAAACACTCTGTTTTAGAGAAAACAGCATTCTTTCACTCCGCTGTGTTTCCTATAGGGCACGTACAGTGAGCTAGCTCAGAACAAAAGAACTGTGCTTCCTACACAAACGAGACATATCTAGTTCAACTCAGTATTGGAAACTGAGTAAAACAGGAGCTTCTGTTCAGTCCAATACACTGTACTGGCTGGGAACAGACGCGAATGCTATTTGCACTTTATATGGCCAGAATAGCACAAGTGTGCTGTTCTTAGCCTGAATGAACACTTGCTGCTAGAACTTGAATCTCAACGTGATTCAACTCCATTTAGGAAGTTTAATTGAACCCTAGTGTGCCATGCAAGAAAAACACTCTGTTTTAGAGAAAACAGCATCATTTAACTCTACTGTGTTTCCTATAGGGCACGTACAGTGAGCTAGCTCAGAACAAAAGAACTGTGCTTCCTACACAAACGGGGCATACCTAGATCAACTCAGTATTGGAAACTGAGTAAAACAGAAGCTTCTCATCAGTCCAATACACTGTACTGGCTGGGAACAGACGCGAATGCTATTTGCACTGTATATGGCCCGAATAGCACAAGGGTGCTGTTCTTAGCCTTAATGAACACTTGCTGCTAGAACTTGAATCTCAACGTGATTCAACTCCGTTTAGGAAGTTTAATTGAACCCTAGTGTGCCATGCAAGAAAAACACTCTGTTTTAGAGAAAACAGCATTCTTTCACTCTACTGTGTTTCCTATAGGGCCCGTAAGTGAGCTAGCTCAGAACAAAGAACTGTGCTTACTACACAAACGGGGCATATCTAGTTCAACTCAATATTGGAAACTGAGTAAAACAGGAGCTTCTCTTCAGTCCAATACACTGTACTGGCTGGGAACAGACGCGAATGCTATTTGCACTGTCTATGGCCAGAAAAGCACAAGTGTGCTGTTCTTAGTCTGAATGAACACTTGTTGCTAGAACTTGAATCTCAACGTGACTCAACTCCGTTTACGAATTTTAATTGAACCCTAGTGTGCCATGCAAGAAAAACGCTCTGTTTTAGAGAAAACAGCATTCTTTCACGCTACTGTGTTTCCTATAGGGCACGTACAGTGAGCTAGCTCAGAATAAAAGAACTGTGCTTCCTACACAAACGGGGCATATCTAGCTCAACTCAGTATTGGAAACTGAGTAAAACAGGAGCTTCTCTTCAGTCCAATACACTGTACTGGTTGGGAACAGACACGAATGCTATTTGCACTGTATATGGCCAGAAAAGCACAAGTGTGCTGTTCTTAGCCTGAATGAACACTTGCTGCTAGAACTTGAATCTCAACGTGATTCAACTCCGTTTAGGAAGTTTAATTGATCCCTAGTGTGCCATGCAAGAAAAACACTCTGTTTTAGAGAAAACAGCATTCTTTCACTCTACTGTGTTTCCTATAGGGCACGTACAGTGAGCTAGCTCAGAACAAAAGAACTGTGCTTCCTACACAAACGGGGCATATCTAGCTCAACTCAGTATTGGAAACTGAGTAAAACAGGACCTTATCTTCAGTCCAATAAACTGTACTGGTTGGGAACAGACACGAATGCTATTTGCACTGTATATGGCCAGAAAAGCACAAGTGTGCTGTTCTTAGCCTGAATGAACACTTTCTGCTAGAACTTGAATCTCAACGTGATTCAACTCCGTTTAGGAAGTTTAATTGAACCCTAGTGTGCCATGAAAGAAAAACACTCTGTTTTAGAGAAAACAGCATTCTTTCACTCTACTGTGTTTCCTATAGGGCACGTACAGTGAGCTAGCTCAGAACAGAAGAACTGTGCTTCCTACACAAACGGGGCATATCTAGTTCAACTCAGTATTGGAAACTGAGTAAAACAGGAGCTTCTCTTCAGTCCAATACACTGTACTGGCTGGGAACAGACACGAATGCTATTTGCACTGTATATGGCCAGAATAGCACAAGTGTGCTCTTCTTAGCCTGAATGAACACTTGCTGCTAGAACCTGAATCTCAACATGATTCAACTCCGTTTAGGAAGTTTAATTGAACCCTAGTGTGCCATGCAAGAAAAACACTCTGTTGAGGTCAACCAGGAAACCCTAGAATATACCTTGATTTTTGCAAAAAACAAAATAGGGGGAGGGGTTTTTTCAGCATTTCAGTCCACAAGTAATAGTATCCTAACAGGCAAAGTGTTCTCTCACTGTCAACATAGAATGAACTGCTGCTGGAGGTCAACTTGGGCTTTAATTTGCATTAGCGCTTACATGCATAGTAGTCCAAGTAGTTGACCTCATGACTTTAAAAAGTAACTCTAAAAAAGTAAAATGGCCCTTCTTGGAAGACTAAAAAAAGACATCCAGCCATAGTTGTAAAAAGTCTCATCAAAACAATATACCCTTTTATGAATTACGCCCCAATTAAAAAAAAAAAAAGTAGCCCCAAATAAGAAGCAGCTCTGAAAAAGAAAATATAACTTAAGATATTTGAAAAAAAACAAGGTGAATACAGGTTCAAAAATAATTAAGATACATTTTCTTAAGGTTACCTAGAATTAGGCTTTAAAGAATTCTACCATTTCAAGTTTACCACTAGTTACTAGATACCTATTTACAAACAAGATGTTCACCTTTTTTGTTCCTTTATCCAGAGAAAAATCTACCTTCAGATTATGAGGGTGGTGATGGGGAGGGACTAGAAAACAAGATTCAAACAATCCCATGTAAATATCACATTTTTTCAAATGGAAGAACTCCAAACTGCACTAGAAGATCCAATCACTAAGACACTTTCCATTGAAATGATTTAAGTACAACTACATGGCACCAAGGTTTAGGCCTAATATAGGCCTGACAACCAAGTCCTTGTTTTCTGGAAGAAAGGCCTCAAAAGTCCCACTCAATTCCACATAACAATACTTCAAAGATCAATTAAGTTTTCCTTTCCTTAATATTTTGTTTTTGACTTCTAATCTTAAAGACTAGATTAAAACTTAGCTCATTTCCCAGAAGGCATTGCTTCCCTTTGCTCTATGAAAGAGTCCACCAAGACCTCTTCCTCAAAACCATCTAGCCCCCAGCCTCCAGCCTGTGCTTTCTCAACATCCTGAAAAAGTAATGTAGGTACAATATGCTCATGAACGTTAAAACTAGTTGTTAGAAAGACGTAACTAGCTTTATAATTTAAGTTTTAGAACATAAATACTTGCAGCTTAATCTGCACTGACAATGATTGTCGAAGCCTAGAATTCAACATTTACAAATTCTCATTCACACACACAAACCACACTATTATCACACAACTTATATCTTGAGAAAATCTTCTGCTTTTTAAATCTTTGGCCTCCCAGTCAATCCCAAGTTCAACCAACTTTTCCAAGTTC
This sequence comes from Peromyscus maniculatus bairdii, assembly GCF_049852395.1. Classification (NCBI taxonomy): domain Eukaryota; kingdom Metazoa; phylum Chordata; class Mammalia; order Rodentia; family Cricetidae; genus Peromyscus; species Peromyscus maniculatus. Next base: position 7,170,506 of record NC_134862.1, read on the forward strand.
TGGTAGTTACCTGGACCACTGAGGCATTGCCACAAGACTTCTTCTCTTTTGAAACATCCTTTTTCTCTAGATATTAGGATAGCTACACCAGCTTGTTTCTTCTGTGGTGTGTGTTGGTGTGGGATTATCTATTGCTTGATTTTTCATGGATGTGTTTAACTTCTTTGGGTTGAATTTTCCCTTCTAGTGCTTTCTGTAGGGCTGGGTTTGCAGACAGGTATTGATTAAATCTGGTTTTATCCTGGAATATTTTGTTTATTCCGCCTATGGTGATTAAGAGTTTTGCTGGGTATAATAGTCTGGGTTGGCATCCGTGGTCTCTTAGTGTCTGCATGAGATTTGTCCATGATCTTCTCGCTTTCATAGTCTCTATTGAGTAGTCTGGTGTTATTCTGATGGGTTTACCTTTATATGTTACTTGGTCCTTTTCCTTTGCGGCTCTTAATATTTTTTCTTTGTTCTGTGTGTTTAGTGTTTTGATTATTATGTGGCGAGGGGACTTTGATAGTCTTAGATCAGAAATGATCTGAATGTAGATTTACAGTCTACGTGTACAGCTGGCTAAGTGATATCACTTTCACAGTTCTGCATGTATCCCATCGGCTCCCCATTAGTCACTGAACTCTTAAAACTGGTATTGTAACATTATCACAATGTTTTGCGCCAATTTTATAAACTTTACAGTACAATATGTGTTCCTTTTCTGAGGCAAACCAAAGGTATATTTCTCAAGGTTCTGCTGCTATCAGCAGCGTTGATGGAGGATTTTTTATACATTTGTAATAGATAGGAATAAACCAGAAAAAAAGAAGAAAAAAAAGTGGTGGAGGAAAAGGTGAACACTGCAAGAATACTCAAAAGGGCTGAGAGTTGCAAACGCCAAGAATGGCTTTGCATAGTAAATGGAATAGAACAGCTCTGAACTATAGCTTACTTTTCCTGGTTTGGTCTGACAGAATGATTGAATGCTTTTGTACAAAAATCAGAGCCTTAAAAACAAGGATTTGGTGAGATTGTAAAATGGTGTGCCACTTTGGCAAAACAGTTTGGTGGTTGGTCAAAATGCAAAACATTGTTACTCTGTTACTCAACAATTCTACCCTTAGGAATATAACCTCAAACTACTGAAAATGTGCACCTATGAAATATGTACATGAAGGTTTACAGCAGTGTGTTGCTAATAGTAAAAAAGTTAAAACAACTCAAATAGCTATCAAATACTGGAGAGAAATAAAATGTGGCTTATTCATACAATAGAATATTATTAAGACATAAAAATGAAAAAGAAACTGACAGATTAAATGACTGGTGAACCTTCATAATTTCATTTGTAGATCTTTCCATTTCTAATTTATAAATACATTTGGGGTTATAAATTATAAATGTACTGCCTCCTGTCAACATTGTATACTTCTACTTGATGATTTCTGTGTCAAACATTATATGGAAATGTTTCCAAGTATTTTCTGTATTAACTGTGAATGAATAGAACAAAATAAATTGCCTGTGATGGAAAAAAAAAAAAAGAAAAACACTCTGTTTTAGAGAAAACAGCATTCTTTCACTCCGCTGTGTTTCCTATAGGGCACGTACAGTGAGCTAGCTCAGAACAAAAGAACTGTGCTTCCTACACAAACGAGACATATCTAGTTCAACTCAGTATTGGAAACTGAGTAAAACAGGAGCTTCTGTTCAGTCCAATACACTGTACTGGCTGGGAACAGACGCGAATGCTATTTGCACTTTATATGGCCAGAATAGCACAAGTGTGCTGTTCTTAGCCTGAATGAACACTTGCTGCTAGAACTTGAATCTCAACGTGATTCAACTCCATTTAGGAAGTTTAATTGAACCCTAGTGTGCCATGCAAGAAAAACACTCTGTTTTAGAGAAAACAGCATCATTTAACTCTACTGTGTTTCCTATAGGGTACGTACAGTGAGCTAGCTCAGAACAAAAGAACTGTGCTTCCTACACAAACGGGGCATACCTAGATCAACTCAGTATTGGAAACTGAGTAAAACAGAAGCTTCTCATCAGTCCAATACACTGTACTGGCTGGGAACAGACGCGAATGCTATTTGCACTGTATATGGCCCGAATAGCACAAGGGTGCTGTTCTTAGCCTTAATGAACACTTGCTGCTAGAACTTGAATCTCAAAGTGATTCAACTCCGTTTAGGAAGTTTAATTGAACCCTAGTGTGCCATGCAAGAAAAACACTCTGTTTTAGAGAAAACAGCATTCTTTCACTCTACTGTGTTTCCTATAGGGCCCGTAAGTGAGCTAGCTCAGAACAAAGAACTGTGCTTACTACACAAACGGGGCATATCTAGTTCAACTCAATATTGGAAACTGAGTAAAACAGGAGCTTCTCTTCAGTCCAATACACTGTACTGGCTGGGAACAGACGCGAATGCTATTTGCACTGTCTATGGCCAGAAAAGCACAAGTGTGCTGTTCTTAGTCTGAATGAACACTTGTTGCTAGAACTTGAATCTCAACGTGACTCAACTCCGTTTACGAATTTTAATTGAACCCTAGTGTGCCATGCAAGAAAAACGCTCTGTTTTAGAGAAAACAGCATTCTTTCACGCTACTGTGTTTCCTATAGGGCACGTACAGTGAGCTAGCTCAGAATAAAAGAACTGTGCTTCCTACACAAACGGGGCATATCTAGTCAACTCAGTATTGGAAACTGAGTAAAACAGGAGCTTCTCTTCAGTCCAATACACTGTACTGGTTGGGAACAGACACGAATGCTATTTGCACTGTATATGGCCAGAAAAGCACAAGTGTGCTGTTCTTAGCCTGAATGAACACTTGCTGCTAGAACCTGAATCTCAACGTGATTCAACTCCGTTTAGGAAGTTTAATTGAACCCTAGTGTGCCATGCAAGAAAAACACTCTGTTTTAGAGAAAACAGCATTCTTTCCCTCTACTGTGTTTCCTATAGGGCCCCTAAGTGAGCTAGCTCAGAACAAAAGAACTGTGCTTCCTACACAAACGGGGCATATCTAGTTCAACTCAGTATTGGAAACTGAGTAAAACAGGAGCTTCTCTTCAGTACAAAACACTGTACTGTCTGGGAACAGACGCGAATGCTATTTGCACTGTATATGGCCAGAAACTCACAAGTATGCACTTAGTCTGAATGAACACTTGCTGCTAGAACTTGAATCTCACCGTGATTCAACTCTGTTTAGGAAGTTTAATTGAACCCTAGTGTGCCATGCAAGAAAAACACTCTGTTTTAGAGAAAACAGCATTCTTTCACTCTACTGTGTTTCCAATAGGGCACATACAGTGACCTAGCTCAGAACAAAAGAACTGTGCTTCCTACACAAACGGGGCATATCTAGTTCAACTCAGTATTGGAAACTGAGTAAAACAGGAGCTTCTCTTCAGTCCAATACACTGTACTGTCTGGGAACAGACGCGAATGCTATTTGCACTGAATATGGCCAGAATAGCACAAGTGTGCTGTTCTTAGCCTGAATGAACACTTGATGCTAGAACTTGAATCTCAACGTGTTTCAACTCCGTTTAGGAAGTTTAATTGAACCCTAATGTGCCATGCAAGAAAAACACTCTGTTTTAGAGAAAACAGCATTCTTTCCCTCTACTGTGTTTCCTATAGTGCCCGTAAGTGAGCTAGCTCAGAACAAAAGAACTGTGCTTCCTACACAAACGGGGCATATCTAGTTCAACTCAGTATTGGAAACTGAGTAAAACAGGAGCTTCTCTTCAGTCCAATACACTGTACTGGCTGGGAACAGACGCGAATGCTATTTGCACTGTACATGGCCAGAATAGCACAAGTGTGCTGTTCTTAGCCTGAATGAACACTTGCTGGTAGAACTTGAATCTCAACGTGATTCAACTCCGTTTAGGAAGTTTAATTGAACCCTAGTGTGCCATGCAAGAAAAATGCTCTGTTTTAGAGAAAACAGCATTCTTTCACTCTACTGTGTTTCCTATAGGGCACGTACAGTAAGCTAGCTCAGAACAAAAGAACTGTGCTTCCTACACAAACAGGGCATATCTAGTTCAACTCAGTATTGGAAACTGAGTAAAACAGGAGCTTCTCATCAGTCCCATACACTGTACTGGCTGGGAACAGACGTGAATGCTATTTGACTGTATATGGCCAGTATAGCACAAGTGTGCTGTTCTTAGCCTGAATGAACACTTGCTGCTAGAACTTGAATCTCAACGTGATTCAACTCCGTTTAGGAAGTTTAATTGAACCCTAGTGTGCCATGCAAGAAAAACACTCTGTTTTAGAGAAAACAGCATTCTTTCACTCTACTGTGTTTCCTATAGGGCCCGTAAGTGAGGTAGCTCAGAACAAAGAACTGTGCTTACTACACAAACGGGGCATAACTAGTTCAACTCAGTATTGGAAACTGAGTAAAACAGGAGCTTCTCTTCAGTCCAATACAATGTACTGGCTGGAAACAGACGCGAATGCTATTTGCACTGTATATGGCCAGAATAGCACAAGTGTGCTGTTCTTAGCCTGAATGAACACTTGCTGCTAGAACTTGAATCTCAACGTGATTCAACTCCGTTTAGGAAGTTTAATTGAACCCTAGTGTGCCATGCAAGAAAAACACTCTGTTTTAGAGAAAACAGCATTCTTTCACTCTACTGTGATTCCTGTAGGGCCTGTAAGTTAGCTAGCTCAGAACAAAGTACTGTGCTTCCTACACAAACGGGGCATATCTAGTTCAACTCAGTATTGGAAACTGAGTAAAACAGGAGCTTCTCTTCAGTCCAATTCACTGTATGGTCTGGGAACAGACGCGAATGCTATTTGCACTGTATATGGCCAGAATAGCACAAGTGTGCTGTTCTTAGCCTGAAAGAACACTTGCTGCTAGAACTTGAATCTCAACGTGTTTCAACTCCAATTAGGAAATTTAATTGAACCCTAGTGTGCCATGCAAGAAAAACACTCTGTTTTAGAGAAAACAGCATTCTTTCCCTCTACTGTGTTTCCTATAGGGCCCGTAAGTGAGCTAGCTCAGACCAAAGAACTGTGCTTACTACACAAACGGGGCATATCTAGTTCAACTCAATATTGGAAACTGAGTAAAACAGGAGCTTCTCTTCAGTGCAATACACTGTACTGGCTGGGAACAGACGCGAATGCTATTTGCACTGTCTATGGCCAGAAAAGCACAAGTGTGCTGTTCTTAGTCTGAATGAACACTTGTTGCTAGAACTTGAATCTCAACGTGACTCAACTCTGTTTACGAATTTTAATTGAACCCTAGTGTGCCATGCAAGAAAAACGCTCTGTTTTAGAGAAAACAGCATTCTTTCACACTACTGTGTTTCCTATAGGGCACGTACAGTGAGCTAGCTCAGAACAAAAGAACTGTGCTTCCTACACAAACGGGGCATATCTAGTTCAACTCAGTATTGGAAACTGAGTAAAACAGGAGCTTCTCTTCAGTCCAATACGCTGTACTGGCTGGGAACAGACAGGAATGCTATTTGCACTGTATATGGCCAGAATAGCACAAGTGTGCTGTTCTTAGCCTGAATGAACACTTGCTGCTAGAACCTGAATCTCAACGTGATTCAACTCCGTTTAGGAAGTTTAATTGAACCCTAGTGTGCCATGCAAGAAAAACACTCTGTTTTAGAGAAAACAGCATTCTTTCACTCTACTGTGTTTCCTATAGGGCCCGTAAGTGAGCTAGCTCAGAACAAAAGAACTGTGCTTCCTATACAAACGGGGCATATCTAGTTCAACTCAGTATTGGAAACTGGTTAAAACAGGAGCTTCTCTTCAGTCCAATACACTGTACTGGCTGGGAACAGACGCGAATGCTATTTGTACTGTTTATGGCCAGAAGAGCACAAGTGTGCTGTTCTTAGCCTGAATGAACACTTTCTGCTAGAACTTGAATCTCAACGTGATTCAACTCCGCTTAGGAAGTTTAATTAAACCCTAGTGTGCCATGCAAGAAAAACACTCTGTTTTAGAGAAAACAGCATTCTTTCCCTCTACTGTGTTTCCTATAGGGCCCTTAAGTGAGCTAGCTCAGAACAAAAGAACTGTGCTTCCTACACAAACGGGGCATATCTAGTTCAACTCAGTATTGGAAACTGAGTAAAACAGGAGCTTCTCTTCAGTACAAAACACTGTACTGTCTGGGAACAGACGCGAATGCTATTTGCACTGTATATGGCCAGAAACTCACAAGTATGCACTTAGCCTGAATGAACACTTGCTGCTAGAACTTGAATCTCACCGTGATTCAACTTTGTTTAGGAAGTTTAATTGAACCCTAGTGTGCCATGCAAGAAAAACACTCTGATTTAGAGAAAACAGCATTCTTTCACTCCGCTGTGTTTCCTATAGGGCACGTACAGTGAGCTAGCTCAGAACAAAAGAACTGTGCTTCCTACACAAACGGGGCATATCTAGTTCAACTCAGTATTCGAAACTGAGTAAAACAGGAGCTTCTGTTCAGTCCAATACACTGTACTGGCTGGGAACAGACGCGAATGCTATTTGCACTTTATATGGCCAGAATAGCACAAGTGTGCTGTTCTTAGCCTGAATGAACACTTGCTGCTAGAACTTGAATCTCAACGTGAATCAACTCCATTTAGGAAGTTTAATTGAACCCTAGTGTGCCATGCAAGAAAAACACTCTGTTTTAGAGAAAACAGCATCATTTAACTCTACTGTGTTTCCTATAGGGCACGTACAGTGAGCTAGCTCAGAACAAAAGAACTGTGCTTCCTACACAAACGGGGCATACCTAGATCAACTCAGTATTGGAAACTGAGTAAAACAGAAGCTTCTCATCAGTCCAATACACTGTACTGGCTGGGAACAGACGCGAATGCTATTTGCACTGTTTATGGCTCGAATAGCACAAGGGTGCTGTTCTTAGCCTTAATGAACACTTGCTGCTAGAACTTGAATCTCAACGTGATTCAACTCCGTTTAGGAAGTTTAATTGAACCCTAGTGTGCCATGCAAGAAAAACGCTCTGTTTTAGAGAAAACAGCATTCTTTCACGCTACTGTGTTTCCTATAGGGCACGTACAGTGAGCTAGCTCAGAACAAAAGAACTGTGCTTCCTACACAAACGGGGCATATCTAGTTCAACTCAGTATTGGAAACTGAGTAAAACAGGAGCTTCTCTTCAGTCCAATACGCTGTACTGGCTGGGAACAGACACGAATGCTATTTGCACTGTATATGGCCAGAATAGCACAAGTGTGCTGTTCTTAGCCTGAATGAACACTTGCTGCTAGAACCTGAATCTCAACGTGATTCAACTCCGTTTAGGAAGTTTAATTGAACCCTAGTGTGCCATGCAAGAAAAACACTCTGTTTTAGAGAAAACAGCATTCTTTCACTCTACTGTGTTTCCTATAGGGCCCGTAAGTGAGCTAGCTCAGAACAAAAGAACTGTGCTTCTTATACAAACGGGGCATATCTAGTTCAACTCAGTATTGGAAACTGGTTAAAACAGGAGCTTCTCTTCAGTCCAATACACTGTACTGGCTGGGAACAGACGCGAATGCTATTTGTACTGTTTATGGCCAGAAGAGCACAAGTGTGCTGTTCTTAGCCTGAATGAACACTTTCTGCTAGAACTTGAATCTCAACGTGATTCAACTCCGCTTAGGAAGTTTAATTAAACCCTAGTGTGCCATGCAAGAAAAACACTCTGTTTTAGAGAAAACAGCATTCTTTCCCTCTACTGTGTTTCCTATAGGGCCCTTAAGTGAGCTAGCTCAGAACAAAAGAACTGTGCTTCCTACACAAACGGGGCATATCTAGTTCAACTCAGTATTGGAAACTGAGTAAAACAGGAGCTTCTCTTCAGTAAAAAACACTGTACTGTCTGGGAACAGACGCGAATGCTATTTGCACTGTATATGGCCAGAAACTCACAAGTATGCACTTAGCCTGAATGAACACTTGCTGCTAGAACTTGAATCTCACCGTGATTCAACTTTGTTTAGGAAGTTTAATTGAACCCTAGTGTGCCATGCAAGAAAAACACTCTGTTTTAGAGAAAACAGCATTCTTTCACTCTACTGTGTTTCCTATAGGGCACATACAGTGACCTAGCTCAGAACAAAAGAACTGTGCTTCCTACACAAACGGGGCATATCTAGTTCAACTCAGTATTGGAAACTGAGTAAAACAGGAGCTTCTCTTCAGTCCAATACACTGTGCTGGCTGGGAACAGACGCGAATGCTATTTGCACTGTATATGGCCAGAATAGCACAAGTGTGCTGTTCTTAGCCTGAATGAACACTTGCTGCTAGAACTTGAATCTCAACGTGATTCAACTCCGTTTAGGAAGTTTAATTGAACCCTAGTGTGCCATGCAAGAAAAACGCTCTGTTTTAGAGAAAACAGCATTCTTTCACTCTACTGTGTTTCCTATAGGGCACGTACAGTAAGCTAGCTCAGAACAAAAGAACTGTGCTTCCTACACAAACAGGGCATATCTAGTTCAACTCAGTATTGGAAACTGAGTAAAACAGGAGCTTCTCATCAGTCCCATACACTGTACTGGCTGGGAACAGACGTGAATGCTATTTGACTGTATATGGCCAGTACAGCACAAGTGTGCTGTTCTTAGCCTGAATGAACACTTGCTGCTAGAACTTGAATCTCAACGTGATTCAACTCCGTTTAGGAAGTTTAATTGAACCCTAGTGTGCCATGCAAGAAAAACACTCTGTTTTAGAGAAAACAGCATTCTTTCACTCTACTGTGTTTCCTATAGGGCCCTTAAGTGAGCTAGCTCAGAACAAAGAACTGTGCTTACTACACAAACGGGGCATAACTAGTTCAACTCAGTATTGGAAACTGAGTAAAACAGGAGCTTCTCTTCAGTCCAATACAATGAACTGGCTGGGAACAGACGCGAATGCTATTTGCACTGTTTATGGCCAGAAAAGCACAAGTGTGCTGTTCTTAGCCTGAATGAACACTTGTTGCTAGAACTTGAATCTCAATGTGATTCTACTCCGTTTAGGATGTTTAATTGAACCCTAGTGTGCCATGCAAGAAAAACACTCTGTTTTAGAGAAAACAGCATTCTTTCACTCTACTGTGTTTCCTATAGGGCCTGTAAGTGAGCTAGCTCAGAACAAAAGAACTGTGCTTCCTACACAAACGGGGCATATCTAGCTCAACTCAGTATTGGAAACTGAGTAAAACAGGAGCTTCTCTTCAGTCCAATAAACTGTACTGGTTGGGAACAGACACGAATGCTATTTGCACTGTATATGGCCAGAAAAGCACAAGTGTGCTGTTCTTAGCATGAATGAACACTTGCTGCTAGAACTTGAATCTCAACGTGAGTCAACTCCGTTTAGGAAGTTTAATTGAACCCTAGTGTGCCATGCAAGAAAAACACTCTGTTTTAGAGAAAACAGCATTCTTTCACTCCGCTGTGTTTCCTATAGGGCACGTACAGTGAGCTAGCTCAGAACAAAAGAACTGTGCTTCCTACACAAACGGGGCATATCTAGTTCAACTCAGTATTGGAAACTGAGTAAAACAGGAGCTTCTGTTCAGTTCAATACACTGTACTGGCTGGGAACAGACGCGAATGCTATTTGCACTTTATATTGCCAGAATAGCACAAGTGTGCTGTTCTTAGCCTGAAAGAACACTTGCTGCTAGAACTTGAATCTCAACGTGACTCAACTCCATTTAGGAAGTTTAATTGAACCCTAGTGTGCCATGCAAGAAAAACACTCTGTTTTAGAGAAAACAGCATCATTTAACTCTACTGTGTTTCCTATAGGGCACGTACAGTGAGCTAGCTCAGAACAAAAGAACTGTGCTTCCTACACAAACGGGGCATACCTAGATCAACTCAGTATTGGAAACTGAGTAAAACAGGAGCTTCTCATCAGTCCAATACACTGTACTGGCTGGGAACAGACGCGAATGCTATTTGCACTGTATATGGCCCGAATAGCACAAGGGTGCTGTTCTTAGCCTTAATGAACACTTGCTGCTAGAACTTGAATCTCAACGTGATTCAACTCCGTTTAGGAAGTTTAATTGAACCCTAGTGTGCCATGCAAGAAAAACACTCTGTTTTAGAGAAAACAGCATTCTTTCACTCTACTGTGTTTACTATAGGGCCCGTAAGTGAGCTAGCTCAGAACAAAGAACTGTGCTTACTACACAAACGGGGCATATCTAGTTCAACTCAATATTGGAAACTGAGTAAAACAGGAGCTTCTCTTCAGTCCAATACACTGTACTGGCTGGGAACAGACGCGAATGCTATTTGCACTGTCTATGGCCAGAAAAGCACAAGTGTGCTGTTCTTAGTCTGAATGACCACTTGTTGCTAGAACTTGAATCTCAACGTGACTCAACTCCGTTTACGAATTTTAATTGAACCCTAGTGTGCCATGCAAGAAAAACGCTCTGTTTTAGAGAAAACAGCATTCTTTCACGCTACTGAGTTTCCTATAGGGCACGTACACTGAGCTAGCTCAGAATAAAAGAACTGTGCTTCCTACACAAACGGGGCATATCTAGCTCAACTCAGTATTGGAAACTGAGTAAAACAGGAGCTTCTCTTCAGTCCAATACACTGTACTGGTTGGGAACAGACACGAATGCTATTTGCACTGTATATGGCCAGAAAAGCACAAGTGTGCTGTTCTTAGCCTGAATGAACACTTGCTGCTAGAACTTGAATCTCAACGTGATTCAACTCCGTTTAGGAAGTTTAATTGAACCCTAGTGTGCCATGCAAGAAAAACACTCTGTTTTAGAGAAAACAGCATTCTTTCACTCTACTGTGTTTCCTATAGGGCACGTACAGTGAGCTAGCTCAGAACAAAAGAACTGTGCTTCCTACACAAACGGGGCATATCTAGTTCAACTCAGTTTTGGAAACTGAGTAAAACAGGAGCTTCTCTTTAGTCCAATACACTGTACTGGCTGGGAAAGACACGAATGCTATTAGCACTGTATATGGCCAGAATAACACAAGTGTGCTGTTCTTAGCCTGAATGAACACTTGCTGCTAGAACCTGAATCTCAACGTGATTCAACTCTGTTTAGGAAGTTTAATTGAACCCTAGTGTGCCATGCAAGAAAAACACTCTGTTTTAGAGAAAACAGCATTCTTTCCCTCTACTGTGTTTCCTATAGGGCCCGGAAGTGAGCTAGCTCAGAACAAAAGAACTGTGCTTCCTATACAAACGGGGCATATCTAGTTCAACTCAGTATTGGAAACTGAGTAAAACAGGAGCTTCTCTTCAGTCCAATACACTGTACTGGCTCGGAACAGACGCGAATGCTATTTGTACTGTTTATGGCCAGAAGAGCACAAGTGTGCTGTTCTTAGCCTGAATGAACACTTGCTGCTAGAACTTGAATCTCAACGTGACTCAACTCCGCTTAGGAAGTTTAATTAAACCCTAGTGTGCCATGCAAGAAAAACACTCTGTTTTAGAGAAAACAGCATTCTTTCCCTCTACTGTGTTTCCTATAGGGCCCTTAACTGAGCTAGCTCAGAACAAAAGAACTGTGCTTCCTACACAAACGGGGCATATCTAGTTCAACTCAGTATTGGAAACTGAGTAAAACAGGAGCTTCTCTTCAGTACAAAACACTGTACTGTCTGGGAACAGACGCGAATGCTATTTGCACTTTATATGGCCAGAAACTCACAAGTATGCACTTAGCCTGAATGAACACTTGCTGCTAGAACTTGAATCTCACCGTGATTCAACTCTGTTTAGGAAGTTTAATTGAATCCTAGTGTGCCATGCAAGAAAAACACTCTGTTTTAGAGAAAACAGCATTCTTTCACTCTACTGTGTTTCCTATAGGGCACATACAGTGACCTAGCTCAGAATAAAAGAACTGTGCTTCCTACACAAACGGGGCATATCTAGTTCAACTCAGTATTGGAAACTGAGTAAAACAGGAGCTTCTCTTCAGTCCAATACACTGTACCGGCTGGGAACAGACGCGAATGCTATTTGCACTGTATATGGCCAAAATAGCACAAGTGTGCTGTTCTTAGCCTGAATGAACACTTGCTGCTAGAACTTGAATTTCAACGTGTTTCAACTCCGTTTAGGAAGTTTAATTGAACCCTAGTGTGCCATGCAAGAAAAACACTCTGTTTTAGAGAAAACAGCATTCTTTCCCTCTACTGTGTTTCCTATATGGCCCGTAAGTGAGCTAGCTCAGAACAAAAGAACTGTGCTTCCTACACAAACGGGGCATATCTAGTTCAACTCAGAATTGGAAACAGAGTAAAACAGGAGCTTCTCATCAGTCCAATACACTGTACTGGCTGGGAACAGACTCGAATGCTATTTGCACTGTATAGGGCCAGTATAGCACCAGTGTGCTGTTCTTATCCTTAATGAACACTTGCTGCAAGAACTTGAATCTCAACGTGATTCAACTCCGTTTAGGAAGTTTAATTGAAACCTAGTGTGCCATGCAAGAAAAACGCTCTGTTTTAGAGAAAACAGCATTCTTTCACTCCGCTGTTTTTCCTATAGGGCCCGTATGTGAGCTAGCTCAGAACAAAAGAACTGTGCTTCCTACACAAACGGGGCATATCTCGTTCAACTCAGTATTGGAAACTGAGTAAAACAGGAGCTTCTCTTCAGTCCAATACACTGTACTGGCTGGGAACAGACGTGAATGCTATTTGCACTGTATATGGTCAGAAAAGCACAAGTGTGCTGTTCTTAGCCTGAATGAACACTTGCTGCTAGAACTTGATTCTCAACGTGTTTCAACTCCGTTTAGGAAGTTTAAATGAACCCTAGTGTGCCATGCAAGAAAAACACTCTGTTTTAGAGAAAACTGCATTCTTTCCCTCTATTGTGTTTCCTATAGGGCCCGTAAGTGAGCTAGCTCAGAACAAAAGAACTGTGCTTCCTAAACAAACGGGGCATATCTAGTTCAACTCAGTATTGGAAACTGAGTAAAACAGGAGCTTCTCATCAGTCCAAAAAACTGTACTGTCTGCGAACAGAAGCGAATGCTATTTGCACTGTATATGGCCAGAAACGCACAAGTGTGCTGTTCTTAGCCTGAATGAACACTTGCTGCTAGAACTTGAATCTCAACGTGATTCAACTCCGTTAAGGAAGTTTAATTGAACCCTAGTGTGCCTTGCAAGAAAAACATTCTTTTTTTGAGAAAACAGCATTCTTTCACTCTACTGTGTTTCATATAGGGCACGTACAGTGAGCTAGCTCTGAACAAACGAACTGTGCTTCCTACACAAACGGGGCATATCTAGTTCAACTCAGTATTGTAAACTGAGTAAAACAGGAGCTTCTCTTCAGTCCAATACACTGTACTGGCTGGGAAGAGACGCGAATGCTATTTGCACTGTATATGGCCAGAAAAGCAGAAGTGTGCTGTTCTTAGCCTGAATGAACACTTGCTGCTAGAACTTGAATCTCAACGTGATTCAACTCCGTTTAGGAAGTTTAATTGAACCCTAGTGTGCCATGAAAGAAAAACGCTCTCTTTTAGAGAAAACAGCATTCTTTCACTCTACTGTGTTTCCTATAGGGCACATACAGTGAGCTAGCTCAGAACAAAAGAACTGTGCTTCCTACACAAACGGGGCATATCTAGTACAACTCAGTATTGGAAACTGAGTAAAACAGGAGCTTCTCTTCAGTCCAATACACTGAACTGGCTGGGAACAGACGCGAATGCTATTTGCACTGTGTATGGCCAGAATAGCACAAGTGTTCTTTTCTTAGCCTGAATGAACACTTGCTGCTAGAACTTGAATCTCAACGTGATTCAACTCCGTTTAGGAAGGTTAATTCAACCCTAGTGTGCCATGCAAGAAAAACACTATGTTTTAGAGAAAACAGCATTCTTTCACTCTACTGTGTTTCCTATAGGGCACATAAAGTGAGCTAGCTCAGAACAAAAGAACTGTGCTTCCTACACAAACAGGGCATATCTACTTCAACTCAGTATTGAAAACTGAGTAAATCAGGAGCTTCCCATCAGTACCATACACTGTACTGGCTGGGAACAGACATGAATGCTATTTGACTGTATATGGCCAGTATAGCACAAGTGTGCTGTTCTTAGCCTGAATGAACACTTGCTGCTAGAACTTGAATCTCAACGTGATTCAACACCGTTTAGGAAGTTTAATTGAACCCTAGTGTGCCATGCAAGAAAAACACTCTGTTTTAGAGAAAACAGCATTCTTTCACTCTGCTGTGTTAACTATAGGTCACATACAGTGAGCTTCTTCACAACAAAGAACTGTGCTTCCTACACAAACGGGGCATATGTAGTTCAACTCAGTATTGGAAACTGAGTAACACAGGAGCTTCTCTTCAGTCCAATACACTGTACTGGCTGGGAATAGACGTGAATGCTATTTGCACTGTATATGGCCAGAAAAGCAGAAGTGTGCTGTTCTTAGCCTGAATGAACACTTGCTGCTAGAACTTGAATCTCAACGTGATTCAACTCCGTTTAGGAAGTTTAATTGAACCCTAGTGTGCCATGCAAGAAAAACGCTCTCTTTTAGAGAAAACAGCATTCTTTCACTCTACTGTGTTTCCTATAGGGCTCATATAGTGAGCTAGCTCAGAACTAAAGAACTGTGCTTCCTACACAAACGGGGCATATCTAGTTCAACTCAGTATTGGAAACTGAGTAAAACAGGAGCTTCTCTTCAATCCAATACACTGTACTGGCTGGGAACAGACGCGAATGCTATTTGCACTGTATATGGCCAGTATAGCACAAGTGTGCTGTTCTTAGCCTTAATGAACACTTGCTGCTAGAACTTGAATCTCAACGTGATTCAACTCCGTTTAGGAAGTTTAATTGAACCCTAGTGTGCCATGCAAGAAAAACACTCTGTTTTAGAGAAAACAGCATTCTTTCACTCTACTGTGTTTCCTACAGGGCCCGTAAGTGAGCTAGCTCAGAACAAAAGAACTGTGCTTCCTACACAAACGGGGCATATCTACTTCAACTCAGTATTGGAAACTGAGTAAAACAGGAGCTTCTCATCAGTACCATACACTGTACTGGCTGGGAACAGACGTGAATGCTATTTGAATGTATATGGCCAGTATAGCACAAGTGTGCTGTTCTTAGCCTGAATGAACACTTGCTGCTAGAACATGAATCTCAATGTGATTAAACACCGTTTAGGAAGTTTAATTGAACCCTAGTGTGCCATGCAAGAAAAACACTCTGTTTTAGAGAAAACAGCATTCTTTCACTCTGCTGTGTTAACTATAGGGCACGTACAGTGAGCTACTTCACAACAAAGAACTGTGCTTCCTACACAAACGGGGCATATCTAGTTCAACTCATTATTGGAAACTGAGTAAAACAGGAGCTTGTCATCAGTCCAAAACATGTACTGGCTGGGAACAGAGGCGAATGCTATTTGCACTGTATATGGCCAGAATAGCAGAAGTGTGCTGTTCTTAGCCTGAATGAACACTTGCTGCTAGAACTTGAATCTCAACGTGTTTCAACTCCGTTTAGGAAGTTTAATTGAACCCTAGTGTGCCATGCAAGAAAAACACTCTGTTTTAGAGAAAACAGCATTCTTTCCCTCTAATGTGTTTCCTATAGGGCCCGTAAGTGAGGTAGCTCAGAAGAAAAGAACTGTGCTTCCTACACAAACGGGGCATATCTAGTTCAACTCAGTATTGGAAACTGAGTAAAACAGGAGCTTCTCTTCAGTCCAATACACTGTACTGGCTGGGAACAGACGCGAATGCTATTTGCACTGTATATGGCCAGAATAGCACAAGTGTGCTGTTCTTAGCCTGAATGAACACTTGCTGCTAGAACTTGAATCTCAACGTGATTCAACATCGTTTAGGAAGTTTAATTGAACCCTAGTGTGCCATGCAAGAAAAACACTCTGTTTTAGAGAAAACAGCATTCTTTCACTCTGCTGTGTTAACTATAGGGCTCGTACAGTGAGCTACTTCACAACAAAGAACTGTGCTTCCTACACAAACGGGGCATATGTAGTTCAACTCAGTATTGGAAACTGAGTAACACAGGAGCTTCTCTTCAGTCCAATACACTGTACTGGCTGGGAACAGACGTGAATGCTATTTGCACTGTATATGGCCAGAAAAGCAGCAGTGTGCTGTTCTTAGCCTGAATGAACACTTGCTGCTAGAACTTGAATCTCAACGTGATTCAACTCCGTTTAGGAAGTTTAATTGAACCCTAGTGTGACATGCAAGAAAAACGCTCTCTTTTAGAGAAAACAGCATTCTTTCACTCTACTGTGTTTCCTATAGGGCACATACAGTGAGCTAGCTCAGAACAAAAGAACTGTGCTTCCTACACAAACGGGGCATATCTAGTTCAACTCAGTATTGGAAACTGAGTAAAACAGGAGCTTCTCTTCAATCCAATACACTGTACTGGCTGGGAACAGACGCGAATGCTATTTGCACTGTATATGGCCAGTATAGCACAAGTGTGCTGTTCTTAGCCTTAATGAACACTTGCTGCTAGAACTTGAATCTCAACGTGATTCAACTCCGTTTAGGAAGTTTAATTGAACCCTAGTGTGCCATGCAAGAAAAACACTCTGTTTTAGAGAAAACAGCATTCTTTCACTCTACTGTGTTTCCTACAGGGCCCGTAAGTGAGCTAGCTCAGAACAAAAGAACTGTGCTTCCTACACAAACGGGGCATATCTACTTCAACTCAGTATTGGAAACTGAGTAAAACAGGAGCTTCTCATCAGTACCATACACTGTACTGGCTGGGAACAGACGTGAATGCTATTTGAATGTATATGGCCAGTATAGCACAAGTGTGCTGTTCTTAGCCTGAATGAACACTTGCTGCTAGAACATGAATCTCAATGTGATTAAACACCGTTTAGGACGTTTAATTGAACCCTAGTGTGCCATGCAAGAAAAACACTCTGTTTTAGAGAAAACAGCATTCTTTCACTCTGCTGTGTTAACTATAGGGCACGTACAGTGAGCTACTTCACAACAAAGAACTGTGCTTCCTACACAAACGGGGCATATCTAGTTCAACTCATTATTGGAAACTGAGTAAAACAGGAGCTTGTCATCAGTCCAAAACATGTACTGGCTGGGAACAGAGGCGAATGCTATTTGCACTGTATATGGCCAGAATAGCAGAAGTGTGCTGTTCTTAGCCTGAATGAACACTTGCTGCTAGAACTTGAATCTCAACGTGTTTCAACTCCGTTTAGGAAGTTTAATTGAACCCTAGTGTGCCATGCAAGAAAAACACTCTGTTTTAGAGAAAACAGCATTCTTTCCCTCTAATGTGTTTCCTATAGGGCCCGTAAGTGAGGTAGCTCAGAAGAAAAGAACTGTGCTTCCTACACAAACGGGGCATATCTAGTTCAACTCAGTATTGGAAACTGAGTAAAACAGGAGCTTCTCTTCAGTCCAATACACTGTACTGGCTGGGAACAGACGCGAATGCTATTTGCACTGTATATGGCCAGAATAGCACAAGTGTGCTGTTCTTAGCCTGAATGAACACTTGCTGCTAGAACTTGAATCTCAACGTGATTCAACATCGTTTAGGAAGTTTAATTGAACCCTAGTGTGCCATGCAAGAAAAACACTCTGTTTTAGAGAAAACAGCATTCTTTCACTCTGCTGTGTTAACTATAGGGCTCGTACAGTGAGCTACTTCACAACAAAGAACTGTGCTTCCTACACAAACGGGGCATATGTAGTTCAACTCAGTATTGGAAACTGAGTAACACAGGAGCTTCTCTTCAGTCCAATACACTGTACTGGCTGGGAACAGACGTGAATGCTATTTGCACTGTATATGGCCAGAAAAGCAGCAGTGTGCTGTTCTTAGCCTGAATGAACACTTGCTGCTAGAACTTGAATCTCAACGTGATTCAACTCCGTTTAGGAAGTTTAATTGAACCCTAGTGTGACATGCAAGAAAAACGCTCTCTTTTAGAGAAAACAGCATTCTTTCACTCTACTGTGTTTCCTATAGGGCACATACAGTGAGCTAGCTCAGAACAAAAGAACTGTGCTTCCTACACAAACGGGGCATATCTAGTTCAACTCAGTATTGGAAACTGAGTAAAACAGGAGCTTCTCTTCAATCCAATACACTGTACTGGCTGGGAACAGACGCGAATGCTATTTGCACTGTATATGGCCAGTATAGCACAAGTGTGCTGTTCTTAGCCTTAATGAACACTTGCTGCAAGAACTTGAATCTCAACGTGATTCAACTCCGTTTAGGAAGTTTAATTGAACCCTAGTGTGCCATGCAAGAAAAACGCTCTGTTTTAGAGAAAACAGCATTCTTTCACTCCGCTGTTTTTCCTATAGGGCCCGTATGTGAGCTAGCTCAGAACAAAAGAACTGTGCTTCCTACACAAACGGGGCATATCTCGTTCAACTCAGTATTGGAAACTGAGTAAAACAGGAGCTTCTCTTCAGTCCAATACACTGTACTGGCTGGGAACAGACGTGAATGCTATTTGCACTGTATATGGTCAGAAAAGCACAAGTGTGCTGTTCTTAGCCTGAATGAACACTTGCTGCTAGAACTTGATTCTCAACGTGTTTCAACTCCGTTTAGGAAGTTTAAATGAACCCTAGTGTGCCATGCAAGAAAAACACTCTGTTTTAGAGAAAACTGAATTCTTTCCCTCTATTGTGTTTCCTATAGGGCCCGTAAGTGAGCTAGCTCAGAACAAAAGAACTGTGCTTCCTACACAAACGGGGCATATCTATTCAACTCAGTATTGGAAACTGAGTAAAACAGGAGCTTCTCATCAGTCCAAAAAACTGTACTGTCTGCGAACAGAGGCGAATGCTATTTGCACTGTATATGGCCAGAAACGCACAAGTGTGCTGTTCTTAGCCTGAATGAACACTTGCTGCTAGAACTTGAATCTCAACGTGATTCAACTCCGTTAAGGAAGTTTAATTGAACCCTAGTGTGCCTTGCAAGAAAAACATTCTTTTTTTGAGAAAACAGCATTCTTTCACTCTACTGTGTTTCATATAGGGCACGTACAGTGAGCTAGCTCTGAACAAACGAACTGTGCTTCCTACACAAACGGGGCATATCTAGTTCAACTCAGTATTGTAAACTGAGTAAAACAGGAGCTTCTCTTCAGTCCAATACACTGTACTGGCTGGGAAGAGACGCGAATGCTATTTGCACTGTATATGGCCAGAAAAGCAGAAGTGTGCTGTTCTTAGCCTGAATGAACACTTGCTGCTAGAACTTGAATCTCAACGTGATTCAACTCCGTTTAGGAAGTTTAATTGAACCCTAGTGTGCCATGAAAGAAAAACGCTCTCTTTTAGAGAAAACAGCATTCTTTCACTCTACTGTGTTTCCTATAGGGCACATACAGTGAGCTAGCTCAGAACAAAAGAACTGTGCTTCCTACACAAACAGGGCATATCTACTTCAACTCAGTATTTAAAAACTGAGTAAATCAGGAGCTTCCCATCAGTACCATACACTGTACTGTCTGGGAACAGACATGAATGCTATTTGACTGTATATGGCCAGTATAGCACAAGTGTGCTGTTCTTAGCCTGAATGAACACTTGCTGCTAGAACTTGAATCTCAACGTGATTCAACACCGTTTAGGAAGTTTAATTGAACCCTAGTGTGCTATGCAAGAAAAACACTCTGTTTTAGAGAAAACAGCATTCTTTCACTCTGCTGTGTTAACTATAGGTCACATACAGTGAGCTTCTTCACAACAAAGAACTGTGCTTCCTACACAAACGGGGCATATGTAGTTCAACTCAGTATTGGAAACTGAGTAACACAGGAGCTTCTCTTCAGTCCAATACACTGTACTGGCTGGGAACAGACGTGAATGCTATTTGCACTGTATATGGCCAGAAAAGCAGAAGTGTGCTGTTCTTAGCCTGAATGAACACTTGCTGCTAGAACTTGAATCTCAACGTGATTCAACTCCGTTTAGGAAGTTTAATTGAACCCTAGTGTGCCATGCAAGAAAAACGCTCTCTTTTAGAGAAAACAGCATTCTTTCACTCTACTGTGTTTCCTATAGGGCTCATACAGTGAGCTAGCTCAGAACAATTGAACTGTGCTTCCTACACAAACGGGGCATATCTAGTTCAACTCAGTATTGGAAACTGAGTAAAACAGGAGCTTCTCTTCAATCCAATACACTGTACTGGCTGGGAACAGAAGCGAATGCTATTTGCACTGTATATGGCCAGTATAGCACAAGTGTGCTGTTCTTAGCCTTAATGAACACTTGCTGCTAGAACTTGAATCTCAACGTGATTCAACTCCGTTTAGGAAGTTTAATTGAACCCTAGTGTGCCATGCAAGAAAAACACTCTGTTTTAGAGAAAACAGCATTCTTTCACTCTACTGTGTTTCCTACAGGGCCCGTAAGTGAGCTAGCTCAGAACAAAAGAACTGTGCTTCCTACACAAACGGGGCATATCTACTTCAACTCAGTATTGGAAACTGAGTAAAACAGGAGCTTCTCTTCAGTCCTATACACTGAACTGGCTGGGAACAGACGCGAATGCTATTTGCACTGTGTATGGCCAGAATAGCACAAGTGTGCTGTTCTTAGCCTGAATGAACACTTGCTGCTAGAACTTGAATCTCAACGTGATTCAACTCCGTTTAGGAAGTTTAATTGAACACTAGTGTGCCATGCAAGAAAAACACTCTGTTTTAGAGAAAACAGCATTCTTTCCCTCTGCTGTGTTAACTATAGGGCACGTACAGTGAGCCAGCTCAGAACAAAAGAACTGTGCTTCCTACACAAACGGGGCATATCTAGCTCAACTCAGTATTGGAAACTGAGTAAAACAGGAGCTTCTCTTCAGTCCAATACACTGTACTGGCTGGGAACAGACGCGAATGCTATTTGCACTGTATATGGCCTGAATAGCACAAGTGTGCTGTTCTTAGCCTGAATGAACACTTGCTGCTAGAACTTGAATCTCAACGTGTTTCAACTCCGTTTAGGAAGTTTAATTGAACCCTAGTGTGCCATGCAAGAAAAACACTCTGTTTTCGAGAAAACAGCATTCTTTCCCTCTACTGTGTTTTCTATAGGGCCCGTAAGTGAGCTAGCTCAGAAGAAAAGAACTGTGCTTCCTACAAAAACGGGGCATATCTAGTTCAACTCAGTATTGGAAACTGAGTAAAACAGGAGCTTCTCTTCAGGCCAATACACTGTACTGGCTGGGAACAGACGCGAATGCTATTTGCACTGTTTATGGCCAGAATAGCACAAGTGTGCTGTGCTTAGCCTGAATGAACACTTGCTGCTATAACTTGAATCTCAATGTGATTCAACTCCGTTTAGGAAGTGTAATTGAACCCTAGTGTGCCATGCAAGAAAAACACTCTGTTTTAGAGAAAACAGCATTCTTTCACTCTGCTGTGTTAACTATAGGGCACGTACAGTGAGCTAGCTCAGAACAAAAGAACTGTGCTACCTACACAAACGGGGCATATCTAGCTCAACTCAGTATTGAAAACTGAGTAAAACAGGAGCTTCTCTTCAGTCCAATACACTGTACTGGCTGGGAACAGACGTGAATGCTATTTGCACTGTTTATGGCCTGAATAGCACAAGTGTGCTGTTCTTAGCCTGAATGAACACTTGCTGCTAGAACTTGAATCGCAACGTGATTCAACTCCGTTTAGGAAGTTTAATTAAACCCTAGTGTGCCATGCAAGAAAAACACTATGTCTTAGAGAAATCAGCATTCTTTCACTCTACTGTGTTTCCTATAGGGCACGTACAGTGAGCTAGCTCAGAACAAAAGAACTGTGCTTCCTACACAAACGGGGCATATCTGCCTAAACTCAGTATTGGAAACTGAGTAAAACAGGAGCTTCTCTTCAGTCCAATACACTGTACTGGCTGGGAACAGACACGAATGCTATTTGCACTGTATATGGCCAGAATAGCACAAGTGTTCTGTTCTTAGCCTGAATGAACACTTGCTGCTAGAACTTGAATCTCAACGTGCATCACCTCGTTTAGGAAGTTTAATTGAACCCTAGTGTGCCATGAAAGAAAAACACTCTGTTTTAGTGAAAACAGCATTCTTTCACTCTACTGTGTTTCCTATAGGGCCCGTATGTGAGCTAGCTCTGAACAAAAGAACTGTACTTCCTACACAAACGGGGCATATCTAGTTCAACTCAGTATAGGAAACTGAGTAAAACAGGAGCTTCTCTTCAGTCCAATATACTGTACTGGCTGGAAACAGACGCGAATGCTATTTGCACAGTATATGGCCAGAAAAGCACAAGTGTGCTGTTCATAGCCTGAATGAACACTTGCTGCAAGAACTTGAATCTCAACGTGCATCACCTCGTTTAGGAAGTTTAATTGAACCCTAGTGTGCCATGAAAGAAAAACACTCTGTTTTAGAGAAAACAGCATTCTTTCACTCTACTGTGTTTCCTATAGGGCCCGTATGTGAGCTAGCTCTGAACAAAAGAACTGTACTTCCTACACAAACGGGGCATATCTAGTTCAACTCAGTATAGGAAACTGAGTAAAACAGGAGCTTCTCTTCAGTCCAATATACTGTACTGGCTGGAAACAGACGCGAATGCTATTTGCACAGTATATGGCCAGAAAAGCACAAGTGTGCTGTTCATAGCCTGAATGAACACTTGCTGCAAGAACTTGAATCTCAACGTGATTCAACTCCGTTTAGGAAGTTTAATTGAACCCTAGTGTGCCATGCAAGAAAAACACTCTGTTTTAGAGAAAACAGCATTCTTTCACTCTACTGTGTTTCCTATAGGGCACGTACAGTGAGCTAGCTCAGAACAAAAGAACTGTGCTTCCTACACAAACCGGGCATATCTAGTTCAACTCAGTATTGGAAACTGAGTAACACAGGAGCTTCTCATCAGTCCAATACACTGTACTGGCTGGGAACAGACGCGAATGCTATTTGCACTGTTTATGGCCAGAATAGCACAAGTGTGCTGTTCTTAGCCTGAATGAACACTTGCTGCTATAACTTGAATCTCAACGTGATTCAACTCCGTTTAGGAAGTGTAGTTGAACCCTAGTGTGCCATGCAAGAAAAACACTCTGTTTTAGAGAAAACAGCATTCTTTCACTCTGCTGTGTTAACTATAGGGCACGTACAGTGAGCTAGCTCAGAACAAAAGAACTGTGCTACCTACACAAACGGGGCATATCTAGCTCAACTCAGTATTGAAAACTGAGTAAAACTGGAGCTTCTCTTCAGTCCAATACACTGTACTGGCTGGGAACAGACGCGAATGCTATTTGCACTGTTTATGGCCTGAATAGCACAAGAGTGCTGTTCTTAGCCTGAATGAACACTTGCTGCTAGAACTTGAATCTCAAGGTGATTCAACTCTGTTTAGGAATTTTAATTAAACCCTAGTGTGCCATGCAAGAAAAACTCTGTTTTAGAGAAAACAGCATTCTTTCACTCTGCTGTGTTTCCTATAGGGCCCGTAAGTGAGCTAGCTCAGAACCAAAGAACTGTGCTTCCTACACAAACGGGGCATATCTAGTTCAACTCAGTATTGGAAACTGAGTAAAACAGGAGCTACTCTTCAGTCCAATACACTGTACTGGCTGGGAACAGACGCGAATGCTATTTGGACTGTATATGGCCAGAATAGCACCAGTGTGCTGTTCTTAGCCTGAATGAACACTTGCTGCTAGAACTTGAATCTCAACGTGATTCAACTCCGTTTAGGAAGTGTAATTGAACCCTAGTGTGCCATGCAAGAAAAACACTCTGTTTTAGAGAAAACAGCATTCTTTCACTCTGCTGTTTTAACTATAGGGCACGTTCAATGAGCTAGCTCAGAACAAAAGAACTGTGCTACCTACACAAACGGGGCATATCTAGCTCAACTCAGTATTGAAAACTGAGTAAAACAGGAGCTTCTCTTCAGTCTAATACACTGTACTGGCTGGGAACAGACGTGAATGCTATTTGCACTGTTTATGGCCTGAATAGCACAAGTGTGCTGTTCTTAGCCTGAATGAACACTTGCTGCTATAACTTGAATCTCAACGTGATTCAACTCCGTTTAGGAAGTTTAATTAAACCCTAGTGTGCCATGCAAGAAAAACACTCTGTTTTAGAGAAATCAGCATTCTTTCACTCTACTGTGTTTCCTATAGGGCACGTACAGTGAGCTAGCTCAGAACAAAAGAACTGTGCTTCCTACACAAACGGGGCATATCTGCCTAAACTCAGTATTGGAAACTGAGTAAAACAGGACCTTCTCTTCAGTCCAATACACTGTACAGGCTGGGAACAGACACGAATGCTATTTGCACTGTATATGGCCAGAATAGCACAAGTGTTCTGTTCTTAGCCTGAATGAACACTTGCTGCTAGAACTTGAATCTCAACGTGCATCACCTCGTTTAGGAAGTTTAATTGAACCCTAGTGTGCCATGCAAGAAAAACACTCTGTTTTAGAGAAAACAGCATTCTTTCACTCTACTGTGTTTCCTATAGGGCCCGTATGTGAGCTAGCTCTGAACAAAAGAACTGTACTTCCTACACAAACGGGGCATATCTAGTTCAACTCAGTATAGGAAACTGAGTAAAACAGGAGCTTCTCTTCAGTCCAATATACTGTACTGGCTGGAAACAGACGCGAATGCTATTTGCACAGTATATGGCCAGAAAAGCACAAGTGTGCTGTTCATAGCCTGAATGAACACTTGCTGCAAGAACTTGAATCTCAACGTGATTCAACTCCGTTTAGGAAGTTTAATTGAACCCTAGTGTGCCATGCAAGAAAAACACTCTGTTTTAGAGAAAACAGCATTCTTTCACTCTACTGTGTTTCCTATAGGGCACGTACAGTGAGCTAGCTCAGAACAAAAGAACTGTGCTTCCTACACAAACCGGGCATATCTAGTTCAACTCAGTATTGGAAACTGAGTAACACAGGAGCTTCTCTTCAGTCCAATACACTGTACTGGCTGGGAACAGACGCGAATGCTATTTGCACTGTTTATGGCCAGAATAGCACAAGTGTGCTGTTCTTAGCCTTAATGAACACTTGCTGCAAGAACTTGAATCTCAACGTGATTCAACTCCGTTTAGGAAGTGTAATTGAACCCTAGTGTGCCATGCAAGAAAAACACTCTGTTTTAGAGAAAACAGCATTCTTTCACTCTGCTGTGTTAACTATAGGGCACGTACAGTGAGCTAGCTCAGAACAAAAGAACTGTGCTACCTACACAAACGGGGCATATCTAGCTCAACTCAGTATTGAAAACTGAGTAAAACAGGAGCTTCTCTTCAGTCCAATACACTGTACTGGCTGGGAACAGACGCGAATGCTATTTGCACTGTTTATGGCCTGAATAGCACAAGAGTGCTGTTCTTAGCCTGAATGAACACTTGCTGCTAGAACTTGAATCTCAAGGTGATTCAACTCCGTTTAGGAAGTTTAATTAAACCCTAGTGTGCCATGCAAGAAAAACACTCTGTTTTAGAGAAAACAGCATTCTTTCACTCTGCTGTGTTTCCTATAGGGCCCGTAAGTGAGCTAGCTCAGAACAAAAGAACTGTGCTTCCTACACAAACGGGGCATATCTAGTTCAACTCAGTATTGGAAACTGAGTAAAACAGGAGCTACTCTTCAGTCCAATACACTGTACTGGCTGGGAACAGACGCGAATGCTATTTGCACAGTATATGGCCAGAATAGCACAAGTGTGCTGTTCTTAGCCTGAATGAACACTTGCTGCTAGAACTTGAATCTCAACGTGATTCAACTCCGTTTAGGAAGTGTAATTGAACCCTAGTGTGCCATGCAAGAAAAACACTCTGTTTTAGAGAAAACAGCATTCTTTCACTCTGCTGTTTTAACTATAGGGCACGTTCAATGAGCTAGCTCAGAACAAAAGAACTGTGCTACCTACACAAACGGGGCATATCTAGCTCAACTCAGTATTGAAAACTGAGTAAAACAGGAGCTTCTCTTCAGTCCAATACACTGTACTGGCTGGGAACAGACGCGAATGCTATTTGCACTGTTTATGGCCTGAATAGCACAAGTGTGCTGTTCTTAGCCTGAATGAACACTTGCTGCTAGAACTTGAATCTCAACGTGATTCAACTCCGTTTAGGAAGTTTAATTAAACCCTAGTGTGCCATGCAAGAAAAACACTCTGTTTTAGAGAAATCAGCATTCTTTCACTCTACTGTGTTTCCTATAGGGCACGTACAGTGAGCTAGCTCAGAACAAAAGAACTGTGCTTCCTACACAAAAGGGCCATATCTGGCTAAAGTCAGTATTGGAAACTGAGTAAAACAGGACCTTCTCTTCAGTCCAATACACTGTACTGGCTGGGAACCGACACGAATGCTATTTGCACTGTATATGGCCAGAATGGCACAAGTGTTCTGTTCTTAGCCTGAATGAACACTTGCTGCTAGAACTTGAATCTCAACGTGCATCACCTCGTTTAGGAAGTTTAATTGAACCCTAGTGTGCCATGCAAGAAAAACACTCTGTTTTAGAGAAAACAGCATTCTTTCACTCTACTGTGTTTCCTATAGGGCCCGTATGTGAGCTAGCTCTGAACAAAAGAACTGTACTTCCTACACAAACGGGGCATATCTAGTTCAATTCAGTATAGGAAACTGAGTAAAACAGGAGCTTCTCTTCAGTCCAATATACTGTACTGGCTGGAAACAGACGCGAATGCTATTTGCACAGTATATGGCCAGAAAAGCACAAGTGTGCTGTTCATAGCCTGAATGAACACTTGCTACTAGAACTTGAATTTCAACGTGTATCACCTCGTTTAGGAAGTTTAATTGAACCCTTGTGTGCCATGCAAGAAAAACAATCTGTTTTAGAGAAAACAGCATTCTTTCCCTCCACTGTGTTTACTATAGGGCCCGTAAGTGAGGTAGCTCAGAAAAAAAGAACTGTGCTTCCTACACAAACGGGGCATATCTAGTTCAACTCAGTATTGGAAACTGAGTAAAACAGGAGGTTCTCTTCAGGCCAATACACTGTACTGGCTGGGAACAGACGCGAATGCTATTTGCACTGTTTATGGCCAGAATAGCACCTGTGTGCTATTCTTAGCCTGAATGAACACTTGCTGCTAGAACTTGAATCTCAACGTGATTCAACTCCGTTTAGGAAGTGTAATTGAACCCTAGTGTGCCATGCAAGAAAAACACTCTGTTTTAGAGAAAACAGCATTCTTTCACTCTGCTGTGTTAACTATAGGGCACGTACAGTGAGCTAGCTCAGAACAAAAGAACTGTGCTACCTACACAACCGGGGCATATCTAGCTCAACTCAGTATTGAAAACTGAGTAAAACAGGAGCTTCTCTTCAGTCCAATACACTGTACTGGCTGGGAACAGACGCGGATGCTATCTGCACTGTTTATGGCCTGAATAGCACAAGAGTGCTGTTCTTAGCCTGAATGAACACTTGCTGCTAGAACTTGAATCTCAACGTGATTCAACTCCGTTTAGGAAGTTTAATTAAACCCTAGTGTGCCATGCAAGAAAAACACTCTGTTTTAAGGAAACAGCATTCTTTCACTCTGCTGTGTTTCCTATAGGGCCCGTAAGTGAGCTAGCTCAGAACAAAAGAACTGTGCTTCCTACACAAACGGGGCATATCTAGTTCAACTCAGTATTGGAAACTGAGTAAAACAGGAGCTACTCTTCAGTCCAATACACTGTACTGGCTGGGAACAGACGCGAATGCTATTTGCACTGTTTATGGCCAGAATAGCACAAGTGTGCTGTTCTTAGCCTGAATGAACACTTGCTGCTAGAACTTGAATCTCAGCGAGATTCAACTCCGTTTAGGAAGTTTAATTGAACCCTAGTGTGCCATGCAAGAAAAACACTCTGTTTTAGAGAAAACAGCATTCTTTCCCTCTACTGTGTTTCCTATAGGGCCCGTAAGTGAGGTAGCTCAGAAAAAAAGAACTGTGCTTCCTACACAAACGGGGCATATCTAGTTCAACTCAGTATTGGAAACTGAGTAAAACAGGAGCTTCTCTTCAGACCAATACACTGTACTGGCTGGGAACAGACACGAATGCTATTTGCACTGTTTATGGCCAGAATAGCACAAGTGTGCTATTCTTAGCCTGAATGAACACTTGCTGCTAGAACTTGAATCTCAACGTGATTCAACTCCGTTTAGGAAGTTTAATTGAACCCTAGTGTGCCATGCAAGAAAAACACTCTGTTTTAGAGATAACAGCATTCTTTCCCTCTACTGTGTTTCTTATAGGACCCGTAAGTGAGCTAGCTCAGAACAAAAGAACTGTGCTTCCTACACAAACGGGGCATATCTAGTTCAACTCAGTATTGGACACTGAGTAAAACAGGAGCTTCTCTTCAGTCCAATACACTGTACTGGCTGGGAACAGACGCGAATGCTATTTGCACTGTTTATGGCCAGAATAGCACAAGTGTGCTGTTCTTAGCCTGAATGAACACTTGCTGCTAGAACTTGAATCTCAACGTGATTCAACTCCGTTTAGGAAGTTTAATTGAACCCTAGTGTGCCATGCAAGAAAAACACTCTGTTTTAGAGAAAACAGCATTCTTTCCCTCTACTGTGTTTCCTATAGGGCCCGTAAGTGCGCTAGCTCAGAACAAAAGAACTCTGCTTCCTACACAAACGGGGCATATCTAGTTCAACTCAGTATTGGAAACTGAGTAAAACAGGAGCTTCTCATCAGTCCAATACACTGTACTGGCTGGGAACAGACATGAATGCTATTTGCACTGTATATGGCCAGAATAGCACAAGTGTGCTGTTCTTAGCCTGAATGAACACTTGCTACTAGAACTTGAATTTCAACGTGTATCACCTCGTTTAGGAAGTTTAATTGAACCCTAGTGTGCCATGCAAGAAAAACAATCTGTTTTAGAGAAAACAGCATTCTTTCCCTCTACTGTGTTTCCTATAGGGCCCGTAAGTGAGGTAGCTCAGAAAAAAAGAACTGTGCTTCCTACACAAACGGGGCATATCTAGTTCAACTCAGTATTGGAAACTGAGTAACACAGGAGCTTCTCTTCAGTCCAATACACTGTACTGGCTGGGAACAGACGCGAATGCTATTTGCACTGTATATGGCCAGAATAGCACAAGTGTGCTGTTCTTAGCCTGAATGAACACTTGCTGCTAGAACTTGAATCTCAACGTGATTCAACTCCGTTTAGGAAGTTTAATTGAACCCTAGTGTGCCATGCAAGAAAAACACTCTGTTTTAGAGAAAATAGCATTCTTTCACTCTACCTTGTTTCCTACAGGGCCCGTAAGTGAGCTAGCTCAGAACAAAAGAACTGTGCTTCCTACACAAACAGGGCATATCTAGTTCAACTCAGTATTGGAAACTGAGTAAAAAAGGAGCTTCTCTTCAGTCCAATACACTGTACTGGCTGGGAACAGACGCGAATGCTATTTGCACTGTTTATGGCCAGAATAGCACAAGTGTGCTGTTCTTAGCCTTAATGAACACTTGCTGCAAGAACTTGAATCTCAACGTGATTCAACTCCGTTTAGGAAGTGTAATTGAACCCTAGTGTGCCATGCAAGAAAAACACTCTGTTTTAGAGAAAACAGCATTCTTTCACTCTGCTGTGTTAACTATAGGGCACGTACAGTGAGCTAGCTCAGAACAAAAGAACTGTGCTACCTACACAAACGGGGCATATCTAGCTCAACTCAGTATTGAAAACTGAGTAAAACAGGAGCTTCTCTTCAGTCCAATACACTGTACTGGCTGGGAACAGACGCGAATGCTATTTGCACTGTTTATGGCCTGAATAGCACAAGAGTGCTGTTCTTAGCCTGAATGAACACTTGCTGCTAGAACTTGAATCTCAAGGTGATTCAACTCCGTTTAGGAAGTTTAATTAAACCCTAGTGTGCCATGCAAGAAAAACACTCTGTTTTAGAGAAAACAGCATTCTTTCACTCTGCTGTGTTTCCTATAGGGCCCGTAAGTGAGCTAGCTCAGAACAAAAGAACTGTGCTTCCTACACAAACGGGGCATATCTAGTTCAACTCAGTATTGGAAACTGAGTAAAACAGGAGCTACTCTTCAGTCCAATACACTGTACTGGCTGGGAACAGACGCGAATGCTATTTGCACAGTATATGGCCAGAATAGCACAAGTGTGCTGTTCTTAGCCTGAATGAACACTTGCTGCTAGAACTTGAATCTCAACGTGATTCAACTCCGTTTAGGAAGTGTAATTGAACCCTAGTGTGCCATGCAAGAAAAACACTCTGTTTTAGAGAAAACAGCATTCTTTCACTCTGCTGTTTTAACTATAGGGCACGTTCAATGAGCTAGCTCAGAACAAAAGAACTGTGCTACCTACACAAACGGGGCATATCTAGCTCAACTCAGTATTGAAAACTGAGTAAAACAGGAGCTTCTCTTCAGTCCAATACACTGTACTGGCTGGGAACAGACGCGAATGCTATTTGCACTGTTTATGGCCTGAATAGCACAAGTGTGCTGTTCTTAGCCTGAATGAACACTTGCTGCTAGAACTTGAATCTCAACGTGATTCAACTCCGTTTAGGAAGTTTAATTAAACCCTAGTGTGCCATGCAAGAAAAACACTCTGTTTTAGAGAAATCAGCATTCTTTCACTCTACTGTGTTTCCTATAGGGCACGTACAGTGAGCTAGCTCAGAACAAAAGAACTGTGCTTCCTACACAAAAGGGCCATATCTGGCTAAAGTCAGTATTGGAAACTGAGTAAAACAGGACCTTCTCTTCAGTCCAATACACTGTACTGGCTGGGAACCGACACGAATGCTATTTGCACTGTATATGGCCAGAATGGCACAAGTGTTCTGTTCTTAGCCTGAATGAACACTTGCTGCTAGAACTTGAATCTCAACGTGCATCACCTCGTTTAGGAAGTTTAATTGAACCCTAGTTTGCCATGCAAGAAAAACACTCTGTTTTAGAGAAAACAGCATTCTTTCACTCTACTGTGTTTCCTATAGGGCCCGTATGTGAGCTAGCTCTGAACAAAAGAACTGTACTTCCTACACAAACGGGGCATATCTAGTTCAATTCAGTATAGGAAACTGAGTAAAACAGGAGCTTCTCTTCAGTCCAATACACTGTACTGGCTGGGAACAGACGCGAATGCTATTTGCACTGTTTATGGCCAGAATAGCACAAGTGTGCTGTTCTTAGCCTGAATGAACACTTGCTGCTAGAACTTGAATCTCAACGTGATTCAACTCCGTTTAGGAAGTTTAATTGAACCCTAGTGTGCCATGCAAGAAAAACACTCTGTTTTAGAGAAAACAGCATTCTTTCCCTCTACTGTGTTTCCTATAGGGCCCGTAAGTGCGCTAGCTCAGAACAAAAGAACTCTGCTTCCTACACAAACGGGGCATATCTAGTTCAACTCAGTATTGGAAACTGAGTAAAACAGGAGCTTCTCATCAGTCCAATACACTGTACTGGCTGGGAACAGACATGAATGCTATTTGCACTGTATATGGCCAGAATAGCACAAGTGTGCTGTTCTTAGCCTGAATGAACACTTGCTACTAGAACTTGAATTTCAACGTGTATCACCTCGTTTAGGAAGTTTAATTGAACCCTAGTGTGCCATGCAAGAAAAACAATCTGTTTTAGAGAAAACAGCATTCTTTCCCTCTACTGTGTTTCCTATAGGGCCCGTAAGTGAGGTAGCTCAGAAAAAAAGAACTGTGCTTCCTACACAAACGGGGCATATCTAGTTCAACTCAGTATTGGAAACTGAGTAACACAGGAGCTTCTCTTCAGTCCAATACACTGTACTGGCTGGGAACAGACGCGAATGCTATTTGCACTGTATATGGCCAGAATAGCACAAGTGTGCTGTTCTTAGCCTGAATGAACACTTGCTGCTAGAACTTGAATCTCAACGTGATTCAACTCCGTTTAGGAAGTTTAATTGAACCCTAGTGTGCCATGCAAGAAAAACACTCTGTTTTAGAGAAAATAGCATTCTTTCACTCTACCTTGTTTCCTACAGGGCCCGTAAGTGAGCTAGCTCAGAACAAAAGAACTGTGCTTCCTACACAAACAGGGCATATCTAGTTCAACTCAGTATTGGAAACTGAGTAAAAAAGGAGCTTCTCTTCAGTCCAATACACTGTACTGGCTGGGAACAGACGCGAATGCTATTTGCACTGTTTTTGGCCAGAAAAGCACAAGTGTGCTGTTCTTAGCCTGAATGAACACTTGCTGCTAGAACTTGAATCTCAACGTGATTCAACCCCGTTTAGGAAGTTTAATTGAACCCTAGTGTGCCATGCAAGAAAAACACTCTGTTTTAGAGAAAACAGCATTCTTTCACTCTACTGTGTTTCCTATAGGGCACGTACAGTGAGCTAGCTCAGAACAAAAGAACTGTGCTTCCTACACAAACGGGGCATATCTAGTTCAACTCAGTATTGGAAACTGAGTAAAACAGGAGCTTCTCTTCAGTCCAATACACTGTACTGGCTGGGAACAGACCCGATCGCTATTTGCACTGTATATGGCCAGAATAGCACAAGTGTGCTGTTCTTAGCCTGAATGAATTATTGCTGCTAGAACTTGAATCTCAACGTGATTCAACTCCGTTTAGGAAGTTTAATTGAACCCTAGTGTGCCATACAAGAAAAACACTCTGTTTTAGAGAAAACAGCATTCTTTCACTCTACTGTGTTTCCTATAGGGCACGTACAGTGAGCTAGCTCAGAACAAAAGAACTGTGCTTCCTACACAAACGGTGCATATCTAGCTCAACTCAGTATTGGAAACTGAGTAAAACAGGAGCTTATCATCAGTCCAATACACTGTACTGGCTGGGAACAGACGCGATCGCTATTTGCACTGTATATGGCCAGAATAGCACAAGTTGCTGTTCTAAGCCTGAATGAACACTTGCTGCTAGAACTTGAATCTCAACGTGTTTCAACTCCGTTTAGGAAGTTTAATTGAACCCTAGTGTGCCATGCAAGAAAAACACTCTGTTTTAAGGAAAACAGCATTCTTTCCCTCTACTGTGTTTCCTATAGGCCTCGTAAGTGAGCTAGCTCAGAACAAAAGAACTGTGCCTCCTACACAAACGGGGCATATATAGTTCAACTCAGTATTGGAAACTGAGTAAAACAGGAGCTTCTCATCAGTCCAATACACTGTACTGGCTGGGAACAGACGCGAATGCTATTTGCACTGTATATGGCCAGAATAGCACAAGTGTGCTGTTCTTAGCCTGAATGAACACTTGCTGCTAGAACTTGAATCTCAACGGGATTCAACTCCGTTTAGGAGGTTTACTTGAACCCTAGTGTTCCATGCAAGAAAAACACTCTGTTTTAGAGAAAACAGCATTCTTTCACTCTACTGTGTTTCCTATAGGGCACGTACAGTGAGCTAGCTCAGAACAAAAGAACTGTGCTTCCTACACAAACGGGGCATATCTGCCTAAACTCAGTATTGGAAACTGAGTAAAACAGGACCTTCTCTTCAGTCCAATACACTGTACTGGCTGGGAACAGACACGAATGCTATTTGCACTGTATATGGCCAGAATAGCACAAGTGTTCTGTTCTTAGCCTGAATGAACACTTGCTGCTAGAACTTGAATCTCAACGTGCATCACCTCGTTTAGGAAGTTTAATTGAACCCTAGTGTGCCATGCAAGAAAAACACTCTGTTTTAGAGAAAACAGCATTCTTTCACTCTACTGTGTTTCCTATAGGGCCCGTATGTGAGCTAGCTCTGAACAAAAGAACTGTACTTCCTACACAAACGGGGCATATCTAGTTCAACTCAGTATAGGAAACTGAGTAAAACAGGAGCTTCTCTTCAGTCCAATATACTGTACTGGCTGGAAACAGACGCGAATGCTATTTGCACAGTATATGGCCAGAAAAGCACAAGTGTGCTGTTCATAGCCTGAATGAACACTTGCTGCAAGAACTTGAATCTCAACGTGATTCAACTCCGTTTAGGAAGTTTAATTGAACCCTAGTGTGCCATGCAAGAAAAACACTCTGTTTTAGAGAAAACAGCATTCTTTCACTCTACTGTGTTTCCTATAGGGCACGTACAGTGAGCTAGCTCAGAACAAAAGAACTGTGCTTCCTACACAAACCGGGCATATCTAGTTCAACTCAGTATTGGAAACTGAGTAACACAGGAGCTTCTCTTCAGTCCAATACACTGTACTGGCTGGGAACAGACGCGAATGCTATTTGCACTGTTTATGGCCAGAATAGCACAAGTGTGCTGTTCTTAGCCTGAATGAACACTTGCTGCTATAACTTGAATCTCAACGTGATTCAACTCCGTTTAGGAAGTGTAATTGAACCCTAGTGTGCCATGCAAGAAAAACACTCTGTTTTAGAGAAAACAGCATTCTTTCACTCTGCTGTGTTAACTATAGGGCACGTACAGTGAGCTAGCTCAGAACAAAAGAACTGTGCTACCTACACAAACGGGGCATATCTAGCTCAACTCAGTATTGAAAACTGAGTAAAACAGGAGCTTCTCTTCAGTCCAATACACTGTACTGGCTGGGAACAGACGCGAATGCTATTTGCACTGTTTATGGCCTGAATAGCACAAGAGTGCTGTTCTTAGCCTGAATGAACACTTGCTGCTAGAACTTGAATCTCAAGGTGATTCAACTCCGTTTAGGAAGTTTAATTAAACCCTAGTGTGCCATGCAAGAAAAACACTCTGTTTTAGAGAAAACAGCATTCTTTCACTCTGCTGTGTTTCCTATAGGGCCCGTAAGTGAGCTAGCTCAGAACAAAAGAACTGTGCTTCCTACACAAACGGGGCATATCTAGTTCAACTCAGTATTGGAAACTGAGTAAAACAGGAGCTACTCTTCAGTCCAATACACTGTACTGGCTGGGAACAGACGCGAATGCTATTTGCACAGTATATGGCCAGAATAGCACAAGTGTGCTGTTCTTAGCCTGAATGAACACTTGCTGCTAGAACTTGAATCTCAACGTGATTCAACTCCGTTTAGGAAGTGTAATTGAACCCTAGTGTGCCATGCAAGAAAAACACTCTGTTTTAGAGAAAACAGCATTCTTTCACTCTGCTGTTTTAACTATAGGGCACGTTCAATGAGCTAGCTCAGAACAAAAGAACTGTGCTACCTACACAAACGGGGCATATCTAGCTCAACTCAGTATTGAAAACTGAGTAAAACAGGAGCTTCTCTTCAGTCCAATACACTGTACTGGCTGGGAACAGACGCGAATGCTATTTGCACTGTATATGGCCAGAATAGCACAAGTGTGCTGTTCTTAGCCTGAATGAACACTTGCTGCTAGAACTTGAATCTCAACGTGATTCAACTCCGTTTAGGAAGTTTAATTGAACCCTAGTGTGCCATGCAAGAAAAACACTCTGTTTTAGAGAAAATAGCATTCTTTCACTCTACCTTGTTTCCTACAGGGCCCGTAAGTGAGCTAGCTCAGAACAAAAGAACTGTGCTTCCTACACAAACAGGGCATATCTAGTTCAACTCAGTATTGGAAACTGAGTAAAAAAGGAGCTTCTCTTCAGTCCAATACACTGTACTGGCTGGGAACAGACGCGAATGCTATTTGCACTGTTTTTGGCCAGAAAAGCACAAGTGTGCTGTTCTTAGCCTGAATGAACACTTGCTGCTAGAACTTGAATCTCAACGTGATTCAACCCCGTTTAGGAAGTTTAATTGAACCCTAGTGTGCCATGCAAGAAAAACACTCTGTTTTAGAGAAAACAGCATTCTTTCACTCTACTGTGTTTCCTATAGGGCACGTACAGTGAGCTAGCTCAGAACAAAAGAACTGTGCTTCCTACACAAACGGGGCATATCTAGTTCAACTCAGTATTGGAAACTGAGTAAAACAGGAGCTTCTCTTCAGTCCAATACACTGTACTGGCTGGAAATTGACGCGAATGCTATTTGCACTGTATATGGCCAGAAAAGCACAAGTGTGCTGTTCTTAGCCTGAATGAACACTTGCTGCTAGAACTTGAATCTCAACGTGATTCAACTCCGTTTAGGAAGTTTAATTGAACCCTAGTGTGCCATGCAAGAAAAACACTCTGTTTTAGAGATAACAGCATTCTTTCCCTCTACTGTGTTTCTTATAGGACCCGTAAGTGAGCTAGCTCAGAACAAAAGAACTGTGCTCCTACACAAACAGGGCATATCTAGTTCAACTCAGTATTGGACACTGAGTAAAACAGGAGCTTCTCTTCAGTCCAATACACTGTACTGGCTGGGAACAGACGCGAATGCTATTTGCACTGTTTATGGCCAGAATAGCACAAGTGTGCTGTTCTTAGCCTGAATGAACACTTGCTGCTAGAACTTGAATCTCAACGTGATTCAACTCCGTTTAGGAAGTGTAATTGAACCCTAGTGTGCCATGCAAGAAAAACACTCTGTTTTAGAGAAAACAGCATTCTTTCACTCTGCTGTGTTAACTATAGGGCACGTACAGTGAGCTAGCTCAGAACAAAAGAACTGTGCTTCCTACACAAACGGGGCATATCTAGTTCAACTCAGTATTGGAAACTGATTAAAACAGGAGCTTCTCTTCAGTCCAATACACTGTACTGGCTGGGAACAGACCCGATCGCTATTTGCACTGTATATGGCCAGAATAGCACAAGTGTGCTGTTCTTAGCCTGAATGAATTATTGCTGCTAGAACTTGAATCTCAACGTGATTCAACTCCGTTTAGGAAGTTTAATTGAACCCTAGTGTGCCATACAAGAAAAACACTCTGTTTTAGAGAAAACAGCATTCTTTCACTCTACTGTGTTTCCTATAGGGCACGTACAGTGAGCTAGCTCAGAACAAAAGAACTGTGCTTCCTACACAAACGGTGCATATCTAGCTCAACTCAGTATTGGAAACTGAGTAAAACAGGAGCTTATCATCAGTCCAATACACTGTACTGGCTGGGAACAGACGCGATCGCTATTTGCACTGTATATGGCCAGAATAGCACAAGTTGCTGTTCTAAGCCTGAATGAACACTTGCTGCTAGAACTTGAATCTCAACGTGTTTCAACTCCGTTTAGGAAGTTTAATTGAACCCTAGTGTGCCATGCAAGAAAAACACTCTGTTTTAAGGAAAACAGCATTCTTTCCCTCTACTGTGTTTCCTATAGGCCTCGTAAGTGAGCTAGCTCAGAACAAAAGAACTGTGCCTCCTACACAAACGGGGCATATATAGTTCAACTCAGTATTGGAAACTGAGTAAAACAGGAGCTTCTCATCAGTCCAATACACTGTACTGGCTGGGAACAGACGCGAATGCTATTTGCACTGTATATGGCCAGAATAGCACAAGTGTGCTGTTCTTAGCCTGAATGAACACTTGCTGCTAGAACTTGAATCTCAACGGGATTCAACTCCGTTTAGGAGGTTTACTTGAACCCTAGTGTTCCATGCAAGAAAAACACTCTGTTTTAGAGAAAACAGCATTCTTTCACTCTACTGTGTTTCCTATAGGGCACGTACAGTGAGCTAGCTCAGAACAAAAGAACTGTGCTTCCTACACAAACGGGGCATATCTGCCTAAACTCAGTATTGGAAACTGAGTAAAACAGGACCTTCTCTTCAGTCCAATACACTGTACTGGCTGGGAACAGACACGAATGCTATTTGCACTGTATATGGCCAGAATAGCACAAGTGTTCTGTTCTTAGCCTGAATGAACACTTGCTGCTAGAACTTGAATCTCAACGTGCATCACCTCGTTTAGGAAGTTTAATTGAACCCTAGTGTGCCATGCAAGAAAAACACTCTGTTTTAGAGAAAACAGCATTCTTTCACTCTACTGTGTTTCCTATAGGGCCCGTATGTGAGCTAGCTCTGAACAAAAGAACTGTACTTCCTACACAAACGGGGCATATCTAGTTCAACTCAGTATAGGAAACTGAGTAAAACAGGAGCTTCTCTTCAGTCCAATATACTGTACTGGCTGGAAACAGACGCGAATGCTATTTGCACAGTATATGGCCAGAAAAGCACAAGTGTGCTGTTCATAGCCTGAATGAACACTTGCTGCAAGAACTTGAATCTCAACGTGATTCAACTCCGTTTAGGAAGTTTAATTGAACCCTAGTGTGCCATGCAAGAAAAACACTCTGTTTTAGAGAAAACAGCATTCTTTCACTCTACTGTGTTTCCTATAGGGCACGTACAGTGAGCTAGCTCAGAACAAAAGAACTGTGCTTCCTACACAAACCGGGCATATCTAGTTCAACTCAGTATTGGAAACTGAGTAACACAGGAGCTTCTCTTCAGTCCAATACACTGTACTGGCTGGGAACAGACGCGAATGCTATTTGCACTGTTTATGGCCAGAATAGCACAAGTGTGCTGTTCTTAGCCTGAATGAACACTTGCTGCTATAACTTGAATCTCAACGTGATTCAACTCCGTTTAGGAAGTGTAATTGAACCCTAGTGTGCCATGCAAGAAAAACACTCTGTTTTAGAGAAAACAGCATTCTTTCACTCTGCTGTGTTAACTATAGGGCACGTACAGTGAGCTAGCTCAGAACAAAAGAACTGTGCTACCTACACAAATGGGGCATATCTTGCTCAACTCAGTATTGAAAACTGAGTAAAACAGGAGCTTCTCTTCAGTCCAATACACTGTACTGGCTGGGAACAGACGCGAATGCTATTTGCACTGTTTATGGCCTGAATAGCACAAGAGTGCTGTTCTTAGCCTGAATGAACACTTGCTGCTAGAACTTGAATCTCAAGGTGATTCAACTCCGTTTAGGAAGTTTAATTAAACCCTAGTGTGCCATGCAAGAAAAACACTCTGTTTTAGAGAAAACAGCATTCTTTCACTCTGCTGTGTTTCCTATAGGGCCCGTAAGTGAGCTAGCTCTGAACAAAAGAACTGTGCTTCCTACACAAACGGGGCATATCTAGTTCAACTCAGTATTGGAAACTGAGTAAAACAGGAGCTACTCTTCAGTCCAATACACTGTACTGGCTGGGAACAGACGCGAATGCTATTTGCACAGTATATGGCCAGAATAGCACAAGTGTGCTGTTCTTAGCCTGAATGAACACTTGCTGCTAGAACTTGAATCTCAACGTGATTCAACTCCGTTTAGGAAGTGTAATTGAACCCTAGTGTGCCATGCAAGAAAAACACTCTGTTTTAGAGAAAACAGCATTCTTTCACTCTGCTGTTTTAACTATAGGGCACGTTCAATGAGCTAGCTCAGAACAAAAGAACTGTGCTACCTACACAAACGGGGCATATCTAGATCAAATCAGTATTGAAAACTGAGTAAAACAGGAGCTTCTCTTCAGTCCAATACACTGTACTGGCTGGGAACAGACGCGAATGCTATTTGCACTGTTTATGGCCTGAATAGCACAAGTGTGCTGTTCTTAGCCTGAATGAACACTTGCTGCTAGAACTTGAATCTCAACGTGATTCAACTCCGTTTAGGAAGTTTAATTAAACCCTAGTGTGCCATGCAAGAAAAACACTCTGTTTTAGAGAAATCAGCATTCTTTCACTCTACTGTGTTTCCTATAGGGCACGTACAGTGAGCTAGCTCAGAACAAAAGAACTGTGCTTCCTACACAAAAGGGCCATATCTGGCTAAACTCAGTATTGGAAACTGAGTAAAACAGGACCTTCTCTTCAGTCCAATACACTGTACTGGCTGGGAACCGACACGAATGCTATTTGCACTGTATATGGCCAGAATAGCACAAGTGTTCTGTTCTTAGCCTGAATGAACACTTGCTGCTAGAACTTGAATCTCAACGTGCATCACCTCGTTTAGGAAGTTTAATTGAACCCTAGTGTGCCATGCAAGAAAAACACTCTGTTTTAGAGAAAACAGCATTCTTTCACTCTACTGTGTTTCCTATAGGGCCCGTATGTGAGCTAGCTCTGAACAAAAGAACTGTACTTCCTACACAAACGGGGCATATCTAGTTCAACTCAGTATAGGAAACTGAGTAAAACAGGAGCTTCTCTTCAGTCCAATATACTGTACTGGCTGGAAACAGACGCGAATGCTATTTGCACAGTATATGGCCAGAAAAGCACAAGTGTGCTGTTCATAGCCTGAATGAACACTTGCTACTAGAACTTGAATTTCAACGTGTATCACCTCGTTTAGGAAGTTTAATTGAACCCTTGTGTGCCATGCAAGAAAAACAATCTGTTTTAGAGAAAACAGCATTCTTTCCCTCTACTGTGTTTACTATAGGGCCCGTAAGTGAGGTAGCTCAGAAAAAAAGAACTGTGCTTCCTACACAAACGGGGCATATCTAGTTCAACTCAGTATTGGAAACTGAGTAAAACAGGAGGTTCTCTTCAGGCCAATACACTGTACTGGCTGGGAACAGACGCGATTGCTATTTGCACTGTTTATGGCCAGAATAGCACATGTGTGCTATTCTTAGCCTGAATGAACACTTGCTGCTAGAACTTGAATCTCAACGTGATTCAACTCCGTTTAGGAAGTGTAATTGAACCCTAGTGTGCCATGCAAGAAAAACACTCTGTTTTAGAGAAAACAGCATTCTTTCACTCTGCTGTGTTAACTATAGGGCACGTACAGTGAGCTAGCTCAGAACAAAAGAACTGTGCTACCTACACAACCGGGGCATATCTAGCTCAACTCAGTATTGAAATCTGAGTAAAACAGGAGCTTCTCTTCAGTCCAATACACTGTACTGGCTGGGAACAGACGCGGATGCTATCTGCACTGTTTATGGCCTGAATAGCACAAGAGTGCTGTTCTTAGCCTGAATGAACACTTGCTGCTAGAACTTGAATCTCAACGTGATTCAACTCCGTTTAGGAAGTTTAATTAAACCCTAGTGTGCCATGCAAGAAAAACACTCTGTTTTAGAGAAAACAGCATTCTTTCACTCTGCTGTGTTTCCTATAGGGCCCGTAAGTGAGCTAGCTCAGAACAAAAGAACTGTGCTTCCTACACAAACGGGGCATATCTAGTTCAACTCAGTATTGGAAACTGAGTAAAACAGGAGCTACTCTTCAGTCCAATACACTGTACTGGCTGGGAACAGACGCGAATGCTATTTGCACTGTTTATGGCCAGAATAGCACAAGTGTGCTGTTCTTAGCCTGAATGAACACTTGCTGCTAGAACTTGAATCTCAGCGAGATTCAACTCCGTTTAGGAAGTTTAATTGAACCCTAGTGTGCCATGCAAGAAAAACACTCTGTTTTAGAGAAAACAGCATTCTTTCCCTCTACTGTGTTTCCTATAGGGCCCGTAAGTGAGGTAGCTCAGAAAAAAAGAACTGTGCTTCCTACACAAACGGGGCATATCTAGTTCAACTCAGTATTGGAAACTGAGTAAAACAGGAGCTTCTCTTCAGGCCAATACACTGTACTGGCTGGGAACAGACACGAATGCTATTTGCACTGTTTATGGCCGGAATAGCACAAGTGTGCTATTCTTAGCCTGAATGAACACTTGCTGCTAGAACTTGAATCTCAACGTGATTCAACTCCGTTTAGGAAGTTTAATTGAACCCTAGTGTGCCATGCAAGAAAAACACTCTGTTTTAGAGATAACAGCATTCTTTCCCTCTACTGTGTTTCTTATAGGACCCGTAAGTGAGCTAGCTCAGAACAAAAGAACTGTGCTTCCTACACAAACGGGGCATATCTAGTTCAACTCAGTATTGGACACTGAGTAAAACAGGAGCTTCTCTTCAGTCCAATACACT
This sequence comes from Peromyscus maniculatus bairdii, assembly GCF_049852395.1. NCBI lineage: Eukaryota > Metazoa > Chordata > Mammalia > Rodentia > Cricetidae > Peromyscus > Peromyscus maniculatus. Next base: position 7,212,352 of record NC_134862.1, read on the forward strand.
GTACTGGCTGGGAACAGACGCGAATGCTATTTGCACTGTTTATGGCCAGAATAGCACAAGTGTGCTGTTCTTAGCCTGAATGAACACTTGCTGCTAGAACTTGAATCTCAACGTGATTCAACTCCGTTTAGGAAGTTTAATTGAACCCTAGTGTGCCATGCAAGAAAAACACTCTGTTTTAGAGAAAACAGCATTCTTTCCCTCTACTGTGTTTCCTATAGGGCCCGTAAGTGCGCTAGCTCAGAACAAAAGAACTCTGCTTCCTACACAAACGGGGCATATCTAGTTCAACTCAGTATTGGAAACTGAGTAAAACAGGAGCTTCTCATCAGTCCAATACACTGTACTGGCTGGGAACAGACATGAATGCTATTTGCACTGTATATGGCCAGAATAGCACAAGTGTGCTGTTCTTAGCCTGAATGAACACTTGCTACTAGAACTTGAATTTCAACGTGTATCACCTCGTTTAGGAAGTTTAATTGAACCCTAGTGTGCCATGCAAGAAAAACAATCTGTTTTAGAGAAAACAGCATTCTTTCCCTCTACTGTGTTTCCTATAGGGCCCGTAAGTGAGGTAGCTCAGAAAAAAAGAACTGTGCTTCCTACACAAACGGGGCATATCTAGTTCAACTCAGTATTGGAAACTGAGTAACACAGGAGCTTCTCTTCAGTCCAATACACTGTACTGGCTGGGAACAGACGCGAATGCTATTTGCACTGTATATGGCCAGAATAGCACAAGTGTGCTGTTCTTAGCCTGAATGAACACTTGCTGCTAGAACTTGAATCTCAACGTGATTCAACTCCGTTTAGGAAGTTTAATTGAACCCTAGTGTGCCATGCAAGAAAAACACTCTGTTTTAGAGAAAATAGCATTCTTTCACTCTACCTTGTTTCCTACAGGGCCCGTAAGTGAGCTAGCTCAGAACAAAAGAACTGTGCTTCCTACACAAACAGGGCATATCTAGTTCAACTCAGTATTGGAAACTGAGTAAAAAAGGAGCTTCTCTTCAGTCCAATACACTGTACTGGCTGGGAACAGACGCGAATGCTATTTGCACTGTTTTTGGCCAGAAAAGCACAAGTGTGCTGTTCTTAGCCTGAATGAACACTTGCTGCTAGAACTTGAATCTCAACGTGATTCAACTCCGTTTAGGAAGTTTAATTGAACCCTAGTGTGCCATGCAAGAAAAACACTCTGTTTTAGAGAAAACAGCATTCTTTCACTCTACTGTGTTTCCTATAGGGCACGTACAGTGAGCTAGCTCTGAACAAAAGAACTGTGCTTGCTACACAAATGGGGCATATCTAGTTCAACTCAGTATTGGAAACTGAGTAAAACAGGAGCTTCTCTTAAGTCCAATACACTGTACTGGCTGGGAACAGAGGCGAATGCTATTTGCACTGTTTATGGCCAGAATAGCACAAGTGTGCTGTTCTTAGCCTGAATGAAAACTTGCTGCTAGAACTTGAATCTCAACGTGATTCAACTCCGTTTAGGAAGTTTAATTGAACCCTAGTGTGCCATGCAAGAAAAACACTCTGTTTTAGAGAAAACAGCATTCTTTCACTCTGCTGTGTTAACTATAGGGCACGTACAGTGAGCTAGCTCAGAACAAAAGAACTGTGTTTCCTACACAAACGGGGCATATCTAGTTCAACTCAGTATTGGAAACTGAGTAAAACAGGAGCTTCTCTTCAGTCCAATACACTGTACTGGCTGGAAATTGACGCGAATGCTATTTGCACTGTATATGGCCAGAAAAGCACAAGTGTGCTGTTCTTAGCCTGAATGAACACTTGCTGCTAGAACTTGAATCTCAACGATATTCAACTCCGTTTAGGAAGTTTAATTGAACCCTAGTGTGCCATGCAAGAAAAACACTCTGTTTTAGAGATAACAGCATTCTTTCCCTCTACTGTGTTTCTTATAGGACCCGTAAGTGAGCTAGCTCAGAACAAAAGAACTGTGCTTCCTACACAAACAGGGCATATCTAGTTCAACTCAGTATTGGACACTGAGTAAAACAGGAGCTTCTCTTCAGTCCAATACACTGTACTGGCTGGGAACAGACGCGAATGCTATTTGCACTGTTTATGGCCAGAATAGCACAAGTGTGCTGTTCTTAGCCTGAATGAACACTTGCTGCTAGAACTTGAATCTCAACGTGATTCAACTCCGTTTAGGAAGTGTAATTGAACCCTAGTGTGCCATGCAAGAAAAACACTCTGTTTTAGAGAAAACAGCATTCTTTCACTCTGCTGTGTTAACTATAGGGCACGTACAGTGAGCTAGCTCAGAACAAAAGAACTGTGCTTGCTACAGAAACGGGGCATATCTAGTTCAACTCAGTATTGGAAACTGATTAAAACAGGAGCTTCTCTTCAGTCCAATACACTGTACTGGCTGGGAACAGACGCGATCGCTATTTGCACTGTATATGGCCAGAATAGCACAAGTGTGCTGTTCTTAGCCTGAATGAATTATTGCTGCTAGAACTTGAATCTCAACGTGATTCAACTCCGTTTAGGAAGTTTAATTGAACCCTAGTGTGCCATACAAGAAAAACACTCTGTTTTAGAGAAAACAGCATTCTTTCACTCTACTGTGTTTCCTATAGGGCACGTACAGTGAGCTAGCTCAGAACAAAAGAACTGTGCTTCCTACACAAACGGTGCATATCTAGCTCAACTCAGTATTGGAAACTGAGTAAAACAGGAGCTTATCATCAGTCCAATACACTGTACTGGCTGGGAACAGACGCGATCGCTATTTGCACTGTATATGGCCAGAATAGCACAAGTTGCTGTTCTAAGCCTGAATGAACACTTGCTGCTAGAACTTGAATCTCAACGTGTTTCAACTCCGTTTAGGAAGTTTAATTGAACCCTAGTGTGCCATGCAAGAAAAACACTCTGTTTTAAGGAAAACAGCATTCTTTCCCTCTACTGTGTTTCCTATAGGCCCCGTAAGTGAGCTAGCTCAGAACAAAAGAACTGTGCCTCCTACACAAACGGGGCATATATAGTTCAACTCAGTATTGGAAACTGAGTAAAACAGGAGCTTCTCATCAGTCCAATACACTGTACTGGCTGGGAACAGACGCGAATGCTATTTGCACTGTATATGGCCAGAATAGCACAAGTGTGCTGTTCTTAGCCTGAATGAACACTTGCTGCTAGAACTTGAATCTCAACGGGATTCAACTCCGTTTAGGAGGTTTACTTGAACCCTAGTGTTCCATGCAAGAAAAACACTCTGTTTTAGAGAAAACAGCATTCTTTCACTCTACTGTGTTTCCTATAGGGCCCGTAAGTGAGCTAGCTCAGAATAAAAGAACTGTGCTTCCTACACAAACGGAGCATATCTAGTTCAACTCAGTATTGGAAACTGAGTAAAACAGGAGCTTCTCTTCAGTCCAATAAACTGTACTGGTTGGGAACAGACGCGAATGCTATTTGCACTGTATATGGCCAAAAAAGCACAAGTGTGCTGTTCTTAGCCTGAATGAACACTTGGTGCTAGAACTTGAATCTCAACGTGATTCAACTCCGTTTAGGAAGTTTAATTGAACCCTAGTGTGCCATGCAAGAAAAACACTCTGTTTTAGAGAAAACAGCATTCTTTCACTCTACTGTGTTTCCTATAGGGCACATACAGTGAGCTCGCTCAGAACAAAAGAACTGTGCTTCCTACACAAACGGGGCATATCTAGTTCAACTCAGTATTGGAAACTGAGTAAAACAGGAGCTTCTCTTCAGTCCAATACACTGTACTGGCAGGAAACAGACGCGATGCTATTTGCACTGTATATGGACCGAATAGCACAAGTGTGCTGTTCTTAGCCTGAATGAACACTTGCTGCTAGAACTTGAATCTCAACGTGATCCAACTCCGTTTAGGAAGGTTAATTGAACCCTAGTGTGCCATGCAAGAAAAACACTCTGTTTTAGAGAAAACAGCATTTTTTCCCTCTATTGTGTTTCCTATAGGGCCCGTAAGTGAGCTAGCTCAGAACAAAAGAACAGTGCTTCCTACACAAACGGGGCATATCCAGTTCAACGCAGTATTGGAAACTGAGTAAAACAGGAGCTTCTCTTCAGTCCAATACACTGTACTGGCTGGGAACAGACGCGAATGCTATTTGCACTGTATATGACCAGAATAGCACAAGTGTGCTGTTCTTATCCTGAATGAACATTTGCTGCTAGACCTTGAATCTCAACGTGATTCAACTCCGTTTAGGAAGTTTAATTGAACCCTAGTGTGCCATGCAAGAAAAACACTCTGTTTTAGAGAAAACAGCATTCTTTCCCTCTACTCTGTTTCCTATAGGGCCCATAAGTGAGCTAGCTCAGAACAAAAGTACTGTGCTTCCTACACAAACGGGGCATATCTAGTTCAACTCAGTATTGGAAACTGAGTAAAACAGGAGCTTCTCTTCAGTCCAATACACTGTACTGGCTGGGAACAGACGCGAATGCTATTTGCACTGTATATGGCCAGAAAAGCACAAGTGTGCTGTTCTTAGCCTGAATGAACACTTGCTGCAAGAACTTGAATCTCAACGTGATTCAACTCCGTTTAGGAAGTTTAATTGAACCCTAGTGTGCCATGCAAGAAAAACACTCTGTTTTAGAGAAAACAGCATTCTTTCACTCTACTGTGTTTCCTATAGGGCACGTACAGTGAGCTAGCTCAGAAGAAAAGAACTGTGCTTCCTACACAAACGGGGCATATATAGTTCAACTCAGTATTGGAAACTGAGTAAAACAGGAGGTTCTCTTCAGTCCAATACACTGTACTGGCTGGGAACAGAGGCGAATGCTATTTGCACTGTATATGGCCAGAATAGCACAAGTGTGCTGTTCTTAGCCTGAATGAACACTTGCTGCTAGAATTGAATCTCAACGTGATTCAACTCCGTTTAGGAAGTTTAATTGAACCCTAGTGTGCCATGCAAGAAAAACACTCTGTTTGAGAGAAAACAGCATTCTTTCACTCTACTGTGTTTCCTATAGGGCCCGTAAGTGAGCTAGCTCAGAACAAAAGAACAGTGCTTCCTACACAAACGGGCTAAACGGGGCATATCTAGTTCAACTCAGTATTGGAAACTGAGTAAAACAGGAGCTTCTCTTCAGTCCAATACACTGTACTGGCTGGAAACATACGCGAATGCTATTTGCACTGTATATGGCCAGAAAAGCACAAGTGTGCTTATCTTAGCCGGAATGAACACTTGCTGCTAGAACTTGAATCTCAACGTGATTCAACTCCGTTTAGGAAGTTTAAGTGAACCCTAGTGTGCCATGCAAGAAAAACACTCTGTTTTAGAGAAAACAGCATTCTTTCACTCTAGTGTGTTTCCTATAGGGCCTGTAAGTGAGCTAGCTTAGAACAAAAGAACTGTGCTTCCTACACAAACGGGGCATATCTAGTTCAACTCAGTATTGGAAACTGAGTAAAACAGGAGCTTCTCTTCAGTCCAATACACTGTACTGGCTGGGAACAGACGTGAATGCTATATGCACTGTATATGGCCAGAAAGGAAGCACAAGTGTGCTGTTCTTAGCCTGAATGAACACTTGCTGCTAGAACTTGAATCTCAACGTGATTCAACTACGTTTAGGAAGTTTAAGTGAACCCTAGTGTGCCATGCAAGAAAAACACTCTGTTTTAGAGAAAACAGCATTCTTTCCCTCTACTGTGTTTCCTATAGGCCCGTAAGTGAGCTACCTCAGAACAAAAGAACAGTGCTTCATACACAAACGGGCCAAACGGGGCATATCTAGTTCAACTCAGTATTGGAAACTGAGTAAAACAGGAGCTTCTCTTCAGTCCAATACACTGTACTGGCTGGAAACAGACGCGAATGCTATTTACACTGTATATGTCCAGAAAAGCACAAGTGTGCTGTTCTTAGCCGGAATGAACACTTGCTGCTAGAACTTGAATCTCAACGTTATTCAACTCTGTTTAGGAAGTTTAATTGATCCCTAGTGTGCCATGCAAGAAAAACACTCTCTTTTAGAGAAAACAGCATTCTTTCACTCTACTGTGTTTCCTATAGGGCCCATAAGTGAGCTAGCTCAGAACAAAAGAACTGTGCTTCCTACACAAACGGCGCATATCTAGTTCAACTCAGTATTGGAAACTGAGTAAAACAGGAGCTTCTCATCAGTCCAATACACTGTACTGGCTGGGAACAGACGCGAATGCTATTTGCACTGTATATGGCCAGAATAGCACAAGTGTGCTGTTCTTAGCCTGAATGAACACTTGCTGCTAGAACTTGGATCAAACGTGATTCAACTCCGTTTAGGAAGTTTAATTGAACCCTAGTGTGCCATGCAAGAAAAACACTCTCTTTTAGAGAAAACAGCATTCTTTCACTCTACTGTGTTTATTATAGGGCCCGTAAGTGAGCTAGCTCAGAACAAAAGAACAGAGCTTCCTACACAAACGGGGCATATCCAGTTCAACTCAGTATTGGAAACTGAGTAAAACAGGAGCTTCTCTTCAGTCCAATACACTGTACTGGCTGGGAACAGACGCGAATGCTATTTGCACTGTATATGGCCAGAATAGCACAAGTGTGCTGTTCTTAGCCTGAATGCACACTTGCTGCTAGAACTTGAATCTCAACGTGATTCAACTCCGTTTAGGAAGTTTAAGTGAACCCTAGTGTGCCATGCAAGAAAAACACTGTGTTTTAGAGAAAACAGCATTCTTTCCCTCTACTGTTTTTCGTATAGGGCCCATAAGTGAGCTAGCTCAGAACAAAAGAACTGTGCTTCCTACACAAACGGGGCATATCTAGTTCAACTCAGTATTGGAAACTGAGTAAAACAGGAGCTTCTCTTCAGTCCAATACACTGTACTGGTTGGGAACAGACGCGAATGCTATTTGCACTGTATATGGCCAGAAAAGCACAAGTGTGCTGTTCTTAGCCTGAAGGAACACTTGCTGCAAGAACTTGAATCTCAACGTGATTCAACTCCGTTTAGGAAGTTTAATTGAACCCTAGTGTGCCATGCAAGAAAAACACTCTGTTTTAGAGAAAACAGCATTCTTTCACTCTACTGTGTTTCCTATAGGGCACGTACAGTGAGCTAGCTCAGAAGAAAAGAACTGTGCTTCCTACACAAACGGGGCATATATAGTTCAACTCAGTATTGGAAATGAGTAAAACAGGAGCTACTCTTCAGTCCAATACACTGTACTGGCTGGGAACAGAGGCGAATGCTATTTGCACTGTATATGGCCAGAAAAGCACAAGTGTGCTGTTCTTAGCCTGAATGAACACTTGCTGCTAGAACTTGAATCTCAACATGATTCAACTCCGTTTAGGAAGTTTAATTGAACCCTAGTGTGCCATGCAAGAAAAACACTCTGTTTTAGAGAAAAGAGCATTCTTACACTCTACTGTGTTTCCTATAGGGCACGTACAGTGAGCTAGCTCAGAACAAAAGAACTGTGCTTCCTACACAAACGGGGCATATCTAGTTCAACTCAGTATTGGAAACTGAATAAAACAGGAGCTTCTTTTCAGTTCAATACACTGTACTGGCTGGGAACAGCCACGAATGCTATTTGCACTGTATATGGCCAGAATAGCACAAGTGTGCTGTTCTTAGCCTGAATGAACACTTGCTGCTAGAATTGAATCTCAACGTGATTCAACTCCGTTTAGGAAGTTTAATTGAACCCTAGTGTGCCATGCAAGAAAAACACTCTGTTTGAGAGAAAACAGCATTCTTTCACTCTACTGTGTTTCCTATAGGGCCCGTAAGTGAGCTAGCTCAGAACAAAAGAACAGTGCTTCCTACACAAACGGGCTAAACGGGGCATATCTAGTTCACCTCAGTATTGGAAACTGAGTAAAACAGGAGCTTCTCTTCAGTCCAATACACTGTACTGGCTGGAAACATACGCGAATGCTATTTGCACTGTATCTGGCCAGAAAAGCACAAGTGTGCTTATCTTAGCCGCAATGAACACTTGCTGCTAGAACTTGAATCTCAACGTGATTCAACTCCGTTTAGGAAGTTTAAGTGAACCCTAGTGTGCCATGCAAGAAAAACACTCTGTTTTAGAGAAAACAGCATTCTTTCACTCTAGTGTGTTTCCTATAGGGCCTGTAAGTGAGCTAGCTTAGAACAAAAGAACTGTGCTTCCTACACAAACGGGGCATATCTAGTTCAACTCAGTATTGGAAACTGAGTAAAACAGGAGCTTCTCTTCAGTCCAATACACTGTACTTGCTGGGAACAGACGTGAATGCTATATGCACTGTATATGGCCAGAAAGGAAGCACAAGTGTGCTGTTCTTAGCCTGAATGAACACTTGCTGCTAGAACTTGAATATCAACGTGATTCAACTACGTTTAGGAAGTTTAAGTGAACCCTAGTGTGCCATGCAAGAAAAACACTCTGTTTTAGAGAAAACAGCATTCTTTCACTCTACTGTGTTTCCTATAGGCCCGTAAGTGAGCTACCTCAGAACAAAAGAACAGTGCTTCATACACAAACGGGCCAAACGGGGCATATCTAGTTCAACTCAGTATTGGAAACTGAGTAAAACAGGAGCTTCTCTTCAGTCCAATACACTGTACTGGCTGGAAACAGACGCGAATGCTATTTACACTGTATATGTCCAGAAAAGCACAAGTGTGCTGTTCTTAGCCGGAATGAACACTTGCTGCTAGAACTTGAATCTCAACGTTATTCAACTCTGTTTAGGAAGTTTAATTGATCCCTAGTGTGCCATGCAAGAAAAACACTCTCTTTTAGAGAAAACAGCATTCTTTCACTCTACTGTGTTTCCTATAGGGCCCATAAGTGAGCTAGCTCAGAACAAAAGAACTGTGCTTCCTACACAAACGGCGCATATCTAGTTCAACTCAGTATTGGAAACTGAGTAAAACAGGAGCTTCTCATCAGTCCAATACACTGTACTGGCTGGGAACAGACGCGAATGCTATTTGCACTGTATATGGCCAGAATAGCACAAGTGTGCTGTTCTTAGCCTGAATGAACACTTGCTGCTAGAACTTGGATCAAACGTGATTCAACTCCGTTTAGGAAGTTTAATTGAACCCTAGTGTGCCATGCAAGAAAAACACTCTCTTTTAGAGAAAACAGCATTCTTTCACTCTACTGTGTTTACTATAGGGCCCGTAAGTGAGCTAGCTCAGAACAAAAGAACAGAGCTTCCTACACAAACGGGGCATATCCAGTTCAACTCAGTATTGGAAACTGAGTAAAACAGGAGCTTCTCTTCAGTCCAATACACTGTATTGGCTGGGAACAGAGGCGAATGCTATTTGCACTGTATATGGCCAGAAAAGCACAAGTGTGCTGTTCTTAGCCTGAATGAACACTTGCTGCTAGAACGTGAATCTCAACATGATTCAACTCCGTTTAGGAAGTTTAATTGAACCCTAGTGTGCCATGCAAGAAAAACACTCTGTTTTAGAGAAAAGAGCATTCTTTCACTCTACTGTGTTTCCTATAGGGCACGTACAGTGAGCTAGCTCAGAACAAAAGAACTGTGCTTCCTACACAAACGGGGCATATCTAGTTCAACTCAGTATTGGAAACTGAATAAAACAGGAGCTTCTCTTCAGTTCAATACACTGTACTGGCTGGGAACAGACGCGAATGCTATTTGCACTGTATATGGCCAGAATAGCACAAGTGTGCTGTTCTTAGCCTGAATGAACACTTGCTGCTAGAACTTGAATCTCAACGTGATTCAACTCCATTTAGGAAGTTTAAGTGAACCCTAGTGTGCCATGCAAGAAAAACACTCTGTTTTAGAGAAAACAGCATTCTTTCCCTCTACTGTGTTTCCTATAGGGCACGTACAGTGAGCTAGCTCAGAACAAAAGAACTGTGCTTCCTACACAAACGGGGCATATCTAGTTCAACTCAGTATTGGAAACTGAGTAAAACAGGAGCTTCTCTTCAGTCCAATACACTGTACTGGCTGGGAACAGACACGAATGCTATTTGCACTGTATATGGCCAGAAAAGCACAAGTGTGCTGTTCTTAGCCTGAATGAACACTTGCTGCTAGAACTTGAATCTCAACGTGTTTCAACTCCGTTTAGGAAGTTTAATTGAACCCTAGTGTGCCATGCAACAAAAACACTCTGTTTTAGAGAAAACAGCATTCTTTCACTCTGCTGTGTTAACTATAGGGCACGTACAGTGAGCTAGCTCAGAACAAAAGAACTGTGCTTCCTACACAAACGGGGCATATCTAGTTCAACTCAGTATTGGAAACTGAGTAAAACAGGAGCTTCTCTTCAGTCCAATACACTGTACTGGCTGGAAACAGACGCGAATGCTATTTGCACTGTATATGGCCAGAAAAGCACAAGTGTGCTGTTCTTAGCCGGAATGAACACTTGCTGCTAGAACTTGAATCTCAACGTGATTCAACTCCGTTTAGGAAGTTTAATTGAACCCTAGTGTGCCATGCATAAAAACACTCTGTTTTAGAGAAAACAGCATTCTTTCACTCTACTGTGTTTCCTATAGGCCACGTACAGTGAGCTAGCTCAGAACAAAAGAACTGTGCCTCCTACACAAACGGGGCATATCTAGTTCAACTCAGTATTGGAAACTGAGTAAAACAGGAGCTTCTCTTCAGTCCAATACACTGTACTGGCTGGGAACAGACGCGAATGCGATTTGCACTGTATATGGCCAGAATAGCACAAGTGTGCTGTTCTTAGCCTGAATGAACACTTGCTGCTAGAACTTGAATCTCAACGTGTTTCAACTCCGTTTAGGAAGTTTAATTGAACCCTAGTGTGCCATGAAAGAAAAACACTCTGTTTTAGAGAAAACAGCATTCTTTCACTCTACTGTGTTTCCTATAGGGCCCGTAAGTGAGCTAGCTCACAACAAAAGAACTGTGCTTCCTACACAAACGGGGCATATCTAGTTCAACTCAGTATTGGAAACTGAGTAAAACAGGAGCTTCTCTTCAGTCCAATACACTGTACTGGCTGGGAACAGACGCGAATGCTATTTGCACTGTATATGGCCAGAATAGCACAAGTGTGCTGTTCTTAGCCGGAATGAACACTTGCTGCTAGAACTTGAATCTCAACGTGATTCAACTCCGTTTAGGAAGTTTAATTGAACCCTAGTGTGCCATGCAAGAAAAACACTCTGTTTTAGAGAAAACAGCATTCTTTCACTCTACTGTGTTTCCTATAGGGCCCGTAAGTGAGCTAGCTCAGAACAAAAGAACTGTGCTTCCTACACAAACGGGGCATATCTAGTTCAACTCAGTATTGGAAACTGAGTAAAACAGGAGCTTCTCATCAGTATAATACACTGTACTGGCTGGGAACAGACGCGAATGCTATTTGCACTGTATATGGCCAGAATAGCACAAGTGTGCTGTTCTTAGCCTGAATGAACACTTGCTGCTAGAACTTGAATCAAACGTGATTCAACTCCGTTTAGGAAGTTTAATTGAACCCTAATGTGCCATGCAAGAAAAACACTCTGTTTTAGAGAAAACAGCATTCTTTCACTCTACTGTGTTTACTATAGGGCCCGTAAGTGAGCTTGCACAGAACAAAAGAACAGTGCTTCCTACAGAAACGGGGCATATCCAGTTCAACTCAGTATTGGAAACTGAGTAAAAGAGGAACTTCTCTTCAGTGTAATACACTGTACTGGCTGGGAACAGACGCGAATGCTACTTGCACTGTATATGGCCAGAATAGCACAAGTGTGCTGTTCTTAGCCTGAATGCACACTTGCTGCTAGAACTTGAATCTCAACGTGTTTCAACTCCGTTTAGGAAGTTTAATTGAACCCTAGTGTGCCATGCAAGAAAAACATTCTGTTTTAGAGAAAACAGCATTCTTTCACTCTACTGTGTTTCCTATAGGGCCCGTAAGTGAGCTAGCTCAGAACAAAAGAACAGTGCTTCCTACACAAACGGGGCATATCTAGTTCAACTCAGTATTGGAAACTGAGTAAAAGAGGAGCTTCTCTTCAGTCCAATACACTGTACTGGCTGGGAACAGACGCGAATGCTAATTGCACTGTATATGGCCAGAATAGCACAAGTGTGCTGTTCTTAGCCTGAATGAACACTTGCTGCTAGAACTTGAATCTCAACGTGTTTCAACTCCGTTTAGGAAGTTTAATTGAACCCTAGTGTGCCATGCAAGAAAAACACTCTGTTTTAGAGAAAACAGCATTCTTTCCCTCTACTGTGTTTCCTATAGGGCCCGTAAGTGAGCTAGCTCAGAACAAAAGAACTGTGCTTCCTACACAAACGGGACATATCTAGTTCAACTCAGTATTGGAAACTGAGTAAAACTGGAGCTTCTCATCAGTCCAATACACTGTACTGTCTGGGAACAGACGCGAATGTTATTTGCACTGTATATGGCCAGAAAAGCACAAGTGTGCTGTTCTTAGCCTGAATGAACACTTGCTGCTAGAACTTGAATCTCAACGTGTTTCAACTCCGTTTAGGAAGTTTAATTGAACCCTAGTGTGCCATGCATAAAAACACTCTGTTTTAGAGAAAACAGCATTCTTTCACTCTACTGTGTTTCCTATAGGCCACGTACAGTGAGCTAGCTCAGAACAAAAGAACTGTGCCTCCTACACAAACGGGGCATATCTAGTTCAACTCAGTATTGGAAACTGAGTAAAACAGGAGCTTCTCTTCAGTCCAATACACTGTACTGGCTGGGAACAGACGCGAATGCTATTTGCACTGTATATGGCCAGAATAGCACAAGTGTGCTGTTCTTAGCCTGACTGAACACTTGCTGCTAGAACTTGAATCTCAACGTGTTTCAACTCCGTTTAGGAAGTTTAATTGAACCCTAGTGTGCCATGCAAGAAAAACACTCTGTTTTAGAGAAAACAGCATTCTTTCCCTCTACTGTGTTTCCTATAGGGCCCGTAAGTGAGCTAGCTCAGAACAAAAGAACTGTGCTTCCTACACAAACGGGGCATATCTAGTTCAACTGAGTATTGGAAACTGAGTAAAACAGGAGCTTCTCTTCAGTCCAATACAGTGTACTGTCAGGAAACAGACGCGAATACTATTTGCACTGTATATGGCCAGAAAAGCACAAGTGTGCTGTTCTTAGCCTGAATGAACACTTGCTGCTAGAACTTGAATCTCAACGTGATTCAACTCCGTTTAGGAAGTTTAATTGAACCCTAGTGTGCCATGCAACAAAAACACTCTGTTTTAGAGAAAACAGCATTCTTTCACTCTACTGTGTTTCCTATAGGGCACGTACAGTGAGTTAGCTCAGAACAAAAGAACTGTGCTTCCTACACAAACCGGGCATATCTAGTTCAACTCAGTATTGGAAACTGAGTAAAACAGGAGCTTCTCATCAGTCCAATACACTGTACTGGCTGGGAACAGACGCGAATGCTATTTGCACTGTATATGGCCAGAATAGCACAAGTGTGCTGTTCTTAGCCTGAATGAACACTTGCTGCTAGAACTTGAATCAAACGTGATTCAACTCCGTTTAGGAAGTGTAATTGAACCCTAGTGTGCCATGCAAGAAAAACACTCTCTTTTAGAGAAAACAGCATTCTTTCACTCTACTGTGTTTCCTATAGGGCCCGTAAGTGAGCTAGCTCAGAACAAAAGAACTGTGCTTCCTACACAAACGGGGCATATCTAGTTCAACGCAGTATTGGAAAGTGAGTAAAACAGGGGCTTCTCATCAGTCCAATACACTGTACTGTCTGGGAACAGACGCGAATGCTATTTGCACTGTATATGGCCAGAAAAGCACAAGTGTGCTGTTCTTAGCCTGAATGAACACTTGCTGCTAGAACTTGAATCTCAACGTGTTTCAACTCCGTTTAGGAAGTTTAATTGAACCCTAGTGTGCCATGCATAAAAACACTCTGTTTTAGAGAAAACAGCATTCTTTCACTCTACTGTGTTTCCTATAGGCCACGTACAGTGAGCTAGCTCAGAACAAAAGAACTGTGCCTCCTACACAAACGGGGCATATCTAGTTCAACTCAGTATTGGAAACTGAGTAAAACAGGAGCTTCTCTTCAGTCCAATACACTGTACTGGCTGGAAACAGACGCGAATGCTATTTGCAATGTATATGGCCAGAAAAGCACAAGTGTGCTGTTCTTGGCCGGAATGAACACTTGCTGCTAGAACTTGAATCTCAACGTTATTCAACTCCGTTTAGGAAGTTTAATTGAACCCTAGTGTGCCATGCAAGAAAAACACTCTGATTTAGAGAAAACAGCATTCTTTCACTCTACTGTGTTTCCTATAGGGCCCGTAAGTGAGCTAGCTCAGAACAAAAGAACTGTGCTTCCTACAAAAAAGGGCCATATCTAGTTCAACTCAGTATTGGAAACTGAGTAAAACAGGAGCTTCTCTTCAGTCCAATACACTGAACTGGCTGGGAACAGACACGAATGCTATTTGCACTGTATATGGCGAGAATAGCACAAGTGTGCTGTTCTTAGCCTGAATGCACACTTGCTGCTAGAACTTGAATCTCACCGTGTTTCAACTCCGTTTAGGAAGTTTAATTGAACCCTAGTGTGCCATGCAAGAAAAACACTGTTTTAGAGAAAACAGCATTCTTTCCCTCTACTGTGTTTCCTATAGGGCCCGTAAGTGAGCTAGCTCAGAACAAAAGAACTGTGCTTCCTACACAAACGGGGCATATCTAGTTCAACTCAGTACTGGAAACTGAGTAAAACAGGAGCTTCTCTTCAGTCCAATACACTGTACTGCCTGGAAACAGACGCGAATGCTATTTGCACTGTTTATGGCCAGAATAGCACAAGTGTGGGGTTCTTAGCCTGAATGAACACTTGCTGCTAGAACTTGAATCTCAACGTGATTCAACTCCGTTTAGGAAGTTTAATTGAACCCTAGTGTGCCATGCAAGAAAAACAATCTGTTTTAGATAAAACAGCATTCTTTCACTCTGCTGTGTTAAGTATAGGGCACGTAGAGTGAGCTAGCTCAGAACAAAAGAACTGTGCTTCCTACACAAACGGGGCATATCTTGTTCAACTCGGTATTGGAAACTGAGTAAAACAGGAGCTTCTCTTCAGTCCAATACACTGTACTGGCTGGGAACAGACGTGAATGCTATTTGCACTGTATATGGCCAGAAAAGCACAAGTGTGCTGTTCTTAGCCTGAATGAACACTTGCTGCTAGAACTTGAATCTCAACGTGATTCAACTCCGTTTAGGAAGTTTAATTGAACCCTAGTGTGCCATGCAAGAAAAACACTCTGTTTTAGAGAAAACAGCATTCTTTCACTCTACTGTGCTTCCTATAGGGCACGTACAGTGAGCTAGCTCAGAACAAAAGAACTGTGCTTCCTACACAAACGGGGCATATCCAGTTCAACTCAGTATTGGAAACTGAGTAACACAGGAGCTTCTCATCAGTCCAATACACTGTACTGGCTGGGAACAGACGCGAATGCTATTTGCACTGCATATGGCCAGAAAAGCACAAGTGTGCTGTTCTTAGCATGAATGAACACTTGCTGCTAGAACTTGTATCTCAACGTGATTCAACTCCGTTTAGGAAGTTTAATTGAACCCTAGTGTGCCATGCAAGAAAAACACTCTGTTTTAGAGAAAACAGCATTCTTTCACTCTACTGTGTTTCCTATAGGGCCCGTAAGTGAGCTAGCTCAGAACAAAAGAACAGTGCTTCCTACACAAACGGGGCATATCTAGTTCAACTCAGTATTGGAAACTGAGTAAAACAGGAGCTTCTCTTCAGTCCAATACACTGTACTGGCTGGGAACAGACACGAATGCTATTTGCACTGTATATGGCGAGAATAGCACAAGTGTGCTGTTCTTAGCCTGAATGCACACTTGCTGCTAGAACTTGAATCTCAACGTGTTTCAACTCCGTTTAGGAAGTTTAATTGAACCCTTGTGTGCCATGCAAGAAAAACACTCTGTTTTAGAGAAAACTGCATTCTTTCCCTCTACTGTGTTTCCTATAGGGCCCGTAAGTGAGCTAGCTCAGAACAAAAGAACTGTGCTTCCTACACAAACGGAGCATATCTAATTCAACTCAGTACTGGAAACTGAGTAAAACAGGAGCTTCTCTTCAGTCCAATACACTGTAATGTCTGGAAACAGACGCGAATGCTATTTGCACTGTTTATGGCCAGAATAGCACAAGTGTGCGGTTCTTAGCCTGAATGACCACTTGCTGCTAGAACTTGAATCTCAACGTGATTCAACTCCGTTTAGGAAGTTTAATTGAACCCTAGTGTGCCATGCAAGAAAAACACTCTGTTTTAGAGAAAACAGCATTCTTTCACTCTACTGTGTTAACTATAGTGCACGTAGAGTGAGCTACCTCAGAACAAAAGAACTGTGCTTCCTACACAAACGGGGCATATCTAGTTCAACTCGGTATTGGAAACTGAGTAAAACAGGAGCTTCTCTTCAGTCCAATACACTGTACTGGCTGGGAACAGACGCGAATGCTATTTGCACTGTATATGGCCAGAAAAGCACAAGTGTGCTGTTCTTAGCCGGAATGAACACTTGCTGCTAGAACTTGAATCTCAACGTGATTCAACTCCGTTTAGGAAGTTTAATTGAACCCTAGTGTGCCATGCAAGAAAAACACTCTGTTTTAGAGAAAACAGCATTCTTTCACTCTACTGTGTTTCCTATAGGGCCCGTAAGTGAGCTAGCTCAGAACAAAAGAACAGTGCTTCCTACACAAACGGGGCATATATAGTTCAACTCAGTATTGGAAACTGAGTAAAACAGGAGCTTCACTTCAGTCCAATACACTGTACTGGCTGGGAACAGACGCGAATGCTATTTGCACTGTATATGGCCAGAAAAGCACAAGTGTGCTGTTCTTAGCCTGAATGAACACTTGCTGCTAGAACTTGAACCTCAACGTGTTTCAACTCCGTTTAGGAAGTTTAATTTAAACCTAGTGTGCCATGCAAGAAAAACACTCTGTTTTAGAGAAAACAGCATTCTTTCACTCTACTGTGTTTCCTATAGGGCACGTACAGTGAGCTAGCTCAGAACAAAAGAAATGTGCTTCCTACACAAACGGGGCATATCTAGTTCAACTCAGTATTGGAAACTGAGTAAAACAGGAGCTTCTCTTCAGTCCAATACACTGTACTGGCTGGAAAAAGACGCGAATGCTATTTGCACTGTATATGGCCAGAAAAGCACAAGTGTGCTGTTCTTAGCCGGAATGAACACTTGCTGCTAGAACTTGAATCTCAACGTTATTCAACTCCGTTTAGGAAGTTTAATTGAACCCTAGTGTGCCATGCAAGAAAAACACTCTGATTTAGAGAAAACAGCATTCTTTCACTCTACTGTGTTTCCTATAGGGCCCGTAAGTGAGCTAGCTCAGAACAAAAGAACTGTGCTTCCTACAAAAAAGGGGCATATCTAGTTCAACTCAGTATTGGAAACTGAGTAAAACAGGAGCTTCTCTTCAGTCCAATACACTGTACTGGCTGGGAACAGACGTGAATGCTATTTGCACTGTATATGGCCAGAAAGGAAGCACAAGCGTGCTGTCTTAGCCTGAATGAACACTTGCTGCTAGAACTTGAATCTCAAGGTGATTCAACTCCGTTTAGGAAGTTTAATTGAACCCTAGTGTGCCATGCAAGAAAAACACTCTGTTTTAGAGAAAACAGCATTCTTTCACTCTACTGTGTTTCCTATTGGGCCCGTAATTGAGCTAGCTCAGAACAAAAGAACAGTGCTTCCTACACAAACGGGGCATATCTAGTTCAACTCAGTATTGGAAACTGAGTAAAACAGGAGCTTCTCTTCAGTCCAATACACTGTACTGGATGGGAACAGACGCGAATGCTATTTGTACTGTATATGGCCGGAATAGCACAAGTGTGCTGTTCTTAACCTGAATGAACACTTGCTGCTAGAACATGAATCTCAACGTGTTTCAACTCCGTTTAGGAAGTTTAATTGAACCCTAGTGTGCCATGCAAGAAAAACACTCTGTTTTAGAGAAAACAGCTTTCTTTCCCTCTACTGTGTTTCCTATAGGGACCGTAAGTGAGCTAGCTCAGAACAAAAGAACTGTGCTTCCTACACAAACGGGGCATATCTAGTTCAACTCAGTATTGGAAACTGAGTAAAACAGGAGCTTCTCATTAGTCCAATACACTGTACTGGCTGGGAACAGACGCGAATGCTATTTGCACTGTATATGGCCAGAATAGCACAAGTGTGCTGTTCTTAGCCTGAATGAACACTTGCTGCTAGAACTTGAATCTCAGCGTGATTCAACTCCGTTTAGGAAGTTTAATTGAACCCTAGTGTGCCATGCAAGAAAAACACTCTGTTTTAGAGAAAACAGCATTCTTTCACTCTGCTGTGTTAACTATAGGGCACGTAGAGTGAGCTAGCTCAGAACAAAAGAACTGTGCTTCCTACACAAACGGGGCATATCTAGTTCAACTCGGTATTGGAAACTCAGTAAAACAGGAGCTTCTCTTCAATCCAATACACTGTACTGGCTGGGAACAGACGCGAATGCTATTTGCACTGTCAATGGCCAGAAAAGCACAAATGTGCTGTTCTTAGCCTGAATGAACACTTGCTGCAAGAACTTGAATCTCAACGTGATTCAACTCCGTTTAGGAAGTTTAATTGAACCCTAGTGTGCCATGCAAGAAAAACACTCTGTTTTAGAGAAAACAGCATTGATTCACTCTACTGTGTTTCCTATAGGGCCCGTAAGTGAGCTAGCTCAGAACAAAAGAACAGTGCTTCCTACACAAACGGGGCATATCTAGTTCAACTCAGTATTGGAAACTGAGTAAAACAGGAGCTTCTCATCAGTCCAATACACTGTACTGGCTGGGAACAGACGCGAATGCTATTTGCACTGTATATGGCCAGAATAGCACAAGTGTGCTGTTCTTAGCCTGAATGAACACTTGCTGCTAGAACTTGAATCTCAGCGTGATTCAACTCCGTTTAGGAAGTTTAATTGAACCCTAGTGTGCCATGCAAGAAAAACACTCTGTTTTAGAGAAAACAGCATTCTTTCACTCTGCTGTGTTAACTATAGGGCACGTAGAGTGAGCTAGCTCAGAACAAAATTACTGTGCTTCCTACACAAACGGGGCATATCTAGTTCAACTCGGTATTGGAAACTCAGTAAAACAGGAGCTTCTCTTCAATCCAATACACTGTACTGCCTGGGAACAGACGCGAATGCTACTTGCACTGTCAATGGCCAGAAAAGCACAAGTGTGCTGTTCTTAGCCTGAATGAACACTTGCTGCAAGAACTTGAATCTCAACGTGATTCAACTCCGTTTAGGAAGTTTAATTGAACCCTAGTGTGCCATGCAAGAAAAACACTCTGTTTTAGAGAAAACAGCATTCTTTCACTCTACTGTGTTTCCTATAGGGCACGTACAGTGAGCTAGCTCAGAACAAAAGAACTGTGCTTCCTACACAAACGGGGCATATCTAGTTCAACTCAGTATTGGAAACTGAGTAAAACAGGAGCTTCTCTTCAGTCCAATACACTGTACTGGCTGGGAACAGACACGAATGCTATTTGCACTGTATATGGCCAGAAAAGCACAAGTGTGCTGTTCTTAGCCTGAATGAACACTTGCTGCTAGAACTTGAATCTCAATGTGTTTCAACTCCGTTTAGGAAGTTTAATTGAACCCTAGTGTGCCATGCAAGAAAAACACTCTGTTTTAGAGAAAACAGCATTCTTTCACTCTGCTGTGTTAACTATAGGGCACGTAGAGTGAGCTAGCTCAGAACAAAAGAACTGTGCTTCCTACACAAACGGGGCATATCTAGTTCAACTCGGTATTGGAAACTCAGTAAAACAGTAGCTTCTCTTCAATCCAATACACTGTACTGGCTGGGAACAGACGCGAATGCTATTTGCACTGTCAATGGCCAGAAAAGCACAAGTGTGCTGTTCTTAGCCTGAATGAACGCTTGCTGCAAGAACTTGAATCTCAACGTGATTCAACTCCGTTTAGGAAGTTTAATTGAACCCTAGTGTGCCATGCAAGAAAAACACTCTGTTTTAGAGAAAACAGCATTCTTTCACTCTACTGTGTTTCCTATAGGGCACGTACAGTGAGCTAGCTCAGAACAAAAGAACTGTGCTTCCTACACAAACGGGGCATATCTAGTTCAACTCAGTATTGGAAACTGAGTAAAACAGGAGCTTCTCTTCAGTCCAATACACTGTACGGCCTGGGAACAGACACGAATGCTATTTGCACTGTATATGGCCAGAAAAGCACAAGTGTGCTGTTCTTAGCCTGAATGAACACTTGCTGCTAGAACTTGAATCTCAACGTGTTTCAACTCCGTTTAGGAAGTTTAATTGAACCCTAGTGTGCCATGTAAGAAAAACCCTCTGTTTTAGAGAAAACAGCATTCTTTCACTCTACTGTGTTTCCTATAGGGCCCGTAAGTGAGCTAGCTCAGAACAAAAGAACTGTGCTTCCTACACAAACGGGGCATATCTAGTTCAACTCAGTATTGGAAACTGAGTAAAACATGATCTTCTCTTCAGTCCAATAAACTGTACTGGCTGGGAACAGACGCGAATGCTATTTGCACTGTATATGGCCAGAATAGCACAAGTGTGCTGTTCTTAGTCTGAATGACCACTTGCTGTTAAAACTTGAATCTCAACGTGATTCAACTCCGTTTAGGAAGTTTAACTGAACCCTAGTGTGCCATGCAAGAAAAACACTCTGTTTTAGAGAAAACAGCATTCTTTCACTCTGTTGTGTTAACTATAGGGCACGTAGAGTGAGCTAGCTCAGAACAAAAGAACTGTGCTTCCTACACAAACGGGGCATATCTAGTTCAACTCGGTATTGGAAACTCAGTAAAACAGGAGCTTCTCTTCAATCCAATACACTGTACTGGCTGGTAACAGACACGAATGCTATTTGCACTGTTTTTGGCCAGAATAGCACAAGTGTGCTGTTCTTAGCCTGAATGACCACTTGCTGCTAGAACTTGAATCTCAACGTGATTCAACTCCGTTTAGGAAGTTTAATTGAACCCTAGTGTGCCATGCAAGAAAAACACTCTGTTTTAGAGAAAACAGCATTCTTTCACTCTGCTGTGTTAACTATAGGGCACGTACAGTGAGCTAGCTCAGAACAAAAGAACTGTGCTTCATACACAAACGGGGCATATCTAGTTCAACTCGGTATTGGAAACTCAGTAAAAAAGGAGCTTCTCTTCAATCCAATACACTGTACTGGCTGGGAACAGACGCGAATGCTATTTGCACTGTATATGGCCAGAAAAGCACAAGTGTGCTGTTCTTAGCCTGAATGAACACTTGCTGCAAGAACTTGAATCTCAACGTGATTCAACTCCGTTTAGGAAGTTTAATTGAACCCTAGTGTGCCATGCAAGAAAAACACTCTGTTTTAGAGAAAACAGCATACTTTCCCTCTACTGTGCTTCCTATAGGGCACGTACAGTGAGCTAGCTCAGAAGAAAAGAACTGTGCTTCCTACACAAACGGGGCATATCTAGTTCAACTCAGTATGGGAAACTGAGTAAAACAGGAGCTTCTCTTCAGTCCAATACACTGTACTGGCTGGGAACAGACGCGAATGCTATTTGCACTGTATATGGCCAGAAAAGCACAAGTGTGCTGTTCTTAGCCTGAATGAACACTTGCTGCTAGAACTTGAATCTCAACGTGTTTCAACACCGTTTAGGAAGTTTAATTGAACCCTAGTGTGCCATGCAAGAAAAACACTCTGTTTTAGAGAAAACAGCATTCTTTCAATCTACTGTGTTTCCTATAGGGCCCGTAAGTGAGCTAGCTCAGAACAAAAGAACTGTGCTTCCTACACAAACGGGGCATATCTAGTTCAACTCAGTATTGGAAACTGAGTAAAACAGGAGCTTCTCTTCAGTCCAATACAATGTACTGGCTGGGAACAGACGCGAATGCTATTTGCACTGTATATGGCCAGAATTGCACAAGTGTGCTGTTCTTAGCCTGAATGAACACTTGCTGCTAGAACTTGAATCTCATCGTGTTTCAACTCCCTTTAGGAAGTTTAATTGAACCCTAGTGTGCCATGCAAGAAAAACACTCTGTTTTAGAGAAAACAGCATTCTTTCCCTCTACTGTGTTTCCTATAGGGCCCGTAAGTGAGCTAGCTCAGAACAAAAGAATTGTGCTTCCTACACAAACGGGGCATATCTAGTTCAACTCAGTATTGGAAACTGAGTAAAACAGGAGCTTCTCTTCAGTCCAATACACTGTACTGGCTGGGAACAGTCGCGAATGCTATTTGCACTGTATATGGCCAGAAAAGCACAAGTGTGCTGTTCTTAGCCTGAATGAACACTTGCTGCTAGAACTTGAATCTCAACGTGATTCCACTCCGTTTAGGATGTTTAATTGAACCCTAGTGTGCCATGCAAGAAAAACACTCTGTTTTAGTGAAAACAGCATTCTTTCACTCTGCTGTGTTAACTATAGGGCACGTACAGTGAGCTAGCTCAGAACAAAAGAACTGTGCTTCCTACACAAACGGGGCATATCTAGTTCAACTCGGTATTGGAAACTCAGTAAAACAGGAGCTTTTCTTCAGTCCAATACACTGAACTGGTTGGGAACAGACGCGAATGCTATTTGCACTGTATATGGCCAGAAAAGCACAAGTGTGCTGTTCTTAGCCTGAAGGAACACTTGCTGCAAGAACTTGAATCTCAACGTGATTCAACTCCGTTTAGGAAGTTTAATTGAACCCTAGTGTGCCATGCAAGAAAAACACTCTGTTTTAGAGAAAACAGCATTCTTTCACTCTACTGTGCTTCCTATAGGGCACGTACAGTGCGCTAGCTCAGAAGAAAAGAACTGTGCTTCCTACACAAACAGGGCATATCTAGTTCAACTCAGTATGGGAAACTGAGTAAAACAGGAGCTTCTCTTCAGTCCAATACACTGTACTGGCTGGGAACAGACGCGAATGCTATTTGCACTGTATATGGCCAGAAAAGCACAAGTGTGCTGTTCTTAGCCTGAATGAACACTTGCTGCTAGAACTTGAATCTCAACGTGTTTCAACTCCGTTTAGGAAGTTTAATTGAACCCTAGTGTGCCATGCAACAAAAACACTCTGTTTTAGAGAAAACAGCATTCTTTCAATCTACTGTGTTTCCTATAGGGCCCGTAAGTGAGCTAGCTCAGAACAAAAGAACTGTGCTTCCTACACAAACGGGGCATATCTAGTTCAACTCGGTATTGGAAACTCAGTAAAACAGGAGCTTTTCTTCAGTCCAATACACTGAACTGGTTGGGAACAGACGCGAATGCTATTTGCACTGTATATGGCCAGAAAAGCACAAGTGTGCTGTTCTTAGCCTGAATGAACACTTGCTGCAAGAACTTGAATCTCAACGTGATTCAACTCCGTTTAGTAAGTTTAATTGAACCCTAGTGTGCCATGCAAGAAAAACACTCTGTTTTAGAGAAAACAGCATTCTTTCCCTCTACTGTATTTCCTATAGG
Organism: Peromyscus maniculatus bairdii; assembly: GCF_049852395.1. Taxonomy (NCBI): domain Eukaryota; kingdom Metazoa; phylum Chordata; class Mammalia; order Rodentia; family Cricetidae; genus Peromyscus; species Peromyscus maniculatus. The sequence goes on from NC_134862.1 coordinate 7,235,954, forward strand.
GCCCGTAAGTGAGCTAGCTCAGAACAAAAGAACTGTGCTTCCTACACAAACGGGGCATATCTAGTTCAACTCAGTATTGGAAACTGAGTAAAACAGGAGCTTCTCTTCAGTCCAATACAATGTACTGGCTGGGAACAGACGCGAATGCTATTTGCACTGTATATGGCCAGAATAGCACAAGTGTGCTGTTCTTAGCCTGAATGAACACTTGCTGCTAGAACTTGAATCTCAACGTGATTCAACTCCGTTTAGGAAGTTTCATTGAACCCTAGTGTGCCATGCAAGAAAAACACTCTGTTTTAGAGAAAACAGCATTCTTTCACTCTACTGTGTTTCCTATAGGGCCCGTAAGTGTGCTAGCTCAGAACAAAAGAACTGTGCTTCCTACACAAACGGGGCATATCTAGTTCAACTCAGTATTGGAAACTGAGTAAAACAGGAGCTTCTCATCAGTCCAATACACTGTACTGGCTGGCAACAGACGCGAATGCTATTTGCACTGTATATGGCCAGAATAGCACAAGTGTGCTGTTCTTAGCCTGAATGAACACTTGCTGCTAGAACTTGAATCTCAACGTGTTTCACCTCCGTTTAGGAAGTTTAATTGAACCCTAGTGTGCCATGCAAGAAAAATACTCTGTTTTAGAGAAAACAGCATTCTTTCCCTCTACTGTGTTTCCTATAGGGCCCGTAAGTGAGCTAGCTCAGAACAAATGAACTGTGCTTCCTACACAAACAGGGCATATCTAGTTCAACTAAGTATTGGAAACTGAGTAAAACAGGAGCTTCTCTTCAGGCCAATACACTGTACTGGCTGGGAAGAGACGCGAATGCTATTTGCACTGTATATGGCCAGAATAGCACAAGTGTGCTGTTCTTAGCCTGAATGAACACTTGCTGCTAGAACTTGAATCTCAGCGTGATTCAACTCCGTTTAGGAAGTTTAATTGAACCCTAGTGTGCCATGCAAGAAAAACACTCTGTTTTAGAGAAAACAGCATTCTTTTACTCTACTGTGTTTCCTATAGGGCCCGAAAGTGAGCTAGCTCAGAACAAAAGAACTGTGCTTCCTACACAAACGGGGCATATCTAGTTCAACTCAGTATTGGAAACTGAGTAAAGCAGGAGCTTCTCTTCAGTCCAATACAGTGTACTGGCAGGAAACAGACGCGAATGCTATTTGCACTGTATATTGCCAGAATAGCACAAGTGTGCTGTTCTTAGCCTGAATGCACAATTGCTGCTAGAACTTGAATCTCAGCGTGTATCAACTCCGTTTAGGAAGTTTAATTGAACCCTCGTGTGCCATGCAGGAAAAATACTCTGTTTTAGAGAAAACAGCATTCTTTCACTCTGCTGTGTTAACTATAGGGCACGTACAGTGAGCTATCTCAGAACAAAAGAACTGTGCTTCCTACACAAACGGGGTATATCTAGTTCAACTCGGTATTGGAAACTCAGTAAAACAGGAGCTTCTCTTCAGTCCAATACACTGTACTGGTTGGGAACAGACGCGAATGCTATTTGCACTGTATATGGCCAGAAAAGTACAAGTGTGCTGTTCTTAGCCTGAATGAACACTTGCTGCAAGAACTTGAATCTCAACGTGATTGAACTCCGTTTAGGAAGTTTAATTGAACCCTAGTGTGCCATGCAAGAAAAACACTCTCTTTTAGAGAAAACAGCATTCTTTCACTCTACTGTGTTTCCTATAGGGCACGTACAGTGAGCTAGCTCAGAACAAAAGAACTGTGCTTCCTACACAAACGGGGCATATCTAGTTCAACTCAGTATTGGAAACTGAGTAAAACAGGAGCTTCTCTTCAGTCCAATACACTTTACTGGCTGGGAACAGACGCGAATGCTATTTGCACTGTATATAGCCAGAAAAGCACAAGTGTGCTGTTCTTAGCCTGAATGAACACTTGATGCTAGAACTTAAATCTCAACGTGTTTCAACTCCGTTTAGGAATTTTAATTGAACCCTAGTGTGCCATGCAAGAAAAACACTCTGTTTTAGAGAAAACAGCATTCTTTCCCTCTACTGTGTTTCCTAAACGGCCCGTAAGTGAGCTAGCTCAGAACAAAAGAACTGTGCTTCCTACAAAAACGGGGCATATCTAGTTCAACTCAGTATTGGAAACTGAGTAAAACAGGAGCTTCTCATCAGTCCAATACACTGTACTGGCTGGGAACAGACGCGAATGCTATTTGCACTGTATATGGCCAGAATAGCACAAGTGTGCTGTTCTTAGCCTGAATGCACACTTGCTGCTAGAACTTGGATCTCAACGTGTTTCACCTCCGTTTAGGAAGTTTAATTGAACCCTAGTGTGCCGTGCAAGAAAAACACTCTGTTTTAGAGAAAACAGCATTCTTTCCCTCTACTGTGTTTCCTATAGGGCCCGTAAGTGAGCTAGCTCAGAACAAATGAACTGTGCTTCCTACACAAACGGGGCATATCTAGTTCAACTCAGTATTGGAAACTGAGTAAAACAGGAGCTTCTCTTCAGTCCAATACACTGTACTGGCTGGGAACAGACGCGAATGCTATTTGCACTGTATATGGCCAGAATAGCACAAGTGTGCTGTTCTTAGCCTGAATGAACACTTGCTGCTAGAACTTGAATCTCAACGTGTTTCAACTCCGTATAGGAAGTTTAATTGAACCCTAGTGTGCCATGCAAGAAAAACACTCTGTTTTAGAGAAAACAGCATTCTTTCCCTCTACTGTGTTTCCTATAGGGCCCGTAAGTGAGCTAGCTCAGAACAAAAGAACTGTGCTTCCTACACAAACGGGGCATATCTAGTTCAACTCAGTATTGGAAACTGAGTAAAACATGATCTTCTCTTCAGTCCAATAAACTGTACTGGCTGGGAACAGACGCGAATGCTATTTGCACTGTATATGGCCAGAATAGCACAAGTGTGCTGTTCTTAGTCTGAATGACCACTTGCTGTTAAAACTTGAATCTCAACGTGATTCAACTCCGTTTAGGAAGTTTAATTGAACCCTAGTGTGCCATGCAAGAAAAACACTCTGTTTTAGAGAAAACAGCATTCTTTCACTCTGTTGTGTTAACTATAGGGCACGTAGAGTGAGCTAGCTCAGAACAAAAGAACTGTGCTTCCTACACAAACGGGGCATATCTAGTTCAACTCGGTATTGGAAACTCAGTAAAAAAGGAGCTTCTCTTCAATCCAATACACTGTACTGGCTGGGAACAGACGTGAATGCTATTTGCACTGTATATGGCCAGAAAAGCACAAGTGTGCTGTTCTTAGCCTGAATGAACACTTGCTGCAAGAACTTGAATCTCAACGTGATTCAACTCCGTTTAGGAAGTTTAATTGAACCCTAGTGTGCCATGCAAGAAAAACACTCTGTTTTAGAGAAAACAGCATACTTTCCCTCTACTGTGCTTCCTATAGGGCACGTACAGTGAGCTAGCTCAGAAGAAAAGAACTGTGCTTCCTACACAAACGGGGCATATCTAGTTCAACTCAGTATGGGAAACTGAGTAAAACAGGAGCTTCTCTTCAGTCCAATACACTGTACTGGCTGGGAACAGACGCGAATGCTATTTGCACTGTATATAGCCAGAAAAGCACAAGTGTGCTGTTCTTAGCCTGAATGAACACTTGCTGCTAGAACTTGAATCTCAACGTGTTTCAACTCCGTTTAGGAAGTTTAATTGAACCCTAGTGTGCCATGCAAGAAAAACACTCTGTTTTAGAGAAAACAGCATTCTTTCAATCTACTGTGTTTCCTATAGGGCCCGTAAGTGAGCTAGCTCAGAACAAAAGAACTGTGCTTCCTACACAAACGGGGCATATCTAGTTCAACTCAGTATTGGAAACTGAGTAAAACAGGAGCTTCTCTTCAGTCCAATACAATGTACTGGCTGGGAACAGACGCGAATGCTATTTGCACTGTATATGGCCAGAATTGCACAAGTGTGCTGTTCTTAGCCTGAATGAACACTTGCTGCTAGAACTTGAATCTCATCGTGTTTCAACTCCGTTTAGGAAGTTTAATTGAACCCTAGTGTGCCATGCAAGAAAAACACTCTGTTTTAGAGAAAACAGCATTCTTTCCCTCTACTGTGTTTCCTATAGGGCCCGTAAGTGAGCTAGCTCAGAACAAAAGAATTGTGCTTCCTACACAAACGGGGCATATCTAGTTCAACTCAGTATTGGAAACTGAGTAAAACAGGAGCTTCTCTTCAGTCCAATACACTGTACTGGCTGGGAACAGACGCGAATGCTATTTGCACTGTATATGGCCAGAAAAGCACAAGTGTGCTGTTCTTAGCCTGAATGAACACTTGCTGCTAGAACTTGAATCTCAACGTGATTCCACTCCGTTTAGGATGTTTAATTGAACCCTAGTGTGCCATGCAAGAAAAACACTCTGTTTTAGTGAAAACAGCATTCTTTCACTCTGCTGTGTTAACTATAGGGCACGTACAGTGAGCTAGCTCAGAACAAAAGAACTGTGCTTCCTACACAAACGGGGCATATCTAGTTCAACTCGGTATTGGAAACTCAGTAAAACAGGAGCTTTTCTTCAGTCCAATACACTGAACTGGTTGGGAACAGACGCGAATGCTATTTGCACTGTATATGGCCAGAAAAGCACAAGTGTGCTGTTCTTAGCCTGAAGGAACACTTGCTGCAAGAACTTGAATCTCAACGTGATTCAACTCCGTTTAGGAAGTTTAATTGAACCCTAGTGTGCCATGCAAGAAAAACACTCTGTTTTAGAGAAAACAGCATTCTTTCACTCTACTGTGCTTCCTATAGGGCACGTACAGTGCGCTAGCTCAGAAGAAAAGAACTGTGCTTCCTACACAAACAGGGCATATCTAGTTCAACTCAGTATGGGAAACTGAGTAAAACAGGAGCTTCTCTTCAGTCCAATACACTGTACTGGCTGGGAACAGACGCGAATGCTATTTGCACTGTATATGGCCAGAAAAGCACAAGTGTGCTGTTCTTAGCCTGAATGAACACTTGCTGCTAGAACTTGAATCTCAACGTGTTTCAACTCCGTTTAGGAAGTTTAATTGAACCCTAGTGTGCCATGCAACAAAAACACTCTGTTTTAGAGAAAACAGCATTCTTTCAATCTACTGTGTTTCCTATAGGGCCCGTAAGTGAGCTAGCTCAGAACAAAAGAACTGTGCTTCCTACACAAACGGGGCATATCTAGTTCAACTCGGTATTGGAAACTCAGTAAAACAGGAGCTTTTCTTCAGTCCAATACACTGAACTGGTTGGGAACAGACGCGAATGCTATTTGCACTGTATATGGCCAGAAAAGCACAAGTGTGCTGTTCTTAGCCTGAATGAACACTTGCTGCAAGAACTTGAATCTCAACGTGATTCAACTCCGTTTAGTAAGTTTCATTGAACCCTAGTGTGCCATGCAAGAAAAACACTCTGTTTTAGAGAAAACAGCATTCTTTCACTCTACTGTGTTTCCTATAGGGCCCGTAAGTGTGCTAGCTCAGAACAAAAGAACTGTGCTTCCTACACAAACGGGGCATATCTAGTTCAACTCAGTATTGGAAACTGAGTAAAACAGGAGCTTCTCATCAGTCCAATACACTGTACTGGCTGGCAACAGACGCGAATGCTATTTGCACTGTATATGGCCAGAATAGCACAAGTGTGCTGTTCTTAGCCTGAATGAACACTTGCTGCTAGAACTTGAATCTCAACGTGTTTCACCTCCGTTTAGGAAGTTTAATTGAACCCTAGTGTGCCATGCAAGAAAAACACTCTGTTTTAGAGAAAACAGCATTCTTTCCCTCTACTGTGTTTCCTATAGGGCCCGTAAGTTAGCTAGCTCAGAACAAATGAACTGTGCTTCCTACACAAACAGGGCATATCTAGTTCAACTAAGTATTGGAAACTGAGTAAAACAGGAGCTTCTCTTCAGGCCAATACACTGTACTGGCTGGGAAGAGACGCGAATGCTATTTGCACTGTATATGGCCAGAATAGCACAAGTGTGCTGTTCTTAGCCTGAATGAACACTTGCTGCTAGAACTTGAATCTCAACGTGATTCACCTCCGTTTAGGAAGTTTAATTGAACCCTAGTGTGCCATGCAAGAAAAACACTCTGTTTTAGAGAAAACAGCATTCTTTTACTCTACTGTGTTTCCTATAGGGCCCGAAAGTGAGCTAGCTCAGAACAAAAGAACTGTGCTTCCTACACAAACGGGGCATATCTAGTTCAACTCAGTATTGGAAACTGAGTAAAGCAGGAGCTTCTCTTCAGTCCAATACAGTGTACTGGCAGGAAACAGACGCGAATGCTATTTGCACTGTATATGGCCAGAATAGCACAAGTGTGCTGTTCTTAGCCTGAATGCACACTTGCTGCTAGAACTTGAATCTCAGCGTGTATCAACTCCGTTTAGGAAGTTTAATTGAACCCTCGTGTGCCATGCAGGAAAAATACTCTGTTTTAGAGAAAACAGCATTCTTTCACTCTGCTGTGTTAACTATAGGGCACGTACAGTGAGCTATCTCAGAACAAAAGAACTGTGCTTCCTACACAAACGGGGTATATCTAGTTCAACTCGGTATTGGAAACTCAGTAAAACAGGAGCTTCTCTTCAGTCCAATACACTGTACTGGTTGGGAACAGACGCGAATGCTATTTGCACTGTATATGGCCAGAAAAGTACAAGTGTGCTGTTCTTAGCCTGAATGAACACTTGCTGCAAGAACTTGAATCTCAACGTGATTGAACTCCGTTTAGGAAGTTTAATTGAACCCTAGTGTGCCATGCAAGAAAAACACTCTCTTTTAGAGAAAACAGCATTCTTTCACTCTACTGTGTTTCCTATAGGGCACGTACAGTGAGCTAGCTCAGAACAAAAGAACTGTGCTTCCTACACAAACGGGGCATATCTAGTTCAACTCAGTATTGGAAACTGAGTAAAACAGGAGCTTCTCTTCAGTCCAATACACTTTACTGGCTGGGAACAGACTTGAATGCTATTTGCACTGTATATAGCCAGAAAAGCACAAGTGTGCTGTTCTTAGCCTGAATGAACACTTGATGCTAGAACTTAAATCTCAACGTGTTTCAACTCCGTTTAGGAATTTTAATTGAACCCTAGTGTGCCATGCAAGAAAAACACTCTGTTTTAGAGAAAACAGCATTCTTTCCCTCTACTGTGTTTCCTAAACGGCCCGTAAGTGAGCTAGCTCAGAACAAAAGAACTGTGCTTCCTACAAAAACGGGGCATATCTAGTTAAACTCAGTATTGGAAACTGAGTAAAACAGGAGCTTCTCATCAGTCCAATACACTGTACTGGCTGGGAACAGACGCGAATGCTATTTGCACTGTATATGGCCAGAATAGCACAAGTGTGCTGTTCTTAGCCTGAATGCACACTTGCTGCTAGAACTTGGATCTCAACGTGTTTCACCTCCGTTTAGGAAGTTTAATTGAACCCTAGTGTGCCGTGCAAGAAAAACACTCTGTTTTAGAGAAAACAGCATTCTTTCCCTCTACTGTGTTTCCTATAGGGCCCGTAAGTGAGCTAGCTCAGAACAAATGAACTGTGCTTCCTACACAAACGGGGCATATCTAGTTCAACTCAGTATTGGAAACTGAGTAAAACAGGAGCTTCTCTTCAGTCCAATACAGTGTACTGGCAGGAAACAGACGCGAATGCTATTTGCACTGTATATGGCCAGAATAGCACAAGTGTGCTGTTCTTTGCCTGAATGCACACTTGCTGCTAGAACTTGAATCTCAGCGTGTTTCAACTCCGTTTAGGAAGTTTAATTGAACCCTCATGTGCCATGCAGGAAAAACACTCTGTTTTAGAGAAAACAGCATTCTTTCACTCTGCTGTGTTAACTATAGGGCACGTACAGTGAGCTAGCTCAGAACAAAAGAACTGTGCTTCCTACACAAACGGGGTTTATCTAGTTCAACTCGGTATTGGAAACTCAGTAAAAAAAGGAGCTTCTCTTCATCCAATACACTGTACTGGTTGGGAACAGACGCGAATGCTATTTGCACTGTATATGGCCAGAAAAGTACAAGTGTGCTGTTCTTAGCCTGAATGAACACTTGCTGCAAGAACTTGAATCTCAACGTGATTCAACTCCGTTTAGGAAGTTTAATTGAACCCTAGTGTGCCATGCAAGAAAAACACTCTCTTTTAGAGAAAACAGCATTCTTTCACTCTACTGTGATTCCTATAGGGCACGTACAGTGAGCTAGCTCAGAACAAAAGAACTGTGCTTCCTACACAAACGGCACATATCTAGTTCAACTCAGTATTGGAAACTGAGTAAAACAGGAGCTTCTCTTCAGTCCAATACACTGTACTGGCTGGGAACAGACGCGAATGCTATTTGCACTGTATATGGCCAGAAAAGCACAAGTGTGCTGTTCTTAGCCTGAATGAACACTTGCTGCTAGAACTTGAATCTCAACGTGATTCCACTCCGTTTATGATGTTTAATTGAACCCTAGTGTGCCATGCAAGAAAAACACTCTGTTTTAGTGAAAACAGCATTCTTTCACTCTGCTGTGTTAACTATAGGGCACGTACAGTGAGCTAGCTCAGAACAAAAGAACTGTGCTTCCTACACAAACGGGGCATATCTAGTTCAACTCGGTATTGGAAACTCAGTAAAACAGGAGCTTTTCTTCAGTCCAATACACTGAACTGGTTGGGAACAGACGCGAATGCTATTTGCACTGTATATGGCCAGAAAAGCACAAGTGTACTGTTCTTAGCCTGAAGGAACACTTGCTGCAAGAACTTGAATCTCAACGTGATTCAACTCCGTTTAGGAAGTTTAATTGAACCCTAGTGTGCCATGCAAGAAAAACACTCTGTTTTAGAGAAAACAGCATTCTTTCACTCTACTGTGCTTCCTATAGGGCACGTACAGTGCGCTAGCTCAGAAGAAAAGAACTGTGCTTCCTACACAAACGGGGCATATCTAGTTCAACTCAGTATGGGAAACTGAGTAAAACAGGAGCTTCTCTTCAGTCCAATAAACTGTACTGGCTGGGAACAGACGCGAATGCTATTTGCACTGTATATGGCCAGAAAAGCACAAGTGTGCTGTTCTTAGCCTGAATGAACACTTGCTGCTAGAACTTGAATCTCAACGTGTTTCAACTCCATTTAGGAAGTTTAATTGAACCCTAGTGTGCCATGCAACAAAAACACTCTGTTTTAGAGAAAACAGCATTCTTTCACTCTACTGTGTTTCCTATAGGGCCCGTTAGTGAGCTAGCTCAGAACAAAAGAACTGTCCTTCCTACACTAACGGGGCATATCTAGTTCAACTCAGTATTGGAAACTGAGTAAAACAGGAGCTTCTCTTCAGTCCAATACAATGTACTGGCTGGGAACAGACGCGAATGCTATTTGCACTGTATATGGCCAGAATAGCACAAGTGTGCTGTTCTTAGCCTGAATGAACACTTGCTGCTAGAACTTGAATCTCATCGTGTTTCAACTCCGTTTAGGAAGTTTAATTGAACCCTAGTGTGCCATGCAAGAAAAACACTCTGTTTTAGAGAAAACAGCATTCTTTCCCTCTACTGTGTTTCCTATAGGGCCCGTAAGTGAGCTAGCTCAGAACAAAAGAATTGTGCTTCCTACACAAACGGGGCATATCTAGTTCAACTCAGTATTGGAAACTGAGTAAAACAGGAGCTTCTCTTCAGTCCAATACACTGTACTGGCTGGGAACAGACGCGAAAGCTATTTGCACTGTATATGGCCAGAAAAGCACAAGTGTGCTGTTCTTAGCCTGAATGAACACTTGCTGCTAGAACTTGAGTCTCAACGTGATTCAACTCCGTTTAGGATGTTTAATTGAACCCTAGTGTGCCATGCAAGAAAAACACTCTGTTTTAGTGAAAACAGCATTCTTTCACTCTGCTGTGTTAACTATAGGGCACGTACAGTGAGCTAGCTCAGAACAAAAGAACTGTGCTTCCTACACAAACGGGGCATATCTAGTTCAACTCGGTATTGGAAACTCAGTAAAACAGGAGCTTTTCTTCAGTCCAATACACTGAACTGGTTGGGAACAGACGCGAATGCTATTTGCACTGTATATGGCCAGAAAAGCACAAGTGTGCTGTTCTTAGCCTGAATGAACACTTGCTGCAAGAACTTGAATCTCAACGTGATTCAACTCCGTTTAGGAAGTTTAATTGAACCCTAGTGTGCCATGCAAGAAAAACACTCTGTTTTAGAGAAAACAGCATTCTTTCCCTCTACTGTATTTCCTATAGGGCCCGTAAGTGAGCTAGCTCAGAACAAAAGAACTGTGCTTCCTTCACAAACGGGGCATATCTAGTTCAACTCAGTATTGGAAACTGAGTAAAACAGGAGCTTCTCTTCAGTCCAATACAATGTACTGGCTGGGAACAGACGCGAATGCTATTTGCACTGTATATGGCCAGAATAGCACAAGTGTGCTGTTCTTAGCCTGAATGAACACTTGCTGCTAGAACTTGAATCTCAACGTGATTCAACTCCGTTTAGGAAGTTTCATTGAACCCTAGTGTGCCATGCAAGAAAAACACTCTGTTTTAGAGAAAACAGCATTCTTTCACTCTACTGTGTTTCCTATAGGGCCCGTAAGTGTGCTAGCTCAGAACAAAAGAACTGTGCTTCCTACACAAACGGGGCATATCTAGTTCAACTCAGTATTGGAAACTGAGTAAAACAGGAGCTTCTCATCAGTCCAATACACTGTACTGGCTGGCAACAGACGCGAATGCTATTTGCACTGTATATGGCCAGAATAGCACAAGTGTGCTGTTCTTAGCCTGAATGAACACTTGCTGCTAGAACTTGAATCTCAACGTGTTTCACCTCCGTTTAGGAAGTTTAATTGAACCCTAGTGTGCCATGCAAGAAAAACACTCTGTTTTAGAGAAAACAGCATTCTTTCCCTCTACTGTGTTTCCTATAGGGCCCGTAAGTGAGCTAGCTCAGAACAAATGAACTGTGCTTCCTACACAAACAGGGCATATCTAGTTCAACTCAGTATTGGAAACTGAGTAAAACAGGAGCTTCTCTTCAGGCCAATACACTGTACTGGCTGGGAACAGACGCGAATGCTATTTGCACTGTATATGGCCAGAATAGCACAAGTGTGCTGTTCTTAGCCTGAATGAACACTTGCTGCTAGAACTTGAATCTCAGCGTGATTCAACTCCGTTTAGGAAGTTTAATTGAACCCTATTGAGCCATGCAAGAAAAACACTCTGTTTTAGAGAAAACAGCATTCTTTTACTCTACTGTGTTTCCTATAGGGCCCGAAAGTGAGCTAGCTCAGAACAAAAGAACTGTGCTTCCTACACAAACGGGGCATATCTAGTTCAACTCAGTATTGGAAACTGAGTAAAACAGGAGCTTCTCTTCAGTCCAATACAGTGTACTGGCAGGAAACAGACGCGAATGCTATTTGCACTGTATATGGCCAGAATAGCACAAGTGTGCTGTTCTTTGCCTGAATGCACACTTGCTGCTAGAACTTGAATCTCAGCGTGTTTCAACTCCGTTTAGGAAGTTTAATTGAACCCTCGTGTGCCATGCAGGAAAAACACTCTGTTTTAGAGAAAACAGCATTCTTTCACTTGGTTTGTTAACTATAGGGCACGTACAGTGAGCTAGCTCAGAACAAAAGAACTGTGCTTCCTACACAAACGGGGTATATCTAGTTCAACTCGGTATTGGAAACTCAGTAAAAAAAGGAGCTTCTCTTCAGTCCAATACACTGTACTGGTTGGGAACAGACGCGAATGCTATTTGCACTGTATATGGCCAGAAAAGCACAAGTGTGCTGTTCTTAGCCTGAATGAACACTTGCTGCTAGAACTTGAATCTCAACGTGATTCCACTCCGTTTAGGAAGTTTAATTGAACCCTAGTGTGCCATGCAAGAAAAACACTCTGTTTTAGAGAAAACAGCATTCTTTCCCTCTACTGTGTTTCCTATAGGGCCCGTAAGTGAGCTAGCTCAGAACAAAAGAACTGTGTTTCCTACACAAACGGGGCATATCTAGTTCAACTCAGTATTGGAAACTGAGTAAAACAGGAGCTTCTCATCAGTCCAATACACTGTTCTGGCTGGGAACAGACGCGAATTCTATTTGCACTGTATATGGCCAGAATAGCACAAGTGTGCTGTTCTTAGCCTGAATGCACACTTGCTGCTAGAACTTGAATCTCAACGTGATTCAACTCCGTTTAGGAAGTTTAATTGGACCCTAGTGTGCCATGCAAGAGAAACACTCTGTTTTAGAGAAAACAGCATTCTCTCCTTCTACTGTGTTTCCTATAGGGCCCGTAAGTGAGCTAGCTCAGAACAAAAGAACTGTGCTTCCTACACAAACGGGGCATATCTAGTTCAACTCAGTATTGGAAACTGAGTAAAACAGGAGCTTCTCTTCAGTCCAATACACTGTACTGGCTGGGAACAGACGCGAATGCTATTTGCACTGTTTATGGCCAGAAAGCACAAGTGTGCTGTTCTTAGCCTGAATGAGCACTTGCTGCTAGAACTTGAATCTCAACGTGATTCAACTCCGTTTAGGAAGTTTAATTGAACCCTAGTGTGCCATGCAAGAAAAACACTCTGTTTTAGAGAAAACAGCATTCTTTCACTCTGCTGTGTTAACTATAGGGCACGTACAGTGAGCTAGCTCAGAACAAAAGAACTGTGCTTCCTACACAAACGGCGCATATTTAGTTCAACTCGGTATTGGAAACTCAGTAAAACAGGAGCTTCTCTTCAGTCCAATACACTGTACTGGTTGGGAACAGACGCGAATGCTATTTGCACTGTATATCGCCAGAAAAGCACAAGTGTGCTGTTCTTAGCCTGAATGAACACTTGCTGCAAGAACTTGAATCTCAATGTGATTCAACTCCGTTTAGGAAGTTTAATTGAACCCTAGTGTGCCATGTAAGAAAAACACTCTCTTTTAGAGAAAACAGCATTCTTTCACTCTACTGTGTTTCCCATAGGGCCCGTAAGTGAGCTAGCTCAGAACAAAAGAACTGTGCTTCCTACACAAACGGGGCATATCTAGTTCAAATCAGTATTGGAAACTGAGTAAAACAGGAGCTTCTCTTCAGTCCAATATAATGTACTGGCTGGGAACAGACGTGAATGCTATTTGCACTGTATATGGCCAGAAAAGCACAAGTGTGCTGTTCTTAGCCTGAATGAACACTTGATGCTAGAACTTGAATCTCAACGTGTTTCAACTCCGTTTAGGAAGTTTAATTGAACCCTAGTGTGCCATGCAAGAAAAACACTCTCTTTTAGAGAAAACAGCATTCTCTCCTTCTACAGTGTTTCCTATAGGGCACGTAAGTGAGCTAGTTCAGAACAAAAGAACTGTGCTTCCTACACAAACGGGGCATATCTATTTCAACTCAGTATTGGAACCTGAGTAAAACAGGAGCTTCTCATCCGTCCAATACACTGTACTGGCTGGGAACAGACGCGAATGCTATTTGCACTGTATATGGCCAGAAAAGCACAAGTGTGCTGTTCTTAGCCTGAATGAACACTTGCTGCAAGAACTTGAATCTCAACGTGATTCCACTCTGTTTAGGAAGTTTAATTGAACCCTAGTGTGCCATGCAAGAAAAACATTCTGTTTTAGAGTAAACAGCATTCTTTCACTCTGCTGTGTTAACCATAGGGCACGTACAGTGAGCTAGCTCAGAACAAAAGAACTGTGCTTCCTACACAAACGGGGCATATCTAGTTCAACTCAGTATTGGAAACTGAGTAAAACAGGAGCTTCTCTTCAGTCCAATACACTGTACTGCCTGGAAACAGACGCGAATGCTATTTGCACTGTTTATGGCCAGAATAGCACAAGTGTGCTGTTCTTAGCCTGAATGAACACTTGCTGCTAGAACTTGAATCTCAACGTGATTCAACTCCGTTTAGGAAGTTTAATTGAACCCTAGTGTGCCATGCAAGAAAAACACTCTGTTTTAGAGAAAACAGCATTCTTTCACTCTGCTGTGTTAACTATAGGGCACGTACAGTGAGCTAGCTCAGAACAAAAGAACTGTGCTTCCTACACAAACTGCACATATCTAGTTCAACTCGGTATTGGAAACTCAGTAAAACAGGAGCTTCTCTTCAGTCCAATACACTGTACTGGTTGGGAACAGACGCGAATGCTATTTGCACTGTATATGGCCAGAAAAGTACAAGTGTGCTGTTCTTAGCCTGAATGAACACTTGCTGCAAGAACTTGAATCTCAACGTGATTCAACTCCGTTTAGGAAGTTTAATTGAACCCTAGTGTGCCATGCAAGAAAAACACTCTCTTTTAGAGAAAACAGCATTCTTTCACTCTACTGTGATTCCTATAGGGCACGTACAGTGAGCTAGCTCAGAACAAAAGAACTGTGCTTCCTACACAAACGGCACATATCTAGTTCAACTCAGTATTGGAAACTGAGTAAAACAGGAGCTTCTCTTCAGTCCAATACACTGTACTGGCTGGGAACAGACGCGAATGCTATTTGCACTGTATATGGCCAGAAAAGCACAAGTGTGCTGTTCTTAGCCTGAATGAACACTTGCTGCTAGAACTTGAATCTCAACGTGATTCCACTCTGTTTAGGAAGTTTAATTGAACCCTAGTGTGCCATGCAAGAAAAACACTCTGTTTTAGAGTAAACAGCATTCTTTCACTCTGCTGTGTTAACTATAGGGCACGTACAGTGAGCTAGCTCTGAACAAAAGAACTGTGCTTCCTACACAAACGGGGCATATCTAGTTCAACTCAGTATTGGAAACTGAGTAAAACAGGAGCTTCTCATCAGTCCAATACACTGTACTGGCTGGGAACAGACGCGAATGCTATTTGCACTGTATATGGCCAGAATAGCACAAGTGTGCTGTTCTTAGCCTGAATGCACACTTGCTGCTAGAACTTGAATCTCAACGTGTTTCACCTCCGTTTAGGAAGTTTAATTGAACCCTAGTGTGCCATGCAAGAAAAACACTCTGTTTTAGAGAAAACAGCATTCTTTCCCTCTACTGTGTTTCCTATAGGGCCCGTAAGTGAGCTAGCTCAGAACAAATGAACTGTGCTTCCTACACAAACAGGGCATATCTAGTTCAACTCAGTATTGGAAACTGAGTAAAACAGGAGCTTCTCATCAGTCCAATACACTGTTCTGGCTGGGAACAGACGCGAATGCTATTTGCACTGTATATGGCCAGAAAAGTACAAGTGTGCTGTTCTTAGCCTGAATGAACACTTGCTGCAAGAACTTGAATCTCAACGTGATTCAACTCCGTTTAGGAAGTTTAATTGAACCCTAGTGTGCCATGCAAGAAAAACACTCTCTTTTAGAGAAAACAGCATTCTTTCACTCTACTGTGATTCCTATAGGGCACATACAGTGACCTAGCTCAGAACAAAAGAACTGTGCTTCCTACACAAACGGCACATATCTAGTTCAACTCAGTATTGGAAACTGAGTAAAACAGGAGCTTCTCTTCAGTCCAATACACTGTACTGGCTGGGAACAGACGCGAATGCTATTTGCACTGTATATGGCCAGAAAAGCACAAGTGTGCTGTTCTTAGCCTGAATGAACACTTGATGCTAGAACTTGAATCTCAACGTGTTTCAACTCCGTTTAGGAATTTTAATTGAACCCTAGTGTGCCATGCAAGAAAAACACTCTGTTTTAGAGAAAACAGCATTCTTTCCCTCTACTGTGTTTCCTAAACGGCCCGTAAGTGAGCTAGCTCAGAACAAAAGAACTGTGCTTCCTACACAAACGGGGCATATCTAGTTCAACTCAGTATTGGAAACTGAGTAAAACAGGAGCTTCTCATCAGTCCAATACACTGTACTGGCTGGGAACCGACGCGAATGCTATTTGCACTGTATATGGCCAGAATAGCACAAGTGTGCTGTTCTTAGCCTGAATGAACACTTGCTGCTAGAACTTGAATCTCAACGTGTTTCAACTCCGTTTAGGAAGTTTAATTGAACCCTAGTGTGCCATGCAAGAAAAACACTCTGTTTTAGAGAAAACAGCATTCTCTCCTTCTACAGTGTTTCCTATAGGGCACGTAAGTGAGCTAGTTCAGAACAAAAGAACTGTGCTTCCTACACAAACGGGGCATATCTAGTTCAACTCAGTATTGGAACCTGAGTAAAACAGGAGCTTCTCATCCGTCCAATACACTGTACTGGCTGGGAACAGACGCGAATGCTATTTGCACTGTATATGGCCAGAAAAGCACAAGTGTGCTGTTCTTAGCTTGAATGAACACTTGCTGCTAGAACTTGAATCTCAACGTGATTCCACTCTGTTTAGGAAGTTTAATTGAACCCTAGTGTGCCATGCAAGAAAAACACTCTGTTTTAGAGTAAACAGCATTCTTTCACTCTGCTGTGTTAACTATAGGGCACGTACAGTGAGCTAGCTCAGAACAAAAGAACTGTGCTTCCTACACAAACGGGGCATATCTAGTTCAACTCAGTATTGGAAACTGAGTAAAACAGGAGCTTCTCTTCAGTCCAATACACTGTACTGCCTGGAAACAGACGCGAATGCTATTTGCACTGTTTATGGCCAGAATAGCACAAGTGTGCTGTTCTTAGCCTGAATGAACACTTGCTGCTAGAACTTGAATCTCAACGTGATTCAACTCCGTTTAGGAAGTTTAATTGAACCCTAGTGTGCCATGCAAGAAAAACACTCTGTTTTAGAGAAAACAGCATTCTTTCACTCTGCTGTGTTAACTATAGGGCACGTACAGTGAGCTAGCTCAGAACAAAAGAACTGTGCTTCCTACACAAACGGCACATATCTAGTTCAACTCGGTATTGGAAACTCAGTAAAACAGGAGCTTCTCTTCAGTCCAATACACTGTACTGGTTGGGAACAGACGCGAATGCTATTTGCACTGTATATGGCCAGAAAAGCACAAGTGTGCTGTTCTTAGCCTGAATGAACACTTGCTGCTAGAACTTGAATCTCAACGTGTTTCAACTCCGTTTAGGAAGTTTAATTGAACCCTAGTGTGCCATGCAAGAAAAACACTCTGTTTTAGAGAAAACAGCATTCTCTTCTTCTACAGTGTTTCCTATAGGGCACGTAAGTGAGCTAGTTCAGAACAAAAGAACTGTGCTTCCTACACAAACGGGGCATATCTAGTTCAACTCAGTATTGGAACCTGAGTAAAACAGGAGCTTCTCATCCGTCCAATACACTGTACTGGCTGGGAAGAGACGCGAATGCTATTTGCACTGTATATGGCCAGAAAAGCACAAGTGTGCTGTTCTTAGCCTGAATGAACACTTGCTGCTAGAAATTGAATCTCAACGTGATTCCACTCTGTTTAGGAAGTTTAATTGAACCCTAGTGTGCCGTGCAAGAAAAACACTCTGTTTTAGAGTAAACAGCATTCTTTCACTCTGCTGTGTTAACTATAGGGCACGTACAGTGAGCTAGCTCTGAACAAAAGAACTGTGCTTCCTACACAAACGGGGCATATCTAGTTCAACTCAGTATTGGAAACTGAGTAAAACAGGAGCTTCTCATCAGTCCAATACACTGTACTGGCTGGGAACAGACGCGAATGCTATTTGCACTGTATATGGCCAGAATAGCACAAGTGTGCTGTTCTTAGCCTGAATGCACACTTGCTGCTAGAACTTGAATCTGAACGTGTTTCACCTCCGTTTAGGAAGTTTAATTGAACCCTAGTGTGCCATGCAAGAAAAACACTCTGTTTTAGAGAAAACAGCATTCTTTCCCTCTACTGTGTTTCCTATAGGGCCCGTAAGTGAGCTAGCTCAGAACAAATGAACTGTGCTTCCTACACAAACGGGGCATATCTAGTTCAACTCAGTATTGGAAACTGAGTAAAACAGGAGCTTCTCATCAGTCCAATACACTGTACTGGCTGGGAACAGACGCGAATGCTATTTGCACTGTATATGGCCAGAAAAGTACAAGTGTGCTGTTCTTAGCCTGAATGAACACTTGCTGCTAGAACTTGAATCTCAACGTGTTTCAACTCCGTTTAGGAAGTTTAATTGAACCCTAGTGTGCCATGCAAGAAAAACACTCTGTTTTAGAGAAAACAGCATTCTCTCCTTCTACAGTGTTTCCTATAGGGCACGTAAGTGAGCTAGTTCAGAACAAAAGAACTGTGCTTCCTACACAAACGGGGCATATCTAGTTCAACTCAGTATTGGAACCTGAGTAAAACAGGAGCTTCTCATCCGTCCAATACACTGTACTGGCTGGGAACAGACGCGAATGCTATTTGCACTGTATATGGCCAGAAAAGCACAAGTGTGCTGTTCTTAGCCTGAATGAACACTTGCTGCTAGAACTTGAATCTCAACGTGATTCCACTCTGTTTAGGAAGTTTAATTGAACCCTAGTGTGCCGTGCAAGAAAAACACTCTGTTTTAGAGAAAACAGCATTCTTTCACTCTACTGTGCTTCCGATAGGGCACGTACAGTGAGCTAGCTCAGAACAAAAGAACTGTGCTTCCTACACAAACGGGGCATATCTAGTTCAACTCAGTATTGGAAACTGAGTAAAACAGGAGCTTCTCTTCAGTCCAATACACTGTACTGGCTGGGAACAGACGCGAATGCTATTTGCACTGTATATGGCCAGAAAAGCACAAGTGTGCTGTTCTTAGCCTGAATGAACACTTGCTGCTAGAACTTGAATCTCAACGTGATCCAACTCCGTTTAGGAAGTTTAATTGAACCCTAGTGTGCCATGCAAGAAAAACACTTGTTTTAGAGAAAACAGCATTCTTTCACTCTACTGTGTTTCCTATTGGGCACGTAGAGTGAGCTAGCTCAGAACAAAAGAACTGTGCTTCCTACACAAACGGGGCATATATAATTCAACTCAGTATTAGAAACTGAGTAAAACGGGAGCTTCTCTTCAGTCCAATACACTGTACTGGCTGGGAACAGACACGAATGCTATTTGCACTGTATATGGCCAGAATAGCACAAGTGTGCTGTTCTTAGCCTGAATGAACACTTGCTGCTAGAACTTGAATCTCAACGTGATTCAACTCCGTTTAGGAAGTTTAATTGAACCCTAGTGTGCCATGCAAGAAAAACACTCTGTTTTAGAGAAAACAGCATTCTTTCCCTCTACTGTGTTTCCTATAGGGCCCGTAAGTGAGCTAGCTCAGAACAAAAGAACTGTGTTTCCTACACAAACAGGGCATATCTAGTTCAAGTCAGGATTGGAAACTGAGTAAAACAGGAGCTTCTCATCAGTCCAATACACTCTTCTGGCTGGGAACAGACGCGAATTCTATTTGCACTGCATATGGCCAGAATAGCACAAGTGTGCTGTTCTTAGCCTGAATGCACACTTGCTGCTAGAACTTGTATCTCAACGTGATTCAACTCCGTTTAGGAAGTTTAATTGGACCCTAGTGTGCCATGCAAGAGAAACACTCTGTTTTAGAGAAAACAGCATTCTCTCCTTCTACTGTGTTTCCTATAGGGCCCGTAAGTGAGCTAGCTCAGAACAAAAGAACTGTGCTTCCTACACAAACGGGGCATATCTAGTTCAACTCAGTATTGGAAACTGAGTAAAACGGGAGCTTCTCTTCAGTCCAATACACTGTACTGGCTGGGAACAGACGCGAATGATATTTGCACTGTTTATGGCCAGAATAGCACAAGTGTGCTGTTCTTAGCCTGAATGACCATTTGCTGCTAGAACTTGAATCTCAACGTGATTCAACTCCGTTTAGGAAGTTTAATTGAACCCTAGTGTGCCATGCAAGAAAAACACTCTGTTTTAGAGAAAACAGCATTCTTTCACTCTACTGTGTTAACTATAGGGCACGTACAGTGAACTAGCTCAGAACAAAAGAACTGTGCTTCCTACACAAACGGCGCATATCTAGTTCAACTCGGTATTGGAAACTCAGTAAAACAGGAGCTTCTCTTCAGTAATACACTGTACTGGTTGGGAACAGACACGAATGCTATTTGCACTGTATATGGCCAGAAAAGCACAAGTGTGCTGTTCTTAGCCTGAATGAACACTTGCTGCAAGAACTTGAATCTCAACGTGATTCAACTCCGTTTAGGAAGTTTAATTGAACCCTAGTGTGCCATGCAAGAAAAACACTCTCTTTTAGAGAAAACAGCATTCTTTCACTCTACTGTGCTTCCTATAGGGCACGTACAGTGAACGAGCTCAGAACAAAAGAACTGTGCTTCCTACACAAACGGGGCATATCTAGTTCAACTCAGTATTGGAAACTGAATAAAACATGAGCTTCTCTTCAGTCCAATACACTGTACTGGCTGGGAACAGACGCGAATGCTATTTGCACTGTATATGGCCAGAAAAGCACAAGTGTGCTGTTCTTAGCCTGAATGAACACTTGCTGCTACAACTTGAATCTCAACGTGTTTCAACTCCGTTTATGAAGTTTAATTGAACCCTAGTGTGCCATGCAAGAAAAACACTCTGTTTTAGAGAAAACAGCATTCTTTCCCTCTACTGTGTTTCCTATAGGGCCCGTAAGTGAGCTAGCTCAGAACAAAAGAACTGTGCTTCCTACACAAACGGGGCATATCTAGTTCAAATCAGTATTGGAAACTGAGTAAAACAGGAGCTTCTTATCCGTCCAATACACTGTACTGGCTGGGAACAGACGCGAATGCTATTTGCACTGTATATGGCCAGAAAAGCACAAGTGTGCTGTTCTTAGCCTGAATGAACACTTGCTGCTAGAACTTGAATCTCAACGTGATCCAACTCTGTTTAGGAAGTTTAATTGAACCCTAGTGTGCCATGCAAGAAAAACACTTGTTTTAGAGAAAACAGCATTCTTTCACTCTACTGTGTTTCCTATTGGGCACGTAGAGTGAGCTAGCTCAGAACAAAAGAACTGTGCTTCCTACACAAACGGGACATATCTAGTTGGACTCAGTATTGGAAATTGAGTAAAACAGGAGCTTCTCTTCAGTCCAATACACTGTACTGGCTGGGAACAGACACGAATGCTATTTGCACTGTATATGGCCAGAATAGCACAAGTGTGCTGTTCTTAGCCTGAATGAACACTTGCTGCTAGAACTTGAATCTCAACGTGATTCAACTCCGTTTAGGAAGTTTAATTGAACCCTAGTGTGCCATGCAAGAAAAACACTCTGTTTTAGAGAAAACAGCATTCTTTCCCTCTACTGTGTTTCCTATAGGGCCCGTAAGTAAGCTAGCTCAGAACAAAAGAACTGTGTTTCCTACACAAACGGGGCATATCTAGTTCAACTCAGTATTGGAAACTGAGTAAAACAGGAGCTTCTCATCAGTCCAATACACTGTTCTGGCTGGGAACAGACGCGAATTCTATTTGCACTGCATATGGCCAGAATAGCACAAGTGTGCTGTTCTTAGCCTGAATGCACACTTGCTGCTAGAACTTGTATCTCAACGTGATTCAACTCCGTTTAGGAAGTTTAATTGGACCCTAGTGTGCCATGCAAGAGAAACACTCTGTTTTAGAGAAAACAGCATTCTCTCCTTCTACTGTGTTTCCTATAGGGCCCGTAAGTGAGCTAGCTCAGAACAAAAGAACTGTGCTTCCTACACAAACGGGGCATATCTAGTTCAACTCAGTATTGGAAACTGAGTAAAACGGGAGCTTCTCTTCAGTCCAATACACTGTACTGGCTGGGAACAGACGCGAATGATATTTGCACTGTTTATGGCCAGAATAGCACAAGTGTGCTGTTCTTAGCCTGAATGAACACTTGCTGCTAGAACTTGAATCTCAACGTGTTTCAACTCCGTTTATGAAGTTTAATTGAACCCTAGTGTGCCATGCAAGAAAAACACTCTGTTTTAGAGAAAACAGCATTCTTTCCCTCTACTGTGTTTCCTATAGGGCCCGTAAGTGAGCTAGCTCAGAAAAAAAGAACTGTGCTTCCTACACAAACGGGGCTTATCTAGTTCAAATCAGTATTGGAAACTGAGTAAAACAGGAGCTTCTCTTCAGTCCAATACAATGTACTGGCTGGGAACAGACGCGAATGCTATTTGCACTGTATATGGCCAGAATAGCACAAGTGTGCTGTTCTTAGCCTGAATGAACACTTGCTGCTAGAACTTGAATCTCAACGTGTTTCAACTCCGTTTAGGAAGTTAAATTGAACCCTAGTGTGCCATGCAAGAAAAACACTCTGTTTTAGAGAAAACAGCATTCTCTCCTTCTACTGTGTTTCCTCTAGGGCACTAAGTGAGCTAGCTCAGAACAAAAGAACTGTGCTTCCTACACAAACGGGGCATATCTAGTTCAACTCTGTATTCGAACCTGAGTAAAACAGGAGCTTCTCATCAGTCCAATACACTGTACTGGCTGGGAACAGACGCGAATGCTATTTGCACTGTATATGGCCAGAATAGCACAAGTGTGCTGTTCTTAGCCTGAATGAACACATGCTGCTAGAACTTGAATCTCAACGTGATTCCACTCCGTTTAGGAAGTTTAATTGAACCCTAGTGTGCCATGCAAGAAAAACACTCTGTTTTAGAGTAAACAGCATTCTTTCACTCTGCTGTGTTAACTATAGGGCACGTACAGTGAGCTAGCTCAGAACAAAAGAACTGTGCTTCCTACACAAACGGGGCATATCTAGTTCAACTCAGTATTGGAAACTCAGTAAAACAGGAGTTTTCTTCAGTCTAATACACTGTACTGGTTGGGAACAGACGCGAATGCTATTTGCACTGTATATGGCCAGAAAAGCACAAGTGTGCTGTTCTTAGCCTGAATGAACACTTGCTACAAGAATTTGAATCTCAACGTGTTTCAATTCCGTTTAGGAAGTTTAATTGAACCCTAGTGTGCCATGCAAGAAAACCACTCTGTTTTAGAGAAAACAGCATTCTTTCACTCTACTGTGCTTCCGATAGGGCACGTACAGTGAGCTAGCTCAGAACAAAAGAACTGTGCTTCCTACACAAACGGGGAATATCTAGTTCAACTCAGTATTGGAAACTGAGTAAAACAGGAGCTTCTCTTCAGTCCAATACACTGTACTGGCTGGGAACAGACGCGAATGCTATTTGCACTGTATATTGCGAGAATAGCACAAGTGTGCTGTTCTTAGCCTGAATGAACACTTGCTGCTAGAACTTGAATCTCAACGTGTTTCAACTCCGTTTAGAAAGTTTAATTGAACCCTAGTGTGCCATGCAAGAAAAACACTCTGTTTTAGAGAAAACAGCATTCTTTCCCTCTACTGTGTTTCCTATAGGGCCCGTAAGTGAGCTAGCTCAGAACAAAAGAACTGTGTTTCCTACACAAACGGGGCATATCTAGTTCAACGCAGTATTGGAAACTGAGTAAAACAGGAGCTTCTCTTCAGTCCAATACACTGTACTGGCTGGGAACAGATGCGAATGCTATTTGCAATGTTTATGGCCAGAATAGCACAAGTGTGCTGTTCTTAGCCTGAATGAACACATGCTGCTAGAACTTGAATCTCAACGTGATTCAACTGCGTTTAGGAAATTTAATTAAACCCTAGTGTGCCATGCAAGAAAAACACTCTGTTTTAGAGAAAACAGCATTCTTTCACTCTGCTGTGTTAACTATAGGGCACGTACAGTGAGCTAGCTCAGAACAAAAGAACTGTGCTTCCTACACAAACGGGGCATATCTAGTTCAACTCCATATTGGAAACTCAGTAAAACAGGAGCTTCTCTTCAGTCCAATACACTGTACTGGTTGGGAACAGACGCGAATGCTATTTGCACTGTATATGGCCAGAAAAGCACAAGTGTGCTGTTCTTAGCCTGAATGAACACTTGCTGCAAGAACTTGAATCTCAACGTGATTCAACTCCGTTTAGGAAGTTTAATTGAACCCTAGTGTGCCATGCAAGAAAAACACTCTCTTTTAGAGAAAACAGCATTCTTTCACTCTACTGTGCTTCCTATAGGGCACGTACAGTGAGCTAGCTCAGAACAAGAGAACTGTGCTTCCTACACAAACGGGGCATATCTAGTTCAACTCAGTATTGGAAACTGAGTAAAACAGGAGCTTCTCTTCAGTCCAATACACTGTACTGGCTGGGAACAGACGCGAATGCTATTTGCAATCTATATGGCCAGAAAAGCACAAGTGTGCTGTTCTTAGCCTGAATGAACACTTGCTGCTAGAACTTGAATCTCAACGTGTTTCAACTCCGTTTAAAAAGTTTAATTGAACCCTTGTGTGCCATGCAAGAAAAACACTCTGTTTTAGAGAAAACAGCATTCTTTCCCTCTACTGTGTTTCCTATAGGGCCCATAAGTGAGCTAGCTCAGAACAAAAGAACTGTGCTTCCTACACAAACGTGGCATATCTAGTTCAACTCAGTATTGGAAACTGAGTAAAACCGGAGCTTCTCTTCAGTCCAATACACTGTACTGGCTGGGAACAGATGCAAATGCTATTTGCACTCTATATGGCCAGAATAGCACAAGTGTGCTGTTCTTAGCCTGAATGAACACTTGCTGCTAGAACTTGAATCTCAACGTGATTCAACTCCGTTTAGGAAGTTTAATCGAACCCTAGTGTGCCATGCAAGAAAAACACTCTGTCTTAGAGAAAACAGCATTCTCTCCTTCTACTGTGTTTCCTATAGGGTCCGTAAGTGAGCTAGCTCAGAACAATTGAACTGTGCTTCCTACACAAACGGGGCATATCTAGTTCAACTCAGTATTGGAAACTGAGTAAAACAGGATCTTCTCATCAGTCCAATACACTGTACTGGCTGGGAACAGACGCGAATGCTATTTGCCCTGTATATGGCCAGAATAGCACAAGTGTGCTGTTCTTAGCCTGAATGCACACTTGCTGCTAGAACTTAAATCTCAACGTGATTCAACTCCATTTAGGAAGTTTAATTGAACCCTAGTGTGCCATGCAAGAAAAACACTCTGTTTTAGAGAAAACAGCATTCTTTCACTCTACTGTGTTTCCTATAGGGCACGTACAGTGAGCTAGCTCAGAACAAAAGAACTGTGCTTCCTACACAAACGGGGCATATCTAGTTCAACTCAGTATTGGAAACTGAGTAAAACAGGAGCTTCTCTTCAGTCCAATACACTGTACTGGTTGGGAACAGACGCGAATGCTATTTGCACTGTATATGGCCAGAATAGCACAAGTGTGCTGTTCTTAGCCTGAATGAACACTTGCTGCTAGAACTTGAATCTCAACGTGATTCAACTCCGTTTAGGAAGTTTAATTGAACCCTAGTGTGCCATGCAAGAAAAACACTCTGTTTTAGAGAAAACAGCATTCTTTCCCTCTACTGTGTTTCCTATAGGGCCCGTAAGTGAGCTAGCTCAGAACAAAAGAACTGTGTTTCCTACACAAACGGGGCATATCTAGTTCAACTCAGTATTGGAAACTGAGTAAAACAGGAGCTTCTCATCAGTCCAATACACTGTTCTGGCTGGGAACAGACGCGAATTCTATTTGCACTGCATATGGCCAGAATAGCACAAGTGTGCTGTTCTTAGCCTGAATGCACACTTGCTGCTAGAACTTGAATCTCAACGTGATTCAACTCCGTTTAGGAAGTTTAATTGGACCCTAGTGTGCCATGCAAGAGAAACACTCTGTTTTAGAGAAAACAGCATTCTCTCCTTCTACTGTGTTTCCTATAGGGCCCGTAAGTGAGCTAGCTCAGAACAAAAGAACTGTGCTTCCTACACAAACGGGGCATATCTAGTTCAACTCAGTATTGGAAACTGAGTAAAACAGGAGCTTCTCTTCAGTCCAATACACTGTACTGGCTGGGAACAGATGCGAATGCTATTTGCACTGTTTATGGCCAGAATAGCACAAGTGTGCTGTTCTTATCCTCAATGACCACTTGCTGCTAGAACTTGAATCTCAACGTGATTCAACTCCGTTTATGAAGTTTAATTGAACCCTAGTGTGCCATGCAAGAAAAACACTCTGTTTTAAGGAAAACAGCATTCTTTCACTCTACTGTGTTAACTATAGGGCACGTACAGTGAGCTAGCTCAGAACAAAAGAACTGTGCTTCCTACACAAACGGCGCATATCTAGTTCAACTCGGAATTGGAAACTCAGTAAAACAGGAGCTTCTCTTAAGTCCAATACACTGTACTGGTTGGGAACAGACGCGAATGCTATTTGCACTGTATATGGCCAGAAAAGCACAAGTGTGCTGTTCTTAGCCTGAATGAACACTTGCTGCTAGAACTTGAATCTCAACGTGATTCTACTCCGTTTAGGAAGTTTAATTGAACCCTAGTGTGCCATGCAAGAAAAACACTCTCTTTTAGAGAAAACAGCATTCTTTCACTCTACTGTGCTTCCTATAGGGCACGTACAGTGAACAAGCTCAGAACAAAAGAACTGTGCTTCCTACACAAACGGGGCATATCTAGTTCAACTCAGTATTGGAAACTGAATAAAACATGAGCTTCTCTTCAGTGCAATACACTGTACTGGCTGGGAACAGACGCGAATGCTATTTGCACTGTATATGGCCAGAAAAGCACAAGTGTGCTGTTCTTAGCCTGAATGAACACTTGCTGCTAGAACTTGAATCTCAACGTGTTTCAACTCCGTTTATGAAGTTTAATTGAACCCTAGTGTGCCATGCAAGAAAAACACTCTGTTTTAGAGAAAACAGCATTCTTTCCCTCTACTGTGTTTCCTATAGGGCCCGTAAGTGAGCTAGCTCAGAACAAAAGAACTGTGCTTCCTACACAAACGGGGCATATCTAGTTCAACTCAGTATTGGAAACTGAGTAAAACAGGAGCTTCTCTTCAGTCCAATACACTGTACTGGCTGGGAACAGATGCGAATGCTATTTGCAATGTTTATGGCCAGAATAGCACAAGTGTGCTGTTCTTAGCCTGAATGAACACATGCTGCTAGAACTTGAATCTCAACGTGATTCAACTGCGTTTAGGAAATTTAATTAAACCCTAGTGTGCCATGCAAGAAAAACACTCTGTTTTAGAGAAAACAGCATTCTTTCACTCTGCTGTGTTAACTATAGGGCACGTACAGTGAGCTAGCTCAGAACAAAAGAACTGTGCTTCCTACACAAACGGGGCATATCTAGTTCAACTCCATATTGGAAACTCTGTAAAACAGGAGCTTCTCTTCAGTCCAATACACTGTACTGGTTGGGAACAGACGCGAATGCTATTTGCACTGTATATGGCCAGAAAAGCACAAGTGTGCTGTTCTTAGCCTGAATGAACACTTGCTGCAAGAACTTGAATCTCAACGTGATTCAACTCCGTTTAGGAAGTTTAATTGAACCCTAGTGTGCCATGCAAGAAAAACACTCTCTTTTAGAGAAAACAGCATTCTTTCACTCTACTGTGCTTCCTATAGGGCACGTACAGTGAGCTAGCTCAGAACAAGAGAACTGTGCTTCCTACACAAACGGGGCCTATCTAGTTCAACTCAGTATTGGAAACTGAGTAAAACAGGAGCTTCTCTTCAGTCCAATACACTGTACTGGCTGGGAACAGACGCGAATGCTATTTGCAATCTATATGGCCAGAAAAGCACAAGTGTGCTGTTCTTAGCCTGAATGAACACTTGCTGCTAGAACTTGAATCTCAACGTGTTTCAACTCCGTTTAAAAGGTTTAATTGAACCCTTGTGTGCCATGCAAGAAAAACACTCTGTTTTAGAGAAAACAGCATTCTTTCCCTCTACTGTGTTTCCTATAGGGCCCGTAAGTGAGCTAGCTCAGAACAAAAGAACTGTGTTTCCTACACAAACGGGGCATATCTAGTTCAACTCAGTATTGGAAACTGAGTAAAACAGGAGCTTCTCATCAGTCCAATACACTGTTCTGGCTGGGAACAGACGCGAATTCTATTTGCACTGCATATGACCAGAATAGCACAAGTGTGCTGTTCTTAGCCTGAATGCACACTTGCTGCTAGAACTTGAATCTCAACGTGATTCAACTCCGTTTAGGAAGTTTAATTGGACCCTAGTGTGCCATGCAAGAGAAACACTCTGTTTTAGAGAAAACAGCATTCTCTCCTTCTACTGTGTTTCCTATAGGGCCCGTAAGTGAGCTAGCTCAGAACAAAAGAACTGTGCTTCCTACACAAACGGGGCATATCTAGTTCAACTCAGTATTGGAAACTGAGTAAAACAGGAGCTTCTCTTCAGTCCAATACACTGTACTGGCTGGGAACAGATGCGAATGCTATTTGCACTGTTTATGGCCAGAATAGCACAAGTGTGCTGTTCTTATCCTCAATGACCACTTGCTGCTAGAACTTGAATCTCAACGTGATTCAACTCCGTTTATGAAGTTTAATTGAACCCTAGTGTGCCATGCAAGAAAAACACTCTGTTTTAGAGAAAACAGCATTCTTTCACTCTACTGTGTTAACTATAGGGCACGTACAGTGAGCTAGCTCAGAACAAAAGAACTGTGCTTCCTACACAAACGGCGCATATCTAGTTCAACTCGGAATTGGAAACTCAGTAAAACAGGAGCTTCTCTTAAGTCCAATACACTGTACTGGTTGGGAACAGACAAGAATGCTATTTGCACTGTATATGGCCAGAAAAGCACAAGTGTGCTGTTCTTAGCCTGAATGAACACTTGCTGCTAGAACTTGAATCTCAACGTGATTCTACTCCGTTTAGGAAGTTTAATTGAACCCAAGTGTGCCATGCAAGAAAAACACTCTCTTTTAGAGAAAACAGCATTCTTTCACTCTACTGTGCTTCCTATAGGGCACGAACAGTGAACAAGCTCAGAACAAAAGAACTGTGCTTCCTACACAAACGGGGCATATCTAGTTCAACTCAGTATTGGAAACTGAATAAAACATGAGCTTCTCTTCAGTGCAATACACTGTACTGGCTGGGAACAGACGCGAATGCTATTTGCACTGTATATGGCCAGAATAGCACAAGTGTGCTGTTCTTAGCCTGAATGAACACTTGCTGCTAGAACTTGAATCTCAACGTGTTTCAACTCCGTTTATGAAGTTTAATTGAACCCTAGTGTGCCATGCAAGAAAAACACTCTGTTTTAGAGAAAACAGCATTCTTTCCCTCTACTGTGTTTCCTATAGGGCCCGTAAGTGAGCTAGCTCAGAACAAAAGAACTGTGCTTCCTACACAAACGGGGCATATCTAGTTCAAATCAGTATTGGAAACTGAGTAAAACAGGAGCTTCTCTTCAGTCCAATACAATGTACTGGCTGGGAACAGACGCGAATGCTATTTGCACTGTATATGGCCAGAATAGCACAAGTGTTCTGTTCTTAGCCTGAATGAACACTTGCTGCTAGAACTTGAATCTCAACGTGTTTCAACTCCGTTTAGGAAGTTTAATTGAACCCTAGTGTGCCATGCAAGAAAAACACTCTGTTTTAGAGAAAACAGCATTCTCTCCTTCTACTGTGTTTCCTATATGGCACTAAGTGAGCTAGCTCAGAACAAAAGAACTGTGCTTCCTACACAAACGGGGCATATCTAGTTCAACTCAGTATTGTAACCTGAGTAAAACAGGAGCTTCTCATCAGTCCAATACACTGTACTGGCTCGGAACAGACGCGAATGCTATTTGCACTGTATATGGCCAGAATTACACAAGGGTGCTGTTCTTAGCCTGAATGAACACATGCTGCTAGAACTTGAATCTCAACGTGATTCCACTCCGTTTAGGAAGTTTAATTGAACCCTAGTGTGCCATGCAAGAAAAACACTCTGTTTTAGAGTAAACAGCATTCTTTCACTCTGCTGTGTTAACTATAGGGCACGTACAGTGAGCTAGCTCAGAACAAAAGAACTGTGCTTCCTACACAAACGGGGCATATCTAGTTCAACTCCATATTGGAAACTTAGTAAAACAGGAGCTTCTCTTCAGTCCAATACACTGTACTGTTTGGGAACAGACGCGAATGCTATTTGCACTGTATATGGCCAGAAAACCACAAGTGTGCTGTTCTTAGCCTGAATGAACACTTGCTGCTAGAACTTGAATCTCAACGTGATCCAACTCCGTTTAGGAAGTTTAATTGAACCCTAGTGTGCCATGCAAGAAAAACACTCTCTTTTAGAGAAAACAGCATTCTTTCACTCTACTGTGCTTCCTATAGGGCACGTACAGTGAGCTAGCTCAGAACAAGAGAACTGTGCTTCCTACACAAACGGGGCATATCTAGTTCAACTCAGTATTGGAAACTGAGTAAAACAGGAGCTTCTCTTCAGTCCAATACAATGTACTGGCTGGGAACAGACGCGAATGCTATTTGCACTGTATATGGCCAGAATAGCACAAGTGTTCTGTTCTTAGCCTGAATGAACACTTGCTGCTAGAACTTGAATCTCAACGTGTTTCAACTCCGTTTAGGAAGTTTAATTGAACCCTAGTGTGCCATGCAAGAAAAACACTCTGTTTTAGAGAAAACAGCATTCTCTCCTTCTACTGTGTTTCCTATATGGCACTAAGTGAGCTAGCTCAGAACAAAAGAACTGTGCTTCCTACACAAACGGGGCATATCTAGTTCAACTCAGTATTGTAACCTGAGTAAAACAGGAGCTTCTCATCAGTCCAATACACTGTACTGGCTCGGAACAGACGCGAATGCTATTTGCACTGTATATGGCCAGAATTGCACAAGGGTGCTGTTCTTAGCCTGAATGAAGACATGCTGCTAGAACTTGAATCTCAACGTGATTCCACTCCGTTTAGGAAGTTTAATTGAACCCTAGTGTGCCATGCAAGAAAAACACTCTGTTTTAGAGTAAACAGCATTCTTTCACTCTGCTGTGTTAACTATAGGGCACGTACAGTGAGCTAGCTCAGAACAAAAGAACTGTGCTTCCTACACAAACGGGGCATATCTAGTTCAACTCCATATTGGAAACTCAGTAAAACAGGAGCTTCTCTTCAGTCCAATACACTGTACTGTTTGGGAACAGACGCGAATGCTATTTGCACTGTATATGGCCAGAAAAGCACAAGTGTGCTGTTCTTAGCCTGAATGAACACTTGCTGCTAGAACTTGAATCTCAACGTGATCCAACTCCGTTTAGGAAGTTTAATTGAACCCTAGTGTGCCATGCAAGAAAAACACTCTCTTTTAGAGAAAACAGCATTCTTTCACTCTACTGTGCTTCCTATAGGGCACGTACAGTGAGCTAGCTCAGAACAAGAGAACTGTGCTTCCTACACAAACGGGGCATATCTAGTTCAACTCAGTATTGGAAACTGAGTAAAACAGGAGCTTCTCTTCAGTCCAATACACTGTACTGGCTGGGAACAGACGCGAATGCTATTTGCACTCTATATGGCCAGAAAAGCACAAGTGTGCTGTTCTTAGCCTGAATGAACACTTGCTGCTAGAACTTGAATCTCAACGTGTTTCAACTCCGTTTAAAAAGTTTAATTGAACCCTTGTGTGCCATGCAAGAAAAACACTCTGTTTTAGAGAAAAGAGCATTCTTTCCCTCTACTGTGTTTCCTATAGGGCCTATAAGTGAGCTAGCTAGAACAAAAGAACTGTGCTTCCTACACAAACGGGGCATATCTAGTTCAACTCAGTATTGGAAACTGAGTAAAACCGGAGCTTCTCTTCAGTCCAATACACTGTACTGGCTGGGAACAGACAAATGCTATTTGCACTCTATATGGCCAGAATAGCACAAGAGTGCTGTTCTTAGCCTGAATGAACACTTGCTGCTAGAACTTGAATCTCAACGTGATTCAACTCCGTTTAGGAAGTTTAAACGAACCCTAGTGTGCCATGCAAGAAAAACACTCTGTCTTATAGAAAACAGCATTCTCTCCTTCTACTGTGTTTCCTATAGGGTCCGTAAGTGAGCTAGCTCAGAACAATTGAACTGTGCTTCCTACACAAACGGGGCATATCTAGTTCAACTCAGTATTGGAAACTGAGTAAAACAGGATCTTCTCATCAGTCCAATACACTGTACTGGCTGGGAACAGACGCGAATGCTATTTGCACTGTATATGGCCAGAATAGCACAAGTGTGCTGTTCTTAGCCTAAATGCACACTTGCTGCTAGAACTTAAATCTCAACGTGATTCAACTCCGTTTAGGAAGTTTAATTGAACCCTAGTGTGCCATGCAAAAAAAACACTCTGTTTTAGAGAAAACAGCATTCTTTCACTCTACTGTGTTTCCTATAGGGCACGTACAGTGAGCTAGCTCAGAACAAAAGAACTGTGCTTCCTACACAAACGGGGCATATCTAGTTCAAGTCAGTATTGGAAACTGAGTAAAACAGGAGCTTCTCTTCAGTCCAATACACTGTACTGGCTGGGAACAGACGCGAATGCTATTTGCACTGTATATGGCCAGAATAGCACAAGTGTGCTGTTCTTAGCCTGAATGCACACTTGCTGCTAGAACTTAAATCTCAACGTGATTCAACTCCGTTTAGGAAGTTTAATTGAACCCTAGTGTGCCATGCAAGAAAAACACTCTGTTTTAGAGAAACAGCATTCTTTCACTCTACTGTGTTTCCTATAGGGCCCGTAAGTGAGCTAGCTCAGAACAAAAGAACTGTGCTTCCTACACAAACGGGGCATATCTAGTTCAAGTCAGTATTGGAAACTGAGTAAAACAGGAGCTTCTCTTCAGTCCAATACACTGTACTGGCTGGAAACAGACGCAAATGCTATTGGCACTGTATTTGGCCAGAAAAGCACAAGTGTGCTGTTCTTAGCCTGAATGAACACTTGCTGCTAGAACGTGAATCTCAACGTGTTTCACCTCCATTTAGGAAGATTAATTGAACCCTAGTGTGCCATGCAAGAAAAACACTCTGTTTTAGAGAAAACAGCATTCTCTCCTTCTACTGTGTTTCCTATAGGGCCCGTAAGTGGGCTAGCTCAGAACAAAAGAACTGAGCTTCCTACACAAACAGGGCATATCTAGTTCAACTCAGTATTGGAAACTGAGTAAAACAGGAGCTTCTGTTCAGTCCAATACACTGTACTGGCTGGGAACAGACGTGAATGCTATTTGCACTGTATATGGCCAGAAAAGCACAAGTGTGCTGTTCTTTGCCTGAATGAACACTTGCTGCTAGAACTTGAATCTCAACGTGATTCAACTCCGTTTAGGAAGTTTAATTGAACCCTAGTGGGCCATGCAATAAAAACACTTGTTTTAGAGAAAACAGCATTCTTTCACTCTACTGTGTTTCCTATAGGGCACGTGGGGTGAGCTAGCTCAGAACAAAAGAACTGTGCTTCCTACACAAACGGGGCATATATAATTCAACTCAGTATTAGAAACTGAGTAAAACAGGAGCTTCTCTTCAGTCCAATACACTGTACTTGCTGGGAACAGACACGTATGCTATTTGCACTGTATATTGCCAGAATAGCACAAGTGTGCTGTTCTTAGCCTGAATGAACACTTGCTGCTAGAACTTGAATCTCATCGTGTTTCAACTCCGTTTAGGAAGTTTAATTGAACCCTAGTGTGCCATGCAAGAAAAACACTCTGTTTTAGAGAAAAGAGCATTCTTTCCCTCTACTGTGTTTCCTATAGGGCCTGTAAGTGAGCTAGCTCAGAACAAAAGAACTGTGCTTCCTACACAAACGGGGCATATCTAGTTCAACTCAGTATTGGAAACTGAGTAAAACAGGAGCTTCTCATCAGTCCAATACACTGTACTGGCTGGGAACAGACGCGAATGCTATTTGCACTGTATATGGCCAGAATAGCACAAGTGTGCTGTTCTTAGCCTGAATGCACACTTGCTGCTAGAACTTAAATCTCAACGTGATTCAACTCCGTTTAGGAAGTTTAATTGAACCCTAGTGTGCCATGCAAGAAAAACACTCTGTTTTAGAGAAAACAGCATTCTCTCCTTCTACTGTGTTTCCTATAGGGCACTAAGTGAGCTAGCTCAGAACAAAAGAACTGTGCTTCCTACACAAACGGGGCATATCTAGTTCAACTCAGTATTGGAACCTGAGTAAAACAGGAGCTTCTCATCAGTCCAATACACTGTACTGGCTGGAAACAGACGCGAATGCTATTTGCACTGTATATGGCCAGAATAGCACAAGTGTGCTGTTCTTAGCTTGAATGAACACATGCTGCTAGAACTTGAATCTCAACGTGATTCCACTCCGTTTAGGAAGTTTAATTGAACCCTAGTGTGCCATGCAAGAAAAACTCTCTTTTTTAGAGTAAACAGCATTCTTTCACTCTGCTGTGTTAACAATAGGGCACGTACAGTGAGCTAGCTCAGAACAAAAGAACTGTGCTTCCTACACAAACGGGGCATATCTAATTCAACTCAGTATTGGAAACTCTGTAAAACAGGAGCTTCTCTTCAGTCTAATACACTGTACTGGTTGGGAACAGACGCGAATGCTATTTGCACTGTATATGGCCAGAAAAGCACAAGTGTACTGTTCTTAGCCTGAATGAACACTTGCTACAAGAATTTGAATCTCAACGTGTTTCAATTCCGTTTAGGAAGTTTAATTGAACCCTAGTGTGCCATGCAAGAAAAACACTCTGTTTTAGAGAAAACAGCATTCTTTCACTCTACTGTGCTTCCGATAGGGCACGTACAGTGAGCTAGCTCAGAACAAAAGAACTGTGCTTCCTACACAAACGGGGCATATCTAGTTCAACTCAGTATTGGAAACTAAATAAAACATGAGCTTCTCTTCAGTCCAATATACTGTACTGGCTGGGAACAGACGCGAATGCTATTTGCACTGTATATGGCCAGAATAGCACAAGTGTGCTATTCTTAGCCTGAATGAACACTTGCTGCTAGAACTTGAATCTCAACGTGTTTCAACTCCGTTTATGAAGTTTAATTGAACCCTAGTGTGCCATGCAAGAAAAACACTCTGTTTTAGAGAAAACAGCATTCTTTCCCTCTACTGTGTTTCCTATAGGGCCCGTAAGTGAGCTAGCTCAGAACAAAAGAACTGTGCTTCCTACACAAACGGGGCATATCTAGTTCAAATCAGTATTGGAAACTGAGTAAAACAGGAGCTTCTCTTCAGTCCAATACAATGTACTGGCTGGGAACAGACGCGAATGCTATTTGCACTGTATATGGCCAGAATAGCACAAGTGTTCTGTTCTTAGCCTGAATGAACACTTGCTGCTAGAACTTGAATCTCAACGTGTTTCAACTCCGTTTAGGAAGTTTAATTGAACCCTAGTGTGCCATGCAAGAAAAACACTCTGTTTTAGAGAAAACAGCATTCTCTCCTTCTACTGTGTTTCCTATATGGCACTAAGTGAGCTAGCTCAGAACAAAAGAACTGTGCTTCCTACACAAACGGGGCATATCTAGTTCAACTCAGTATTGTAACCTGAGTAAAACAGGAGCTTCTCATCAGTCCAATACACTGTACTGGCTCGGAACAGACGCGAATGCTATTTGCACTGTATATGGCCAGAATTGCACAAGTGTGCTGTTCTTAGCCTGAATGAACACATGCTGCTAGAACTTGAATCTCAACGTGATTCCACTCCGTTTAGGAAGTTTAATTGAACCCTAGTGTGCCATGCAAGAAAAACACTCTGTTTTAGAGTAAACAGCATTCTTTCACTCTGCTGTGTTAACTATAGGGCACGTACAGTGAGC
Organism: Peromyscus maniculatus bairdii; assembly: GCF_049852395.1. NCBI lineage: Eukaryota > Metazoa > Chordata > Mammalia > Rodentia > Cricetidae > Peromyscus > Peromyscus maniculatus. The sequence goes on from NC_134862.1 coordinate 7,271,672, forward strand.
TAGCTCAGAACAAAAGAACTGTGCCTCCTACACAAACGGGGCATATCTAGTTCAACTCCATATTGGAAACTCAGTAAAACAGGAGCTTCTCTTCAGTCCAATACACTGTACTGTTTGAGAACAGACGCGAATGCTATTTGCACTGTATATGGCCAGAAAAGCACAAGTGTGCTGTTCTTAGCCTGAATGAACACTTGCTGCTAGAACTTGAATCTCAACGTGATCCAACTCCGTTTAGGAAGTTTAATTGAACCCTAGTGTGCCATGCAAGAAAAACACTCTCTTTTAGAGAAAACAGCATTCTTTCACTCTACTGTGCTTCCTATAGGGCACGTACAGTGAGCTAGCTCAGAACAAGAGAACTGTGCTTCCTACACAAACGGGGCATATCTAGTTCAACTCAGTATTGGAAACTGAGTAAAACAGGAGCTTCTCTTCAGTCCAATACACTGTACTGGCTGGGAACAGACGCGAATGCTATTTGCACTCTATATGGCCAGAAAAGCACAAGTGTGCTGTTCTTAGCCTGAATGAACACTTGCTGCTAGAACTTGAATCTCATCGTGTTTCAACTCCGTTTAAAAAGTTTAATTGAACCCTTGTGTGCCATGCAAGAAAAACACTCTGTTTTAGAGAAAAGAGCATTCTTTCCCTCTACTGTGTTTCCTATAGGGCCTATAAGTGAGCTAGCTAGAACAAAAGAACTGTGCTTCCTACACAAACGGGGCATATCTAGTTCAACTCAGTATTGGAAACTGAGTAAAACCGGAGCTTCTCTTCAGTCCAATACACTGTACTGGCTGGGAACAGACAAATGCTATTTGCACTCTATATGGCCAGAATAGCACAAGAGTGCTGTTCTTAGCCTGAATGAACACTTGCTGCTAGAACTTGAATCTCAACGTGATTCAACTCCGTTTAGGAAGTTTAAACGAACCCTAGTGTGCCATGCAAGAAAAACACTCTGTCTTAGAGAAAACAGCATTCTCTCCTTCTACTGTGTTTCCTATAGGGTCCGTAAGTGAGCTAGCTCAGAACAATTGAACTGTGCTTCCTACACAAACGGGGCATATCTAGTTCAACTCAGTATTGGAAACTGAGTAAAACAGGATCTTCTCATCAGTCCAATACACTGTACTGGCTGGGAACAGACGCGAATGCTATTTGCCCTGTATATGGCCAGAATAGCACAAGTGTGCTGTTCTTAGCCTGAATGCACACTTGCTGCTAGAACTTAAATCTCAACGTGATTCAACTCCGTTTAGGAACTTTAATTGAACCCTAGTGTGCCATGCAAAAAAAACACTCTGTTTTAGAGAAAACAGCATTCTTTCACTCTACTGTGTTTCCTATAGGGCACGTACAGTGAGCTAGCTCATAACAAAAGAACTGTGCTTCCTACACAAACGGGGCATATCTAGTTCAAGTCAGTATTGGAAACTGAGTAAAACAGGAGCTTCTCTTCAGTCCAATACACTGTACTGGCTGGGAACAGACGCGAATGCTATTTGCACTGTATATGGCCAGAATAGCACAAGTGTGCTGTTCTTAGCCTGAATGCACACTTGCTGCTAGAACTTAAATCTCAACGTGATTCAACTCCGTTTAGGAAGTTTAATTGAACCCTAGTGTGCCATGCAAGAAAAACACTCTGTTTTAGAGAAACAGCATTCTTTCACTCTACTGTGTTTCCTATAGGGCCCGTAAGTGAGCTAGCTCAGAACAAAAGAACTGTGCTTCCTACACAAACGGGGCATATCTAGTTCAAGTCAGTATTGGAAACTGAGTAAAACAGGAGCTTCTCTTCAGTCCAATACACTGTACTGGCTGGAAACAGACGCAAATGCTATTGGCACTGTATTTGGCCAGAAAAGCACAAGTGTGCTGTTCTTAGCCTGAATGAACACTTGCTGCTAGAACGTGAATCTCAACGTGTTTCACCTCCATTTAGGAAGTTTAATTGAACCCTAGTGTGCCATGCAAGAAAAACACTCTGTTTTAGAGAAAACAGCATTCTCTCCTTCTACTGTGTTTCCTATAGGGCCCGTAAGTGGGCTAGCTCAGAACAAAAGAACTGAGCTTCCTACACAAACAGGGCATATCTAGTTCAACTCAGTATTGGAAACTGAGTAAAACAGGAGCTTCTGTTCAGTCCAATACACTGTACTGGCTGGGAACAGACGTGAATGCTATTTGCACTGTATATGGCCAGAAAAGCACAAGTGTGCTGTTCTTTGCCTGAATGAACACTTGCTGCTAGAACTTGAATCTCAACGTGATTCAACTCCGTTTAGGAAGTTTAATTGAACCCTAGTGGGCCATGCAATAAAAACACTTGTTTTAGAGAAAACAGCATTCTTTCACTCTACTGTGTTTCCTATAGTGCACGTGGGGTGAGCTAGCTCAGAACAAAAGAACTGTGCTTCCTACACAAACGGGGCATATATAATTCAACTCAGTATTAGAAACTGAGTAAAACAGGAGCTTCTCTTCAGTCCAATACACTGTACTTGCTGGGAACAGACACGTATGCTATTTGCACTGTATATTGCCAGAATAGCACAAGTGTGCTGTTCTTAGCCTGAATGAACACTTGCTGCTAGAACTTGAATCTCTACGTGATTCAACTCCGTTTAGGAAGTTTAATTGAACCCTAGTGTGCCATGCAAGAAAAACACTCTGTTTTAGAGAAAAGAGCATTCTTTCCCTCTACTGTGTTTCCTATAGGGCCTGTAAGTGAGCTAGCTCAGAACAAAAGAACTGTGCTTCCTACACAAACGGGGCATATCTAGTTCAACTCAGTATTGGAAACTGAGTAAAACAGGAGCTTCTCATCAGTCCAATACACTGTACTGGCTGGGAACAGACGCGAATGCTATTTGCACTGTATATGGCCAGAATAGCACAAGTGTGCTGTTCTTAGCCTGAATGCACACTTGCTGCTAGAACTTAAATCTCAACGTGATTCAACTCCGTTTAGGAAGTTTAATTGAACCCTAGTGTGCCATGCAAGAAAAACACTCTGTTTTAGAGAAAACAGCATTCTTTCACTCTACTGAGTTTCCTATAGGGCACGTACAGTGAGCTAGCTCAGAACAAAAGAACTGTGCTTCCTACACAAACGGGGCATATCTAGTTCAACTCAGTATTGGAAACTGAGTAAAAAAGGAGCTTCTCTTCAGTCCAATATACTGTACTGGCTGGAAAAAGACGCAAATGCTATTTGCACTGTATTTGGCCAGAAAAGCACAAGTATGCTGTTCTTAGCCTGAATGAACACTTGCTAGTAGAACGTGAATCTCAACGTGTTTCACGTCCATTTAGGAAGTTTAATTGAACCCTAGTGTGCCATGCAAGAAAAACACTCTGTTTTAGAGAAAACAGCATTCTCTCCTTCTACTGTGTTTCCTATAGGGCCCGTAAGTGGGCTAGCTCAGAACAAAAGAACTGTGCTTCCTACACAAACGGGGCATATCTAGTTCAACTCAGTATTGGAAACTGAGTAAAACAGGAGCTTCTCTTCAGTCCAATACACTGTACTGGCTGGGAACAGACGTGAATGCTATTTGCACTGTATATGGCCAGAAAAGCACAAGTGTGCTGTTCTTAGCCTAAATGAACACTTGCTGCTAGAACTTGAATCTCAACGTGATTCAACTCCGTTTAAGAAGTTTAATTGAACCCTAGTGGGCCATGCAAGAAAAACACTTGTTTTAGAGAAAACAGCATTCTTTCACTCTACTGTGTTTCCTATAGGGCACGTGGGGTGAGCTAGCTCAGAACAAAAGAACTGTGCTTCCTACACAAACGGGGCATATATAATTCAACTCAGTATTAGAAACTGAGTAAAACAGGAGCTTCTCTTCAGTCCAATACACTGTACTGGCTGGGAACAGACACGTATGCTATTTGCACTGTATATGGCCAGAATAGCACAAGTGTGCTGTTCTTAGCCTGAATGAACACTTGCTGCTAGAACTTGAATCTCAACGTGATTCAACTCCGTTTAGGAAGTTTAATTGAACCCTAGTGTGCCATGCAAGAAAAACACTCTGTTTTAGAGAAAACAGCATTCTTTCCCTCTACTGTGTTTCCTATAGGGCCCGTAAGTGAGCTAGCACAGAACAAAAGAACTGTGCTTCCTACACAAACGGGGCATATCTAGTTCAACTCAGTATTGGAAACTGTGTAAAACAGGAGCTTCTCATAAGTCCAATACACTGTACTGGCTGGGAACAGACGCGAATGCTATTTGCACTGTATATGGCCAGAATAGCACAAGTGTGCTGTTCTTAGCCTGAATGCACACTTGCTGCTAGAACTTGAATCTCAACGTGATTCAACTCCGTTTAGGAAGTTTAATTGGACCCTAGTGTGCCATGCAAGAGAAACACTCTGTTTTAGAGAAAATAGCATTCTCTCCTTCTACTGTGTTTCCTATAGGGCCCGTAAGTGAGCTAGCTCAGAACAAAAGAACTGTGCTTCCTACACAAACGGGGCATATCTAGTTCAATTCAGTATTGGAAACTGAGTAAAACAGGAGCTTCTCTTCAGTCCAATACACTGTACTGGCTGGGAACAGAGGCGAATGCTATTTGCACTGTATATGGCGAGAATAGCACAAGTGTGCTGTTCTTAGCCTGAATGAACACTTGCTGCTAGAACTTGAATTTCAATGGGTTTCAACTCCGTTTAGGAAGTTTAATTGAACCCTAGTGTGCCATGCAAGAAAAACACTCTGTTTTAGAGAAAAGAGCATTCTTTCCCTCTACTGTGTTTCCTATAGGGCCCGTAAGTGAGCTAGCTCAGAACAAAAGAACTGTGCTTCCTACACAAACGGGGCATATCTAGTTCAACTCAGTATTGGAAACTGAGTAAAACAGGAGCTTCTCTTCAGTCCAATACACTGTACTGGCTGGGAACAGACGCGAATGCTATTTGCACTGTTTATGGCCAGAATAGCACAAGTGTGCTGTTCTTAGCCTGAATGAACACTTGCTGCTAGAACTTGAATCTCAATGTGTTTCAACTCCGTTTAGGAAGTTTAAATGAACCCTAGTGTGCCATGCAAGAAAAACACTCTGTTTTAGAGAAAAGAGCATTCTTTCCCTCTACTGTGTTTCCTATAGTGCCCGCAAGTGAGCTCGCTCATAACAAAAGAACTGTGCTTCCTACACAAACGGGGCATATCTAGTTCAACTCAGTATTGGAAACTGAGTAAAACATGAGCTTTTCTTCAGTCCAATACACTGTACTGGCTGGGAACAGATGCGAATGCTATTTGCACTGTTTATGGCCAGAATAGCACAAGTGTGCTGTTCTTAGCCTGAATGAACACTTGCTGCTAGAACTTGAATCTCAACGTGATTCAACTCCGTTTAGGAAGTTTAATTAAACCCTAGTGGGCCATGCAAGAAAAACACTCTGTTTTAGAGAAAACAGCATTCTTTCACTCTGCTTTGTTAACTATAGGGCACGTACAGTGAGCTAGCTCAGAACAAAAGAACTGTGCTTCCTACACAAACGGGGCATATATAATTCAACTCAGTATTGGAAACTGAGTAAAAACAGGAGCTTCTCATCAGTCCAATACACTGTACTGGCTGGGAACAGACGCGAATGCTATTTGCACTGTATATGGCCAGAATAGCACAAGTGTGCTGTTCTTAGCCTGAATGCACACTTGCTGCTAGAACTTAAATCTCAACGTGATTCAACTCCGTTTAGGAAGTTTAATTGAACCCTAGTGTGCCATGCAAGAAAAACACTCTGTTTTAGAGAAAACAGCATTCTTTCACTCTACTGTGTTTCCTATAGGACCCGTAAGTGAGCTAGCTCAGAACAAAAGAACTGTGCTTCCTACACAAACGGGGCATATCTAGTTCAACTCAGTATTGGAAACTGAGTAAAACAGGAGCTTCTCTTCAGTCCAATACACTGTACTGGCTGGAAACAGACCCGAATGCTATTTGCACTGTATTTGGCCAGAAAAGCACAAGTGTTCTGTTCTTAGCCTGAATGAACACTTGCTGCTAGAACGTGAATCTCAATGTGTCTCACCTCCATTTAGGAAGTTTAATTGAACCCTAGTGTGCCATGCAAGAAAAACACTCTGTTTTAGAGAAAACAGCATTCTCTCCTTCTACTGTGTTTCCTATAGGGCCCGTAAGTGGGCTAGCTCAGAACAAAAGAACTGTGCTTCCTACACAAACGGGGCATATCTAGTTCAACTCAGTATTGGAAACTGAGTAAAACAGGAGCTTCTCTTCAGTCCAATACACTGTACTGGCTGGGAACAGACGCGAATGCTATTTGCACTGTATATGGCGACAATAGCACAAGTGTGCTGTTCTTAGCCTGAATGAACACTTGCTGCTAGAACTTGAATCTCAACGTGTTTCAACTCCGTTTAGGAAGTTTAATTGAACCCTAGTGTGCCATGCAAGAAAAACACTCTGTTTTAGAGAAAAGAGCATTCTTTCCCTCTACTGTGTTTCCTATAGGGCCCGTAAGTGAGCTAGCTCAGAACAAAAGAACTGTGCTTACTACACATACGGGGCATATCTAGTTCAACTCAGTATTGGAAACTGAGTAAAACAGGAGCTTCTCTTCAGTCCAATACACTGTACTGGCTGGGAACAGATGCGAATGCTATTTGCACTGTTTATGGCCAGAATAGCACAAGTGTGCTGTTCTTAGCCTGAATGAACACTTGCTGCTAGAACTTGAATCTCAATGTGTTTCAACTCCGTTTAGGAAGTTTAATTGAACCCTAGTGTGCCATGCAAGAAAAACACTCTGTTTTAGAGAAAAGAGCATTCTTTCCCTCTACTGTGTTTCCTATAGGGCCCGTAAGTGAGCTAGCTCAGAACAAAAGAACTGTGCTTCCTACACAAACGGGGCATATCTAGTTCAACTCAGTATTGGAAACTGAGTAAAACATGAGCTTCTCTTCAGTCCAATACACTGTACTGGCTGGGAACAGATGCGAAAGCTATTTGCACTGTTTATGGCCAGAATAGCACAAGTGTGCTGTTCTTAGCCTGAATGAACACTTGCTGCTAGAACGTGAATCTCAACGTGTTTCACCTCCATTTAGGAAGTTTAATTGAACCCTAGTGTGCCATGCAAGAAAAACACTCTGTTTTAGAGAAAACAGCATTCTCTCCTTCTACTGTGTTTCCTATAGGGCCCGTAAGTGGGCTAGCTCAGAACAAAAGAACTGTGCTTCCTACACAATCGGGGCATATCTAGTTCAACTCAGTATTGGAAACTGAGTAAAACATGAGCTTCTCTTCAGTCCAATACACTGTACTGGCTGGGAACAGATGCGAATGCTATTTGCACTGTATTTGGCCAGAAAAGCACAAGTGTTCTGTTCTTAGCCTGAATGAACACTTGCTGCTAGAACGTGAATCTCAATGTGTTTCACCTCCATTTAGGAAGTTTAATTGAACCCTAGTGTGCCATGCAAGAAAAACACTCTGTTTTAGAGAAAACAGCATTCTCTCCTTCTACTGTGTTTCCTATAGGGCCCGTAAGTGGGCTAGCTCAGAACAAAAGAACTGTGCTTCCTACACAAACGGGGCATATCTAGTTCAACTCAGTATTGGAAACTGAGTAAAACAGGAGCTTCTCTTCAGTCCAATACACTGTACTGGCTGGGAACAGACGCGAATGCTATTTGCACTGTATATGGCCAGAATAGCACAAGTGTGCTGTTCTTAGCCTGAATGAACACTTGCTGCTAGAACTTGAATCTCAACGTGTTTCAACTCCGTTTAGGAAGTTTAATTAAACCCTAGTGTGCCATGCAATAAAAACACTCTGTTTTAGAGAAAAGAGCATTCTTTCCCTCTACTGTGTTTCCTATAGGGCCCGTAAGTGAGCTAGCTCAGAACAAAAGAACTGTGCTTCCTACACATACGGGGCATATCTAGTTCAACTCAGTATTGGAAACTGAGTAAAACAGGAGCTTCTCTTCAGTCCAATACACTGTACTGGCTGGGAACAGATGCGAATGCTATTTGCACTGTTTATGGCCAGAATAGCACAAGTGTGCTGTTCTTAGCCTGAATGAACACTTGCTGCTAGAACTTGAATCTCAATGTGTTTCAACTCCGTTTAGGAAGTTTAATTGAACCCTAGTGTGCCATGCAAGAAAAACATTCTGTTTTAGAGAAAAGAGCATTCTTTCCCTCTACTGTGTTTCCTATAGGGCCCGCAAGTGAGCTAGCTCAGAACAAAAGAACTGTGCTTCCTACACAAACGGGGCATATCTAGTTCAACTCAGTATTGGAAACTGAGTAAAACATGAGCTTCTCTTCAGTCCAATACACTGTACTGGCTGGGAACAGATGCGAATGCTATTTGCACTGTTTATGGCCAGAATAGCACAAGTGTGCTGTTCTTAGCCTGAATGAACACTTGCTGCTAGAACGTGAATCTCAACGTTTTTCACCTCCATTTAGGAAGTTTAATTGAACCCTAGTGTGCCATGCAAGAAAAACACTCTGTTTTAGAGAAAACAGCATTCTCTCCTTCTACTGTGTTTCCTATAGGGCCCGTAAGTGGGCTAGCTCAGAACAAAAGAACTGTGCTTCCTACACAATCGGGGCATATCTAGTTCAACTCAGTATTGGAAACTGAGTAAAACAGGAGCTTCTCTTCAGTCCAATACACTGTACTGGCTGGGAACAGATGCGAATGCTATTTGCACTGTTTATGGCCAGAATAGCACAAGTGTGCTGTTCTTAGCCTGAATGAACGCTTGCTGCTAGAACGTGAATCTCAACGTTTTTCACCTCCATTTAGGAAGTTTAATTGAACCCTAGTGTGCCATGCAAGAAAAACACTCTGTTTTAGAGAAAACAGCATTCTCTCCTTCTACTGTGTTTCCTATAGGGCCCGTAAGTGGGCTAGCTCAGAACAAAAGAACTGTGCTTCCTACACAAACGGGGCATATCTAGTTCAACTCAGTATTGGAAACTGAGTAAAACAGGAGCTTCTCTTCAGTCCAATACACTTTACTGGCTGGGAACAGACGCGAATGCTATTTGCACTGTATATGGCCAGAAAAGCACAAGTGTGCTGTTTTTAGGCTGAATGAACACTTGCTGCTAGAACTTGAATCTCAACGTGATTCAACTCCATTTACGAAGTTTAATTGAACCCTAGTGGGCCATGCAAGAAAAACACTTGTTTTAGAGAAAACAGCATTCTTTCACTCTACTGTGTTTCCTATAGGGCACGTGGGGTGAGCTAGCTCAGAACAAAAGAACTGTGCTTCCTACACAAACGGGGCATATATATTTCAACTCAGTATTAGAAACTGAGTAAAACAGGAGCTTCTCTTCAGTCCAATACACTGTACTGGCTGGGAACAGACACGTATGCTATTTGCACTGTATATGGCCAGAATAGCACAAGTGTGCTGTTCTTAGCCTGAATGAACACTTGCTGCTAGAACTTGAATCTCAACGTGATTCAACTCCGTTTAGGAAGTTTAATTGAACCCTAGTGTGCCATGCAAGAAAAACACTCTGTTTTAGAGAAAACAGCATTCTTTCCCTCTACTGTGTTTCCTATAGGGACCGTAAGTGAGCTAGCTCAAAACAAAAGAACTGTGCTTCCTACACAAACGGGGCATATCTAGTTCAACTCAATATTGGAAAATGTGTAAAACAGGAGCTTCTCATACGTCCAATACACTGTACTGGCTGGGAACAGACGGGAATGCTATTTGCACTGTATATGGCCAGAATAGCACAAGTGTGCTGTTCTTAGCCTGAATGCACACTTGCTGCTAGAACTTGAATCTCAACGTGATTCAACTCCGTTTAGGAAGTTTAATTGGACCCTAGTGTGCCATGCAAGAGAAACACTCTGTTTTAGAGAAAATAGCATTCTCTCCTTCTACTGTGTTTCCTATAGGGCCCGTAAGTGAGCTAGCTCAGAACAAAAGAACTGTGCTTCCTACACAAACGGGGCATATCTAGTTCAATTCAGTATTGGAAACTGAGTAAAACAGGAGCTTCTCTTCAGTCCAATACACTGTACTGGCTGGGAACAGAGGCGAATGCTATTTGCACTGTATATGGCGAGAATAGCACAAGTGTGCTGTTCTTAGCCTGAATGAACACTTGCTGCTAGAACTTGAATTTCAATGTTTCAACTCCGTTTAGGAAGTTTAATTGAACCCTAGTGTGCCATGCAAGAAAAACACTCTGTTTTAGAGAAAAGAGCATTCTTTCCCTCTACTGTGTTTCCTATAGGGCCCGTAAGTGAGCTAGCTCAGAACAAAAGAACTGTGCTTCCTACACAAACGGGGCATATCTAGTTCAATTCAGTATTGGAAACTGAGTAAAACAGGAGCTTCTCTTCAGTCCAATACACTGTACTGGCTGGGAACCGACGCGAATGCTATTTGCACTGTATATGGCCAGAATAGCACAAGTGTGCTGTTCTTAGCCTGAATGAACACTTGCTGCTAGAACTTGAATCTCAATGTGTTTCAACTCCGTTTAGGAAGTTTAATTGAACCCTAGTGTGCCATGCATGAAAAACACTCTGTTTTAGAGAAAAGAGCATTCTTTCCCTCTACTGTGTTTCCTATAGGGCCCGTAAGTGAGCTAGCTCAGAACAAAAGAACTGTGCTTCCTACACAAACGGGGCATATCTAGTTCAACTCAGTATTGGAAACTGAGTAAAACAGGAGCTTCTCTTCAGTCCAATACACTGTACTGGCTGGGAACAGATGCGAATGCAATTTGCACTGTTTATGGCCAGAATAGCACAAGTGTGCTGTTCTTAGCCTGAATGAACACTTGCTGCTAGAACTTGAATCTCAACGTGATTCAACTCCGTTTAGGAAGTTTAATTAAACCCTAGTGTGCCATGCAAGAAAAACACTCTGTTTTAGAGAAAACAGCATTCTTTCACTCTGCTTTGTTAACTATAGGGCACGTACAGTGAGCTAGCTCAGAACAAAAGAACTGTGCTTCCTACACAAACGGGGCATATCTAGTTCAACTCAGTATTGGAAACTGAGTAAAACAGGAGCTTCTCTTCAGTCCAATACACTGTACTGGCTGGGAACAGACGCGAATGCTATTTGCACTGTATATGGCCAGAAAAGCACAAGTGTTCTGTTCTTAGCCTGAATGAACACTTGCTGCTAGAACTTGAATCTCAACGTGATTCAACTCCGTTTAGGAAGTTTAATTGAACCCTAGTGTGCCATGCAAGAAAAACACTTGTTTTAGAGAAAACAGCATTCTTTCCCTCTACTGTGTTTCCTATAGGGCACGTACAGTGAGCTAGCTCAGAACAAAAGAACTGTGCTTCCTACACAAACGGGGCATATATAATTCAACTCAGTATTAGAAACTGAGTAAAACAGGAGCTTCTCTTCAGTACAATACACTGTACTGGCTGGGAACAGACACGTATGCTATTGGCACTGTATATGGCCAGAATAGCACAAGTGTGCTGTTCTTAGCCTGAATGAACACTTGCTGCTAGAACTTGAATCTCAACGTGATTCAACTCCGTTTAGGAAGTTTAATTGAACCCTAGTGTGCCATGCAAGAAAAACACTCTGTTTTAGAGAAAACAGCATTCTTTCACTCTACTGTGTTTCCTATAGGGCACGTACAGTGAGCTAGCTCAGAACAAAAGAACTGTGCTTCCTACACAAACGAGGCATATCTAGTTCAACTCAGTATTGGAAACTGAGTAAAACAGGAGCTTCTCTTCAGTCCAATACACTGTACTGGCTGGAAACAGACGCGAATGCTCTTTGCACTGTATTTGGCCAGAAAAGCACAAGTGTGCTGTTCTTAGCCTGAATGAACACTTGCTGCTAGAACGTGAATCTCAACGTGTTTCACCTCCATTTAGGAAGTTTAATTGAACCCTAGTGTGCCATGCAAGAAAAACACTCTGTTTTAGAGAAAACAGCATTCTCTCCTTCTACTGTGTTTCCTATATGGCCCGTAAGTGGGCTAGCTCAGAACAAAAGAACTGTGCTTCCTACACAAACGGGGCATATCTAGTTCAACTCAGTATTGGAAACTGAGTAAAACAGGAGCTTCTCTTCAGTCCAATACACGGTACTGGCTGGGAACAGACGCGAATGCTATTTGCACTGTATATGGCCAGAAAAGCACAAGTGTGCTGTTCTTAGCCTGAATGAACACTTGCTGCTAGAACTTGAATCTCAACGTGATTCAACTCCGTTTAGGAAGTTTAATTGAACCCTAGTGGGCCATGCAAGAAAAACACTTGTTTTAGAGAAAACAGCATTCTTTCACTCTACTGTGTTTCCTATAGGGCACGTACAGTGAGCTAGCTCAGAACAAAAGAACTGTGCTTCCTACACAAACGGGGCATATCTAGTTCAACTCAGTATTGGAAACTGAGTAAAACAGGAGCTTCTCTTCAGTCCAATACACTGTACTGGCTGGGAACAGACGCGAATGCTATTTGCACTGTATATGGCCAGAATAGCACAAGTGTGCTGTTCTTAGCCTGAATGCACACTTGCTGCTAGAACTTGAATCTCAACGTGATTCACCTCCGTTTAGGAAGTTTAATTGGACCCTAGTGTGTCATGCAAGAGAAACACTCTGTTTTAGAGAAAACAGCATTCTCTCCTTCTACTGTGTTTCCTATAGGGCCCGTAAGTGAGCTAGCTCAGAACAAAAGAACTGTGCTTCCTACACAAACGGGGCATATCTAGTTCAACTCAGTATTGGAAACTGAGTAAAACAGGAGCTTCTCTTCAGTCCAATACACTGTACTGGCTGGGAACAGACGCGAATGCTATTTGCACTGTATATGGCGACAATAGCACAAGTGTGCTGTTCTTAGCCTGAATGAACACTTGCTGCTAGAACTTGAATCTCAACGTGATTCAACTCCGTTTAGGAAGTTTAATTGAACACTAGTGTGCCATGCAAGAAAAACACTCTGTTTTAGAGAAAACAGCATTCTTTCCCTCTACTGTGTTTCCTATAGGGCCCGTAAGTGAGCTAGCTCAGAACAAAAGAACTGTGCTTCCTACACAAACGGGGCATATCTAGTTCAACTCAGTATTGGAAACTGAGTAAAACAGGAGCTTCTCTTCAGTCCAATACACTGTACTGGCTGGGAACAGATGCGAATGCTATTTGCACTGTTTATGGCCAGAATAGCACAAGTGTGCTGTTCTTAGCCTGAATGAACACTTGCTGCTAGAACTTGAATCTCAACGTGATTCAACTCCGTTTAGGAAGTTTAATTAAACCCTAGTGTGCCATGCAAGAAAAACACTCTGTTTTAGAGAAAACAGCATTCCTTCACTCTGCTTTGTTAACTATAGGGCACGTACAGTGAGCTAGCTCAGAACAAAAGAACTGTGCTTCCTACACAAACGGGGCATATCTAGTTCAACTCAGTATTGGAAACTGAGTAAAACAGGAGCTTCTCTTCAATCCAATACACTGTACTGGCTGGAAACAGACGCGAAGGCTATCTGCATTGTATTTGGCCAGAAAAGCACAAGTGTGCTGTTCTTAGCCTGAATGAACACTTGCTGCTAGAACGTGAATCTCAACGTGATTCAACTCCGTTTAGGAAGTTTAATTGGACCGTAGTGTGCCATGCAAGAGAAACACTCTGTTTTAGAGAAAACAGCATTCTCTCCTTCTACTGTGTTTCCTATAGGGCCCGTAAGTGAGCTAGCTCAGAACAAAAGAACTGTGCTTCCTACACAAACGGGGCATATCTAGTTCAATTCAGTATTGGAAACTGAGTAAAACAGGAGATTCTCTTAAGTCCAATACACTGTACTGGCTGGGAACAGACGCGAATGCTATTTGCACTGTATATGGCGAGAATAGCACAAGTGTGCTGTTCTTAGCCTGAATGAACACTTGCTGCTAGAACTTGAATCTCAATGTGTTTCAACTCCGTTTAGGAAATTTAATTGAACCCTAGTGTGCCATGCATGAAAAACACTCTGTTTTAGAGAAAAGAGCATTCTTTCCCTCTACTGTGTTTCCTTTAGGGCCCGTAAGTGAGCTAGCTCAGAACAAAAGAACTGTGCTTCCTACACAAACGGGGCATATCTAGTTCAACTCAGTATTGGAAACTGAGTAAAACAGGAGCTTCTCTTCAGTCCAATACACTGTACTGGCTGGGAACAGATGCGAATGCTATTTGCACTGTTTATGGCCAGAATAGCACAAGTGTGCTGTTCTTAGCCTGAATGACCACTTGCTGCTAGAACTTGAATCTCAACGTGATTCAACTCCGTTTAGGAAGTTTAATTAAACCCTAGTGTGCCATGCAAGAAAAACACTCTGTTTTAGAGAAAACAGCATTCTTTCACTCTGCTTTGTTAACTATAGGGCACGTACAGTGAGCTAGCTCAGAACAAAAGAACTGTGCTTCCTACACAAACGGGTCATATATAATTCAACTCAGTATTGGAAACTGAGTAAAACAGGAGCTTCTCATCAGTCCAATACACTGTACTGGCTGGGAACAGACGCGAATGCTATTTGCACTGTATATGGCCAGAATAGCACAAGTGTGCTGTTCTTAGCCTGAATGCACACTTGCTGCTAGAACTTAAATCTCAACGTGATTCAACTCCGTTTAGGAAGTTTAATTGAACCCTAGTGTGCCATGCAAGAAAAACACTCTGTTTTAGAGAAAACAGCATTCTTTCACTCTACTGTGTTTCCTATAGGGCCCGTAAGTGAGCTAGCTCAGAACAAAAGAACTGTGCTTCCTACACAAACGGGGCATATCTATTTCAACTCAGTATTGGAAACTGAGTAAAACAGGAGCTTCTCTTCAGTCCAATACACTGTACTGGCTGGAAACAGACGCGAATGCTATTTGCACTGTATTTGGCCAGAAAAGCACAAGTGTTCTGTTCTTAGCCTGAATGAACACTTGCTGCTAGAACGTGAATCTCAACGTGTTTCACCTCCATTTAGGAAGTTTAATTGAACCCTAGTGTGCCATGCAAGAAAAACACTCTGTTTTAGAGAAAACAGCATTCTCTCCTTCTACTGTGTTTCCTATAGGGCCCGTAAGTGAGCTAGCTCAGAACAAAAGAACTGTGCTTCCTACACAAACGGGGCATATCTAGTTCAACTCAGTATTGGAAACTGAGTAAAACAGGAGCTTCTCTTAAGTCCAATACACTGTACTGGCTGGGAACAGACACGAATGCTATTTGCACTGTATATGGCCAGAAAAGCACAAGTGTGCTGTTCTTAGCCTGAATGAACACTTGCTGCTAGAACTTGAATCTCAACGTGATTCAACTCCGTTTAGGAAGTTTAATTAAACCCTAGTGTGCCATGCAAGAAAAACACTCTGTTTTAGAGAAAACAGCATTCTTTCACTCTGCTTTGTTTACTATAGGGCACGTACAGTGAGCTAGCTCAGAACAAAAGAACTGTGCTTCCTACACACACGGGGCATATATAATTCAACTCAGTATTAGACACTGAGTAAAACAGGAGCTTCTCTTCAGTCCAATACACTGTACTGGCTGGGAACAGACGCGAATGCTATTTGCACTGTATATGGCCAGAATAGCACAAGTGTGCTGTTCTTAGCCTGAATGAACACTTGCTGCTAGAACTTGAATCTCAACGTGATTCAACTCCGTTTAGGAAGTTTAATTGAACCCTAGTGTGCCATGCAAGAAAAACACTCTGTTTTAGAGAAAAGAGCATTCTTTCCCTCTACTGTATTTCCTATAGGGCCCGTAAGTGAGCTAGCTCAGAACAAAAGAACTTTGCTTCCTACACAAACGGGGCATATCTTGTTCAACTCAGTTTTCGAAACTGAGTAAAACAGGAGCTTCTCATCAGTCCAATACACTGTACTGGCTGGGAACAGACGCGAATGCTATTTGCACTGTATATGGCCAGAATAGCACAAGTGTGCTGTTCTTAGCCTGAATGCACACTTGCTGCTAGAACTTGAATCTCAACGTGATTCAACTCCGTTTAGGAAGTTTAATTGGACCCTAGTGTGCCATGCAAGAGAAACACTCTGTTTTAGAGAAAACAGCATTCTCTCCTTCTACTGTGTTTCCTATAGGGCCCGTAAGTGAGCTAGCTCAGAACAAAAGAACTGTGCTTCCTACACAAACGGGGCATATCTAGTTCAATTCAGTATAGGAAACTGAGTAAAAGAGGAGCTTCTCTTCAGTCCAATACACTGTACTGGCTGGGAACAGACGCGAATGCTATTTGCACTGTATATGGCGAGAATAGCACAAGTGTGCTGTTCTTAGCCTGAATGAACACTTGCTGCTAGAACTTGATTCTCAATGTGTTTCAACTCCGTTTAGGAAGTTTAATTGAACCCTAGTGTGCCATGCAAGAAAAACACTCTGTTTTAGAGAAAAGAGCATTCTTTCCCTCTACTGTGTTTCCTATAGGGCCCGCAAGTGAGCTAGCTCAGAACAAAAGAACTGTGCTTCCTACACAAACGGGGCATATCTAGTTCAACTCAGTATTGGAAACTGAGTAAAACAGGAGCTTCTCTTCAGTCCAATACACTGTACTGGCTGGGAACAGAGGCGAATGCTATTTGAACTGTTTATGGCCAGAATAGCACAAGTGTGCTGTTCTTAGCCTGAATGAACACTTGCTGCTAGAACTTGAATCTCAATGTGATTCAACTCCGTTTAGGAAGTTTAATTAAACCCTAGTGTGCCATGCAAGAAAAACACTCTGTTTTAGAGAAAACAGCATTCTTTCACTCTGCTTTGTTTACTATAGGGCACGTACAGTGAGCTAGCTCAGAACAAAAGAACTGTGCTTCCTACAGAAACGGGGCATATCTAGTTCAACTCAGTATTGGAAACTGAGTAAAACAGGAGCTTCTCTTCAGTCCAATACACTGTACTGGCTGGAAACAGACGCGAATGCTATCTGCATTGTATTTGGCCAGAAAAGCACAAGTGTGCTGTTCTTAGCCTGAATGAACACTTGCTGCTAGAACGTGAATCTCAACGTGATTCAACTCCGTTTAGGAAGTTTAATTGGACCGTAGTGTGCCATGCAAGAGAAACACTCTGTTTTAGAGAAAACAGCATTCTCTCCTTCTACTGTGTTTCCTATAGGGCCCGTAAGTGGGCTAGCTCAGAACAAAAGAACTGTGCTTCCTACACAAACGGGGCATATCTAGTTCAACTCAGTATTGGAAACTGAGTAAAACAGGAGCTTCTCTTCAGTCCAATACACTGTACTGGCTGGGAACAGACGTGAATGCTATTTGCACTGTATATGGCCAGAAAAGCACAAGTGTGCTGTTCTTAGCCTAAATGAACACTTGCTGCTAGAACTTGAATCTCAACGTGATTCAACTCCGTTTAGGAAGTTTAATTGAACCCTAGTGGGCCATGCAAGAAAAACACTTGTTTTAGAGAAAACAGCATTCTTTCACTCTACTGTGTTTCCTATAGGGCACGTGGGGTGAGCTAGCTCAGAACAAAAGAACTGTGCTTCCTACACAAACGGGGCATATATAATTCAACTCAGTATTAGAAACTGAGTAAAACAGGAGCTTCTCTTCAGTCCAATACACTGTACTGGCTGGGAACAGACACGTATGCTATTTGCACTGTATATGGCCAGAATAGCACAAGTGTGCTGTTCTTAGCCTGAATGAACACTTGCTGCTAGAACTTGAATCTCAACGTGATTCAACTCCGTTTAGGAAGTTTAATTGAACCCTAGTGTGCCATGCAAGAAAAACACTCTGTTTTAGAGAAAACAGCATTCTTTCCCTCTACTGTGTTTCCTATAGGGCCCGTAAGTGAGCTAGCACAGAACAAAAGAACTGTGCTTCCTACACAAACGGGGCATATCTAGTTCAACTCAGTATTGGAAACTGTGTAAAACAGGAGCTTCTCATAAGTCCAATACACTGTACTGGCTGGGAACAGACGCGAATGCTATTTGCACTGTATATGGCCAGAATAGCACAAGTGTGCTGTTCTTAGCCTGAATGCACACTTGCTGCTAGAACTTGAATCTCAACGTGATTCAACTCCGTTTAGGAAGTTTAATTGGACCCTAGTGTGCCATGCAAGAGAAACACTTGTTTTAGAGAAAATAGCATTCTCTCCTTCTACTGTGTTTCCTATAGGGCCCGTAAGTGAGCTAGCTCAGAACAAAAGAACTGTGCTTCCTACACAAACGGGGCATATCTAGTTCAATTCAGTATTGGAAACTGAGTAAAGCAGGAGCTTCTCTTCAGTCCAATACACTGTACTGGCTGGGAACAGAGGCGAATGCTATTTGCACTGTATATGGCGAGAATAGCACAAGTGTGCTGTTCTTAGCCTGAATGAACATTTGCTGCTAGAACTTGAATTTCAATGTGTTTCAACTCCGTTTAGGAAGTTTAATTGAACCCTAGTGTGCCATGCAAGAAAAACACTCTGTTTTAGAGAAAACAGCATTCTTTCACTCTACTGTGTTTCCTAGAGGGCCCGTAAGTGAGCTAGCTCAGAACAAAAGAACTGTGCTTCCTACACAAACGGGGCATATCTAGTTCAACTCAGTACTGGAAACTGAGTAAAACAGGAGCTTCTCTTCAGTCCAATACACTGTACTGGCTGGGAACAGACGCGAATGCTATTTGCACTGTTTATGGCCAGAATAGCACAAGTGTGCTGTTCTTAGCCTGAATGAACACTTGCTGCTAGAACTTGAATCTCAATGTGTTTCAACTCCGTTTAGGAAGTTTAATTGAACCCTAGTGTGCCATGCAAGAAAAACACTCTGTTTTAGAGAAAAGAGCAATCTTTCCCTCTACTGTGTTTCCTATAGGGCCCGCAAGTGAGCTCGCTCATAACAAAAGAACTGTGCTTCCTACACAAACGGGGCATATCTAGTTCAACTCAGTATTGGAAACTGAGTAAAACATGAGCTTCTCTTCAGTCCAATACACTGTACTGGCTGGGAACAGATGCGAATGCTATTTGCACTGTTTATGGCCAGAATAGCACAAGTGTGCTGTTCTTAGCCTGAATGAACACTTGCTGCTAGAACTTGAATCTCAACGTGATTCAACTCCGTTTAGGAAGTTTAATTAAACCCTAGTGGGCCATGCAAGAAAAACACTCTGTTTTAGAGAAAACAGCATTCTTTCACTCTGCTTTGTTAACTATAGGGCACGTACAGTGAGCTAGCTCAGAACAAAAGAACTGTGCTTCCTACACAAACGGGGCATATCTAGTTCAACTCAGTATTGGAAACTGAGTAAAACAGGAGCTTCTCTTCAGTCCAATACACTGTACTGGCTGGAAACAGACCCGAATGCTATTTGCACTGTATTTGGCCAGAAAAGCACAAGTGTTCTGTTCTTAGCCTGAATGAACACTTGCTGCTAGAACGTGAATCTCAATGTGTCTCACCTCCATTTAGGAAGTTTAATTGAACCCTAGTGTGCCATGCAAGAAAAACACTCTGTTTTAGAGAAAACAGCATTCTCTCCTTCTACTGTGTTTCCTATAGGGCCCGTAAGTGGGCTAGCTCAGAACAAAAGAACTGTGCTTCCTACACAAACGGGGCATATCTAGTTCAACTCAGTATTGGAAACTGAGTAAAACAGGAGCTTCTCTTCAGTCCAATACACTGTACTGGCTGGGAACAGATGCGAATGCTATTTGCACTGTTTATGGCCAGAATAGCACAAGTGTGCTGTTCTTAGCCTGAATGAACACTTGCTGCTAGAACTTGAATCTCAATGTGTTTCAACTCCGTTTAGGAAGTTTAATTGAACCCTAGTGTGCCATGCTAGAAAAACACTCTGTTTTAGAGAAAAGAGCATTCTTTCCCTCTACTGTGTTTCCTATAGGGCCCGCAAGTGAGCTAGCTCAGAACAAAAGAACTGTGCTTCGTACACAAACGGGGCATATCTAGTTCAACTCAGTATTGGAAACTGAGTAAAACATGAGCTTCTCTTCAGTCCAATACACTGTACTGGCTGGGAACAGATGCGAATGCTATTTGCACTGTTTATGGCCAGAATAGCACAAGTGTGCTGTTCTTAGCCTGAATGAACACTTGCTGCTAGAACGTGAATCTCAACGTGTTTCACCTCCATTTAGGAAGTTTAATTGAACCCTAGTGTGCCATGCAAGAAAAACACTCTGTTTTAGAGAAAACAGCATTCTTTCAATCTACTGTGTTTCCTATAGGGCCCGTAAGTGGGCTAGCTCAGAACAAAAGAACTGTGCTTCCTACACAATCGGGGCATATCTAGTTCAACTCAGTATTGGAAACTGAGTAAAACATGAGCTTCTCTTCAGTCCAATACACTGTACTGGCTGGGAACAGATGCGAATGCTATTTGCACTGTATTTGGCCAGAAAAGCACAAGTGTTCTGTTCTTAGCCTGAATGAACACTTGCTGCTAGAACGTGAATCTCAATGTGTCTCACCTCCATTTAGGAAGTTTAATTGAACCCTAGTGTGCCATGCAAGAAAAACACTCTGTTTTAGAGAAAACAGCATTCTCTCCTTCTACTGTGTTTCCTATAGGGCCCGTAAGTGGGCTAGCTCAGAACAAAAGAACTGTGCTTCCTACACAAACGGGGCATATCTAGTTCAACTCAGTATTGGAAACTGAGTAAAACAGGAGCTTCTCTTCAGTCCAATACACTGTACTGGCTGGGAACAGACGCGAATGCTATTTGCACTGTATATGGCGACAATAGCACAAGTGTGCTGTTCTTAGCCTGAATGAACACTTGCTGCTAGAACTTGAATCTCAACGTGTTTCAACTCCGTTTAGGAAGTTTAATTGAACCCTAGTGTGCCATGCAAAAAAACACTCTGTTTTAGAGAAAAGAGCATTCTTTCCCTCTACTGTGTTTCCTATAGGGCCCGTAAGTGAGCTAGCTCAGAACAAAAGAACTGTGCTTCCTACACATACGGGGCATATCTAGTTCAACTCAGTATTGGAAACTGAGTAAAACAGGAGCTTCTCTTCAGTCCAATACACTGTACTGGCTGGGAACAGATGCGAATGCTATTTGCACTGTTTATGGCCAGAATAGCACAAGTGTGCTGTTCTTAGCCTGAATGAACACTTGCTGCTAGAACTTGAATCTCAATGTGTTTCAACTCCGTTTAGGAAGTTTAATTGAACCCTAGTGTGCCATGCAAGAAAAACACTCTGTTTTAGAGAAAAGAGCATTCTTTCCCTCTACTGTGTTTCCTATAGGGCCCGCAAGTGAGCTAGCTCAGAACAAAAGAACTGTGCTTCCTACACAAACGGGGCATATCTAGTTCAACTCAGTGTTGGAAACTGAGTAAAACATGAGCTTCTCTTCAGTCCAATACACTGTACTGGCTGGGAACAGATGCGAATGCTATTTGCACTGTTTATGGCCAGAATAGCACAAGTGTGCTGTTCTTAGCCTGAATGAACACTTGCTGCTAGAACGTGAATCTCAAGTGTTTCACCTCCATTTAGGAAGTTTAATTGAACCCTAGTGTGCCATGCAAGAAAAACACTCTGTTTTAGAGAAAACAGCATTCTCTCCTTCTACTGTGTTTCCTATAGGGCCCGTAAGTGGGCTAGCTCAGAACAAAAGAACTGTGCTTCCTACACAATCGGGGCATATCTAGTTCAACTCAGTATTGGAAACTGAGTAAAACATGAGCTTCTCTTCAGTCCAATACACTGTACTGGCTGGGAACAGATGCGAATGCTATTTGCACTGTATTTGGCCAGAAAAGCACAAGTGTTCTGTTCTTAGCCTGAATGAACACTTGCTGCTAGAACGTGAATCTCAATGTGTTTCACCTCCATTTAGGAAGTTTAATTGAACCCTAGTGTGCCATGCAAGAAAAACACTCTGTTTTAGAGAAAACAGCATTCTCTCCTTCTACTGTGTTTCCTATAGGGCCCGTAAGTGGGCTAGCTCAGAACAAAAGAACTGTGCTTCCTACACAAACGGGGCATATCTAGTTCAACTCAGTATTGGAAACTGAGTAAAACAGGAGCTTCTCTTCAGTCCAATACACTGTACTGGCTGGGAACAGACGCGAATGCTATTTGCACTGTATATGGCGACAATAGCACAAGAGTGCTGTTCTTAGCCTGAATGAACACTTGCTGCTAGAACTTGAATCTCAACGTGTTTCAACTCCGTTTAGGAAGTTTAATTGAACCCTAGTGTGCCATGCAATAAAAACACTCTGTTTTAGAGAAAACAGCATTCTTTCCCTCTACTGTGTTTCCTATAGGGCCCGTAAGTGAGCTAGCTCAGAACAAAAGAACTGTGCTTCCTACACATACGGGGCATATCTAGTTCAACTCAGTATTGGAAACTGAGTAAAACAGGAGCTTCTCTTCAGTCCAATACACTGTACTGGCTGGGAACAGATGCGAATGCTATTTGCACTGTTTATGGCCAGAATAGCACAAGTGTGCTGTTCTTAGCCTGAATGAACACTTGCTGCTAGAACTTGAATCTCAATGTGTTTCAACTCCGTTTAGGAAGTTTAATTGAACCCTAGTGTGCCATGCAAGAAAAACATTCTGTTTTAGAGAAAAGAGCATTCTTTCCCTCTACTGTGTTTCCTATAGGGCCCGCAAGTGAGCTAGCTCAGAACAAAAGAACTGTGCTTCCTACACAAACGGGGCATATCTAGTTCAACTCAGTATTGGAAACTGAGTAAAACATGAGCTTCTCTTCAGTCCAATACACTGTACTGGCTGGGAACAGATGCGAATGCTATTTGCACTGTTTATGGCCAGAATAGCACAAGAGTGCTGTTCTTAGCCTGAATGAACACTTGCTGCTAGAACGTGAATCTCAACGTTTTTCACCTCCATTTAGGAAGTTTAATTGAACCCTAGTGTGCCATGCAAGAAAAACACTCTGTTTTAGAGAAAACAGCATTCTCTCCTTCTACTGTGTTTCCTATAGGGCCCGTAAGTGGGCTAGCTCAGAACAAAAGAACTGTGCTTCCTACACAATCGGGGCATATCTAGTTCAACTCAGTATTGGAAACTGAGTAAAACATGAGCTTCTCTTCAGTCCAATACACTGTACTGGCTGGGAACAGATGCGAATGCTATTTGCACTGTTTATGGCCAGAATAGCACAAGTGTGCTGTTCTTAGCCTGAATGAACGCTTGCTGCTAGAACGTGAATCTCAACGTGTTTCACCTCCATTTAGGAAGTTTAATTGAACCCTAGTGTGCCATGCAAGAAAAACACTCTGTTTTAGAGAAAACAGCATTCTCTCCTTCTACTGTGTTTCCTAGAGGGCCCGTAAGTGGGCTAGCTCAGAACAAAAGAACTGTGCTTCCTACACAAACGGGGCATATCTAGTTCAACTCAGTATTGGAAACTGAGTAAAACAGGAGCTTCTCTTCAGTCCAATACACTGTACTGGCTGGGAACAGACGCGAATGCTATTTGCACTGTATATGGCCAGAAAAGCACAAGTGTGCTGTTTTTAGGCTGAATGAACACTTGCTGCTAGAACTTGAATCTCAACGTGATTCAACTCCATTTAGGAAGTTTAATTGAACCCTAGTGGGCCATGCAAGAAAAACACTTGTTTTAGAGAAAACAGCATTCTTTCACTCTACTGTGTTTCCTATAGGGCACGTGGGGTGAGCTAGCTCAGAACAAAAGAACTGTGCTTCCTACACAAACGGGGCATATATATTTCAACTCAGTATTAGAAACTGAGTAAAACAGGAGCTTCTCTTCAGTCCAATACACTGTACTGGCTGGGAACAGACACGTATGCTATTTGCACTGTATATGGCCAGAATAGCACAAGTGTGCTGTTCTTAGCCTGAATGAACACTTGCTGCTAGAACTTGAATCTCAACGTGATTCAACTCCGTTTAGGAAGTTTAATTGAACCCTAGTGTGCCATGCAAGAAAAACACTCTGTTTTAGAGAAAACAGCATTCTTTCCCTCTACTGTGTTTCCTATAGGGACCGTAAGTGAGCTAGCTCAAAACAAAAGAACTGTGCTTCCTACACAAACGGGGCATATCTAGTTCAACTCAATATTGGAAAATGTGTAAAACAGGAGCTTCTCATACGTCCAATACACTGTACTGGCTGGGAACAGACGGGAATGCTATTTGCACTGTATATGGCCAGAATAGCACAAGTGTGCTGTTCTTAGCCTGAATGCACACTTGCTGCTAGAACTTGAATCTCAACGTGATTCAACTCCGTTTAGGAAGTTTAATTGGACCCTAGTGTGCCATGCAAGAGAAACACTCTGTTTTAGAGAAAATAGCATTCTCTCCTTCTACTGTGTTTCCTATAGGGCCCGTAAGTGAGCTAGCTCAGAACAAAAGAACTGTGCTTCCTACACAAACGGGGCATATCTAGTTCAATTCAGTATTGGAAACTGAGTAAAACAGGAGCTTCTCTTCAGTCCAATACACTGTACTGGCTGGGAACAGAGGCGAATGCTATTTGCACTGTATATGGCGAGAATAGCACAAGTGTGCTGTTCTTAGCCTGAATGAACACTTGCTGCTAGAACTTGAATTTCAATGTTTCAACTCCGTTTAGGAAGTTTAATTGAACCCTAGTGTGCCATGCAAGAAAAACACTCTGTTTTAGAGAAAAGAGCATTCTTTCCCTCTACTGTGTTTCCTATAGGGCCCGTAAGTGAGCTAGCTCAGAACAAAAGAACTGTGCTTCCTACACAAACGGGGCATATCTAGTTCAATTCAGTATTGGAAACTGAGTAAAACAGGAGCTTCTCTTCAGTCCAATACACTGTACTGGCTGGGAACAGACGCGAATGCTATTTGCACTGTATATGGCCAGAATAGCACAAGTGTGCTGTTCTTAGCCTGAATGAACACTTGCTGCTAGAACTTGAATCTCAATGTGTTTCAACTCCGTTTAGGAAGTTTAATTGAACCCTAGTGTGCCATGCATGAAAAACACTCTGTTTTAGAGAAAAGAGCATTCTTTCCCTCTACTGTGTTTCCTATAGGGCCCGTAAGTGAGCTAGCTCAGAACAAAAGAACTGTGCTTCCTACACAAACGGGGCATATCTAGTTCAACTCAGTATTGGAAACTGAGTAAAACAGGAGCTTCT
Source organism: Peromyscus maniculatus bairdii (assembly GCF_049852395.1). NCBI lineage: Eukaryota > Metazoa > Chordata > Mammalia > Rodentia > Cricetidae > Peromyscus > Peromyscus maniculatus. The sequence goes on from NC_134862.1 coordinate 7,296,802, forward strand.
CTTCAGTCCAATACACTGTACTGGCTGGGAACAGATGCGAATGCAATTTGCACTGTTTATGGCCAGAATAGCACAAGTGTGCTGTTCTTAGCCTGAATGAACACTTGCTGCTAGAACTTGAATCTCAACGTGATTCAACTCCGTTTAGGAAGTTTAATTAAACCCTAGTGTGCCATGCAAGAAAAACACTCTGTTTTAGAGAAAACAGCATTCTTTCACTCTGCTTTGTTAACTATAGGGCACGTACAGTGAGCTAGCTCAGAACAAAAGAACTGTGCTTCCTACACAAACAGGGCATATCTAGTTCAACTCAGTATTGGAAACTGAGTAAAACAGGAGCTTCTCTTCAGTCCAATACACTGTACTGGCTGGGAACAGACGCGAATGCTATTTGCACTGTATATGGCCAGAAAAGCACAAGTGTTCTGTTCTTAGCCTGAATGAACACTTGCTGCTAGAACTTGAATCTCAACGTGATTCAACTCCGTTTAGGAAGTTTAATTGAACCCTAGTGTGCCATGCAAGAAAAACACTTGTTTTAGAGAAAACAGCATTCTTTCCCTCTACTGTGTTTCCTATAGGGCACGTACAGTGAGCTAGCTCAGAACAAAAGAACTGTGCTTCCTACACAAACGGGGCATATATAATTCAACTCAGTATTAGAAACTGAGTAAAACAGGAGCTTCTCTTCAGTACAATACACTGTACTGGCTGGGAACAGACATGTATGCTATTTGCACTGTATATGGCCAGAATAGCACAAGTGTGCTGTTCTTAGCCTGAATGAACACTTGCTGCTAGAACTTGAATCTCAACGTGATTCAACTCCGTTTAGGAAGTTTAATTGAACCCTAGTGTGCCATGCAAGAAAAACACTCTGTTTTAGAGAAAACAGCATTCTTTCACTCTACTGTGTTTCCTATAGGGCACGTACAGTGAGCTAGCTCAGAACAAAAGAACTGTGCTTCCTACACAAACGAGGCATATCTAGTTCAACTCAGTATTGGAAACTGAGTAAAACAGGAGCTTCTCTTCAGTCCAATACACTGTACTGGCTGGAAACAGACGCGAATGCTATTTGCACTGTATTTGGCCAGAAAAGCACAAGTGTGCTGTTCTTAGCCTGAATGAACACTTGCTGCTAGAACGTGAATCTCAACGTGTTTCACCTCCATTTAGGAAGTTTAATTGAACCCTAGTGTGCCATGCAAGAAAAACACTCTGTTTTAGAGAAAACAGCATTCTCTCCTTCTACTGTGTTTCCTATAGGGCCCGTAAGTGGGCTAGCTCAGAACAAAAGAACTGTGCTTCCTACCCAAACGGGGCATATCTAGTTCAACTCAGTATTGGAAACTGAGTAAAACAGGAGCTTCTCTTCAGTCCAATACACGGTACTGGCTGGGAACAGACGCGAATGCTATTTGCACTGTATATGGCCAGAAAAGCACAAGTGTGCTGTTCTTAGCCTGAATGAACACTTGCTGCTAGAACTTGAATCTCAACGTGATTCAACTCCGTTTAGGAAGTTTAATTGAACCCTAGTGGGCCATGCAAGAAAAACACTTGTTTTAGAGAAAACAGCATTCTTTCACTCTACTGTGTTTCCTATAGGGCACGTACAGTGAGCTAGCTCAGAACAAAAGAACTGTGCTTCCTACACAAACGGGGCATATCTAGTTCAACTCAGTATTGGAAACTGAGTAAAACAGGAGCTTCTCATCAGTCCAATACACTGTACTGGCTGGGAACAGACGCGAATGCTATTTGCACTGTATATGGCCAGAATAGCACAAGTGTGCTGTTCTTAGCCTGAATGCACACTTGCTGCTAGAACTTGAATCTCAACGTGATTCACCTCCGTTTAGGAAGTTTAATTGAACCCTAGTGTGCCATGCAAGAAAAACACTCTGTTTTAGAGAAAAGAGCATTCTTTCCCTCTACTGTGTTTTCTATAGGGCCCGTAAGTGAGCTAGCTCAGAACAAAAGAACTGTGCTTCCTACACAAACGGGGCATATCTAGTTCAACTCAGTATTGGAAACTGAGTAAAACAGGAGCTTCTCTTCAGTCCAATACACTGTACTGGCTGGGAACAGATGCGAATGCTATTTGCACTGTTTATGGCCAGAATAGCACAAGAGTGCTGTTCTTAGCCTGAATGAACACTTGCTGCTAGAACTTGAATCTCAACGTGATTCAACTCCGTTTAGGAAGTTTAATTAAACCCTAGTGTGCCATGCAAGAAAAACACTCTGTTTTAGAGAAAACAGCATTCTTTCACTCTGCTTTGTTAACTATAGGGCACGTACAGTGAGCTAGCTCAGAACAAAAGAACTGTGCTTCCTACACAAACGGGGCATATCTAGTTCAACTCAGTATTGGAAACTGAGTAAAACAGGAGCTTCTCTTCAGTCCAATACACTGTACTGGCTGGAAACAGACGCGAAGGCTATCTGCATTGTATTTGGCCAGAAAAGCACAAGTGTGCTGTTCTTAGCCTGAATGAACACTTGCTGCTAGAACGTGAATCTCAACGTGATTCAACTCCGTTTAGGAAGTTTAATTGGACCGTAGTGTGCCATGCAAGAGAAACACTCTGTTTTAGAGAAAACAGCATTCTCTCCTTCTACTGTGTTTCCTATAGGGCCCATAAGTGAGCTAGCTCAGAACAAAAGAACTGTGCTTCCTACACAAACGTGGCATATCTAGTTCAATTCAGTATTGGAAACTGAGTAAAACAGGAGATTCTCTTAAGTCCAATACACTGTACTGGCTGGGAACAGACGCGAATGCTATTTGCACTGTATATGGCGAGAATAGCACAAGTGTGCTGTTCTTAGCCTGAATGAACACTTGCTGCTAGAACTTGAATCTCAATGTGTTTCAACTCCGTTTAGGAAGTTTAATTGAACCCTAGTGTGCCATGCATGAAAAACACTCTGTTTTAGAGAAAAGAGCATTCTTTCCCTCTACTGTGTTTCCTTTAGGGCCCGTAAGTGAGCTAGCTCAGAACAAAAGAACTGTGCTTCCTACACAAACGGGGCATATCTAGTTCAACTCAGTATTGGAAACTGAGTAAAACAGGAGCTTCTCTTCAGTCCAATACACTGTACTGGCTGGGAACAGATGCGAATGCTATTTGCACTGTTTATGGCCAGAATAGCACAAGTGTGCTGTTCTTAGCCTGAATGACCACTTGCTGCTAGAACTTGAATCTCAACGTGATTCAACTCCGTTTAGGAAGTTTAATTAAACCCTAGTGTGCCATGCAAGAAAAACACTCTGTTTTAGAGAAAACAGCATTCTTTCACTCTGCTTTGTTAACTATAGGGCCCGTAAGTGAGCTAGCTCAGAACAAAAGAACTGTGCTTCCTACACAAACGGGGCATATATAATTCAACTCAGTATTGGAAACTGAGTAAAACAGGAGCTTCTCATCAGTCCAATACACTGTACTGGCTGGGAACAGACGCGAATGCTATTTGCACTGTATATGGCCAGAATAGCACAAGTGTGCTGTTCTTAGCCTGAATGCACACTTGCTGCTAGAACTTAAATCTCAACGTGATTCAACTCCGTTTAGGAAGTTTAATTGAACCCTAGTGTGCCATGCAAGAAAAACACTCTGTTTTAGAGAAAACAGCATTCTTTCACTCTACTGTGTTTCCTATAGGGCCCGTAAGTGAGCTAGCTCAGAACAAAAGAACTGTGCTTCCTACACAAACGGGGCATATCTATTTCAACTCAGTATTGGAAACTGAGTAAAACAGGAGCTTCTCTTCAGTCCAATACACTGTACTGGCTGGAAACAGACGCGAATGCTATTTGCACTGTATTTGGCCAGAAAAGCACAAGTGTTCTGTTCTTAGCCTGAATGAACACTTGCTGCTAGAACGTGAATCTCAACGTGTTTCACCTCCATTTAGGAAGTTTAATTGAACCCTAGTGTGCCATGCAAGAAAAACACTCTGTTTTAGAGAAAACAGCATTCTCTCCTTCTACTGTGTTTCCTATAGGGCCCGTAAGTGAGCTAGCTCAGAACAAAAGAACTGTGCTTCCTACACAAACGGGGCATATCTAGTTCAACTCAGTATTGGAAACTGAGTAAAACAGGAGCTTCTCTTCAGTCCAATACACTGTACTGGCTGGGAACAGACGCGAAAGCTATTTGCACTGTATATGGCGACAAAAGCACAAGTGTGCTGTTCTTAGCCTGAATGAACACTTGCTGCTAGAACTTGAATCTCAACGTGTTTCAACTCCGTTTAGGAAGTTTAATTGAACCCTAGTGTGCCATGCAAGAAAAACACTCTGTTTTAGAGAAAAGAGCATTCTTTCACTCTGCTTTGTTAACTATAGGGCACGTATAGTGAGCTAGCTCAGAACAAAAGAACTGTGCTTCCTACACAAACGGGGCATATCTAGTTCAACTCAGCATTGGAAACTCAGTAAAACAGGAGCTTCTCTTCAGTCCAATACACTGTACTGGCTGGGAACAGACGCGAATGCTATTTGCACTGTATATGGCCAGAAAAGCACAAGTGTGCTGTTCTTAGCCTGAATGAACACTTGCTGGTAGAACTTTAATCTCAACTTGATTCAACTCCCTTTAGGAAGTTTAATTGAACCCTAGTGTGCCATGCAAGAAAAACACGTGTTTTAGAGAAAACAGCATTCGTTCACTCTACTGTGTTTCCTATAGGGCACGTGTGGTGAGCTAGCTCAGAACAAAAGAACTGTGCTTCCTACACACACGGGGCATATATAATTCAACTCAGTATTAGACACTGAGTAAAACAGGAGCTTCTCTTCAGTCCAATACACTGTACTGGCTGGGAACAGACGCGAATGCTATTTGCACTGTATATGGCCAGAATAGCACAAGTGTGCTGTTCTTAGCCTGAATGAACACTTGCTGCTAGAACTTGAATCTCAACGTGATTCAACTCCGTTTAGGAAGTTTAATTGAACCCTAGTGTGCCATGCAAGAAAAACACTCTGTTTTAGAGAAAAGAGCATTCTTTCCCTCTACTGTATTTCCTATAGGGCCCGTAAGTGAGCTAGCTCAGAACAAAAGAACTTTGCTTCCTACACAAACGGGGCATATCTTGTTCAACTCAGTTTTCGAAACTGAGTAAAACAGGAGCTTCTCATCAGTCCAATACACTGTACTGGCTGGGAACAGACGCGAATGCTATTTGCACTGTATATGGCCAGAATAGCACAAGTGTGCTGTTCTTAGCCTGAATGCACACTTGCTGCTAGAACTTGAATCTCAACGTGATTCAACTCCGTTTAGGAAGTTTAATTGGACCCTAGTGTGCCATGCAAGAGAAACACTCTGTTTTAGAGAAAACAGCATTCTCTCCTTCTACTGTGTTTCCTATAGGGCCCGTAAGTGAGCTAGCTCAGAACAAAAGAACTGTGCTTCCTACACAAACGGGGCATATCTAGTTCAATTCAGTATTGGAAACTGAGTAAAACAGGAGCTTCTCTTAAGTCCAATACACTGTACTGGCTGGGAACAGACACGAATGCTATTTGCACTGTATATGGCCAGAATAGCACAAGTGTGCTGTTCTTAGCCTGAATGAACACTTGCTGCTAGAACTTGAATCTCAACGTGATTCAACTCCGTTTAGGAAGTTTAATTAAACCCTAGTGTGCCATGCAAGAAAAACACTCTGTTTTAGAGAAAACAGCATTCTTTCACTCTGCTTTGTTTACTATAGGGCACGTACAGTGAGCTAGCTCAGAACAAAAGAACTGTGCTTCCTACAGAAACGGGGCATATCTAGTTCAACTCAGTATTGGAAACTGAGTAAAACAGGAGCTTCTCTTCAGTCCAATACACTGTACTGGCTGGGAACAGACGCGAATGCTATTTGCACTGTATATGGCCAGAAAAGCACAAGTGTGCTGTTCTTAGCCTGAATGAACACTTGCTGCTAGAACTTGAATCTCAACGTGATTCAACTCCGTTTAGGAAGTTTAATTGAACCCTAGTGTGCCATGCAAGAAAAACACGTGTTTTAGAGAAAACAGCATTCGTTCACTCTACTGTGTTTCCTATAGGGCACGTGTGGTGAGCTAGCTCAGAACAAAAGAACTGTGCTTCCTACACACACGGGGCATATATAATTCAACTCAGTATTAGACACTGAGTAAAACAGGAGCTTCTCTTCAGTCCAATACACTGTACTGGCTGGGAACAGACGCGAATGCTATTTGCACTGTATATGGCCAGAATAGCACAAGTGTGCTGTTCTTAGCCTGAATGAACACTTGCTGCTAGAACTTGAATCTCAACGTGATTCAACTCCGTTTAGGAAGTTTAATTGAACCCTAGTGTGCCATGCAAGAAAAACACTCTGTTTTAGAGAAAAGAGCATTCTTTCCCTCTACTGTATTTCCTATAGGGCCCGTAAGTGAGCTAGCTCAGAACAAAAGAACTTTGCTTCCTACACAAACGGGGCATATCTTGTTCAACTCAGTTTTCGAAACTGAGTAAAACAGGAGCTTCTCATCAGTCCAATACACTGTACTGGCTGGGAACAGACGCGAATGCTATTTGCACTGTATATGGCCAGAATAGCACAAGTGTGCTGTTCTTAGCCTGAATGGACACTTGCTGCTAGAACTTGAATCTCAACGTGATTCAACTCCGTTTAGGAAGTTTAATTGGACCCTAGTGTGCCATGCAAGAGAAACACTCTGTTTTAGAGAAAACAGCATTCTCTCCTTCTACTGTGTTTCCTATAGGGCCCGTAAGTGAGCTAGCTCAGAACAAAAGAACTGTGCTTCCTACACAAACGGGGCATATCTAGTTCAATTCAGTATAGGAAACTGAGTAAAAGAGGAGCTTCTCTTCAGTCCAATACACTGTACTGGCTGGGAACAGACGCGAATGCTATTTGCACTGTATATGGCGAGAATAGCACAAGTGTGCTGTTCTTAGCCTGAATGAACACTTGCTGCTAGAACTTGATTCTCAATGTGTTTCAACTCCGTTTAGGAAGTTTAATTGAACCCTAGTGTGCCATGCAAGAAAAACACTCTGTTTTAGAGAAAACAGCATTCTTTCCCTCTACTGTGTTTCCTATAGGGCCCGCAAGTGAGCTAGCTCAGAACAAAAGAACTGTGCTTCCTACACAAACGGGGCATATCTAGTTCAACTCAGTATTGGAAACTGAGTAAAACAGGAGCTTCTCTTCAGTCCAATACACTGTACTGGCTGGGAACAGAGGCGAATGCTATTTGCACTGTTTATGGCCAGAATAGCACAAGTGTGCTGTTCTTAGCCTGAATGAACACTTGCTGCTAGAACTTGAATCTCAACGTGATTCAACTCCGTTTAGGAAGTTTAATTAAACCCTAGTGTGCCATGCAAGAAAAACACTCTGTTTTAGAGAAAACAGCATTCTTTCACTCAGCTTTGTTAACTATAGGGCACGTACAGTGAGCTAGCTCAGAACAAAAGAACTGTGCTTCCTACACAAACGGGGCATATATAATTCAACTCAGTATTGGAAACTGAAAAAACAGGAGCTTCTCATCAGTCCAATACACTGTACTGGCTGGGAACAGACGCGAATGCTATTTGCACTGTATTTGGCCAGAAAAGCACAAGTGTTCTGTTCTTAGCCTGAATGAACACTTGCTGCTAGAACGTAAATCTCAACGTGTTTCACCTCCATTTAGGAAGTTTAATTGGACCCTAGTGTGCCATGCAAGAAAAACACTCTGTTTTAGAGAAAACAGCATTCTCTCCTTCTACTGTGTTTCCTATAGGGTCCGTAAGTGGGCTAGCTCAGAACAAAAGAACTGTGCTTCCTACACAAACGGGGCATATCTAGTTCAACTCAGTATTGGAAACTGAGGAAAACAAGAGCTTCTCTTCAGTCCAATACACTGTACTGGCTGGGAACAGACTCGAATGCTATTTTCACTGTATATGGCCAGAAAAGCACAAGTGTGCTGTTTTTAGGCTGAATGAACACTTGCTGCTAGAACTTGAAACTCAACGTGATTCAACTCCGTTTAGGAAGTTTAATTGAACCCTAGTGGGCCATGCAAGAAAAACACTTGTTTTAGAGAAAACAGCATTCTTTCACTCTACTGTGTTTCCTATAGGGCACGTACAGTGAGCTAGCTCAGAACAAAAGAACTGTGCTTCCTACACAAACGGGGCATATCTAGTTCAACTCAGTATTGGAAACTGAGTTAAACAGGAGCTTCTCATCAGTCCAATACACTGTACTGGCTGGGAACAGACGCGAATGCTATTTGCACTGTATATGGCCAGAATAGCACAAGTGTGCTGTTCTTAGCCTGAATGCACACTTGCTGCTAGAACTTGAATCTCAACGTGATTCAACTCCGTTTAGGAAGTTTAATTGGACCGTAGTGTGCCATGCAAGAGAAACACTCTGTTTTAGAGAAAACAGCATTCTTTCACTCTGCTTTGTTAACTATAGGGCACGTACAGTGAGCTAGCTCAGAACAAAAGAACTGTGCTTCCTACACAAACGGGGCATATCTAGTTCAACTCAGCATTGGAAACTCAGTAAAACAGGGGCTTCTCTTCAGTCCAATACACTGTACTGGTTGGGAACAGACGCGAATGCTATTTGCACTGTATATGGCCAGAAAAGCACAAGTGTGCTGTTCTTAGCCTGAATGAACACTTGCTGCTAGAACTTGAATCTCAACTTGATTCAACTCCCTTTAGGAAGTTTAATTGAACCCTAGTGTGCCATGCAAGAAAAACACTCTCTTTTAGACAAAACAGCATTCTTTCACTCTACTGTGCTTCCTATAGGGCACGTACAGTGAGCTAGCTCAGAACAAGAGAACTGTGCTTCCTACACAAACGGGGCATATCTAGTTCAACTCAGTATTGGAAACTGAGTAAAACAGGAGCTTCTCTTCAGTCCAATACACTGTACTGGCTGGGAACAGACGCGAATGCTATTTGCACTGTATATGGCGAGAATAGCACAAGTGTGCTGTTCTTAGCCTGAATGAACACTTGCTGCTAGAACTTGATTCTCAATGTGTTTCAACTCCGTTTAGGAAGTTTAATTGAACCCTAGTGTGCCATGCAAGAAAAACACTCTGTTTTAGAGAAAACAGCATTCTTTCCCTCTACTGTGTTTCCTATAGGGCCCGCAAGTGAGCTAGCTCAGAACAAAAGAACTGTGCTTCCTACACAAACGGGGCATATCTAGTTCAACTCAGTATTGGAAACTGAGTAAAACAGGAGCTTCTCTTCAGTCCAATACACTGTACTGGCTGGGAACAGAGGCGAATGCTATTTGCACTGTTTATGGCCAGAATAGCACAAGTGTGCTGTTCTTAGCCTGAATGAACACTTGCTGCTAGAACTTGAATCTCAACGTGATTCAACTCCGTTTAGGAAGTTTAATTAAACCCTAGTGTGCCATGCAAGAAAAACACTCTGTTTTAGAGAAAACAGCATTCTTTCACTCAGCTTTGTTAACTATAGGGCACATACAGTGAGCTAGCTTAGAACAAAAGAACTGTGCTTCCTACACAAACGGGGCATATATAATTCAACTCAGTATTGGAAACTGAAAAAACAGGAGCTTCTCATCAGTCCAATACACTGTACTGGCTGGGAACAGACGCGAATGCTATTTGCACTGTATTTGGCCAGAAAAGCACAAGTGTTCTGTTCTTAGCCTGAATGAACACTTGCTGCTAGAACGTAAATCTCAACGTGTTTCACCTCCATTTAGGAAGTTTAATTGAACCCTAGTGTGCCATGCAAGAAAAACACTCTGTTTTAGAGAAAACAGCATTCTCTCCTTCTACTGTGTTTCCTATAGGGTCCGTAAGTGGGCTAGCTCAGAACAAAAGAACTGTGCTTCCTACACAAACGGGGCATATCTAGTTCAACTCAGTATTGGAAACTGAGTAAAACAGGAGCTTCTCTTCAGTCCAATACACTGTACTGGCTGGGAACAGACGTGAATGCTATTTGCACTGTATATGGCCAGAAAAGCACAAGTGTGCTGTTTTTAGGCTGAATGAACACTTGCTGCTAGAACTTGAAACTCAACGTGATTCAACTCCGTTTAGGAAGTTTAATTGAACCCTAGTGGGCCATGCAAGAAAAACACTTGTTTTAGAGAAAACAGCATTCTTTCACTCTACTGTGTTTCCTATAGGGCACGTACAGTGAGCTAGCTCAGAACAAAAGAACTGTGCTTCCTACACAAACGGGGCATATCTAGTTCAACTCAGTATTGGAAACTGAGTAAAACAGGAGCTTCTCATCAGTCCAATACACTGTACTGGCTGGGAACAGACGCGAATGCTATTTGCACTGTATATGGCCAGAATAGCACAAGTGTGCTGTTCTTAGCCTGAATGCACACTTGCTGCTAGAACTTGAATCTCAACGTGATTCAACTCCGTTTAGGAAGTTTAATTGGACCGTAGTGTGCCATGCAAGAGAAACACTCTGTTTTAGAGAAAACAGCATTCTTTCACTCTGCTTTGTTAACTATAGGGCACGTACAGTGAGCTAGCTCAGAACAAAAGAACTGTGCTTCCTACACAAACGGGGCATATCTAGTTCAACTCAGCATTGGAAACTCAGTAAAACAGGGGCTTCTCTTCAGTCCAATACACTGTACTGGTTGGGAACAGACGCGAATGCTATTTGCACTGTATATGGCCAGAAAAGCACAAGTGTGCTGTTCTTAGCCTGAATGAACACTTGCTGCTAGAAGTTGAATCTCAACTTGATTCAACTCCCTTTAGGAAGTTTAATTGAACCCTAGTGTGCCATGCAAGAAAAACACTCTCTTTTAGACAAAACAGCATTCTTTCACTCTACTGTGCTTCCTATAGGGCACGTACAGTGAGCTAGCTCAGAACAAGAGAACTGTGCTTCCTACACAAACGGGGCATATCTAGTTCAACTCAGTATTGGAAACTGAGTAAAACAGGAGCTTCTCTTCAGTCCAATACACTGTAGTGGCTGGGAACAGACGCGAATGCTATTTGCACTGTATATGGCCAGAAAAGCACAAGTGTGCTGTTCTTAGCCTGAATGAACACTTGCTGCTAGAACTTGAATCTCAACGTGTTTCAACTCCGTTTAGGAAGTTTAATTGAACCCTAGTGTGCCATGCAAGAAAAACACTCTGTTTTAGAGAAAACAGCATTCTTTCCCTCTACTGTGTTTCCTATAGGGCCCATAAGTGAGCTAGCTCAGAACAAAAGAACTGTGCTTCCTACACAAACGGGGCATATCTAGTTCAACTCAGTATTGGAAACTGAGTATAACAGGAGCTTCTCTTCAGTCCAATACACTGTACTGGCTGGGAAGCGACGCGAATGCTATTTGCACTCTATATGGCCAGAATAGCACAAGTGTGCTGTTCTTAGCCTGAATGCACACTTGCTGCTAGAACTTGAATCTCAACGTGATTCAACTCCGTTTAGGAAGTTTAATTGAACCCTAGTGGGCCATGCAAGAAAAACACTTGTTTTAGAGAAAACAGCATTCTTTCACTCTACTGTGTTTCCTATAGGGCATGTACAGTGAGCTAGCTCAGAACAAAAGAACTGTGCTTCCTACACAAACGGGGCATATCTAGTTCAACTCAGTATTGGAAACTGAGTAAAACAGGAGCTTCTCTTCAGTCCAATACACTGTACTGGCTGGGAACAGACGCGAATGCTATTTGCACTGTATATGGCCAGAATAGCACAAGTGTGCTGTTCTTAGCCTGAATGCACACTTGCTGCTAGAACTTGAATCTCAACGTGATTCAACTCCGTTTAGGAAGTTTAATTGGACCCTAGTGTGCCATGCAAGAGAAACACTCTGTTTTAGAGAAAACAGCATTCTCTCCTTCTACTGTGTTTCCTATAGGGCCCGTAAGTGAGCTAGCTCAGAACAAAAGAACTGTGCTTCCTACACAAACGGGGCATATCTAGTTCAACTCAGTATTGGAAACTCAGTAAAACAGGAGCTTCTCTTCAGTCCAATACACTGTACTGGTTGGGAACAGACGCGAATGCTATTTGCACTGTATATGGCCAGAAAAGCACAAGTGTGCTGTTCTTAGCCTGAATGAACACTTGCTGCTAGAACTTGAATCTCAACTTGATTCAACTCCCTTTAGGAAGTTTAATTGAACCCTAGTGTGCCATGCAAGAAAAACACTTTTTTTTAGACAAAACAGCATTCTTTCACTCTACTGTGCTTCCTATATGGCACGTACAGTGAGCTAGCTCAGAACAAGAGAACTGTGCTTCCTACACAAACGGGGCATATCTAGTTCAACTCAGTATTGGAAACTGAGTAAAACAGGAGCTTCTCTTCAGTCCAATACACTGTACTGGCTGGGAACAGACGCGAATGCTATTTGCACTGTATATGGCCAGAAAAGCACAAGTGTGCTGTTCTTAGCCTGAATGAACACTTGCTGCTAGAACTTGAATCTCAACGTGTTTCAACTCCGTTTAGGAAGTTTAATTGAACCCTAGTGTGCCATGCAAGAAAAACACTCTGTTTTAGAGAAAACAGCATTCTTTCCCTCTACTGTGTTTCCTATAGGGCCCATAAGTGAGCTAGCTCAGAACAAAAGAACTGTGCTTCCTACACAAACGGGGCATATCTAGTTCAACTCAGTATTGGAAACTGAGTATAACAGGAGCTTCTCTTCAGTCCAATACACTGTACTGGCTGGGAACACGCGAATGCTATTTGCACTCTATATGGCCAGAATAGCACAAGTGTTCTGTTCTTAGCCTGAATGCACACTTGCTGCTAGAACTTGAATCTCAACGTGATTCAACTCCGTTTAGGAAGTTTAATTGAACCCTAGTGTGCCATGCAAGAAAAACATTCTGTTTTAGAGAAAACAGCATTCTTTCACTCTACTGTGTTTCCTATAGGGCCCGTAAGTGAGCTAGCTCAGAACAAAAGAACTGTTCTTCCTACACAAACGGGGTATATCTAGTTCAACTCAGAATTGGAAACTGAGTAAAACAGGAGCTTCTCATCAGTCCAATACACTGTACTGGCGGGGAACAGACACGAATGCTATTTGCACTGTATATGGCCAGAATAGCACAAGTGTGCTGTTCTAGCCTGAATGCACACTTGCTGCTAGAACTTGAATCTCAACGTGTTTCAACTCCATTTAGGAAGTTTAATTGAACCCTAGTGTGCCATGCAAGTAAAACACTCTGTCTTAGAGAAAACAGCATTCTCTCCTTCTACTGTGCTTCCTATAGGGCAGGTACAGTGAGCTAGCTCAGAACAAAAGAACTGTGCTTCCTACACAAACGGGGCATATCTAGTTCAACTCAGTATTGGAAACTGAGTAAAACAGGAGCTTCTCATCAGTCCAATACACTGTACTGGCTGGGAACAGACGCGAATGCTATTTGCACTGTATATGGCCAGAATAGCACAAGTGTGCTGTTCTTAGCCTGAATGCACACTTGCTGCTGGAATTTAATCTTAACGTGATTCAACTCCGTTTAGGAAGTTTAATTGAACCCTAGTGTGCCATGAAAGAAAAACACACTGTTTTAGACAAAACAGCATTCTTTCACTCTACTGTGTTTCCTATAGGGCACGTAGAGTGAACTAGCTCAGAACAAAAGAACTGTGCTTCCTACACAAACGGGGCATATCTAGTCCAACTCAGTATTGGAAACTGAGTAAAACAGGAGCTTCTCTTCAGTCCAATACACTGTACTGGCTGGGAACAGACGCGAATGCTATTTGCACAGTATATGGCCATAATAGCACAAGTGTGCTGTTCTTAGCCTGAATGAACACTTGCTGCTAGAACTTGAATCTCAACGTGATTCAAGTCCGTTTAGGAAGTTTAATTGAACCCTAGTGTGCCATGCAAGAAAAACACTCTGTTTTAGAGAAAACAGCATTCTTTCCCTCTACTGTGTTTCCTATAGGGCCCGTAAGTGAGCTAGCTCAGAACAAAAGAACTGTGCTTCCTACACAAACGGGGCATATCTAGTTCAACTCAGTATTGGAAACTGAGTAAAACAGGAGCTTCTCATCAGTCCAATACACTGTTCTGGCTGGGAACAGACGCGAATGCTATTTGCACTGTATATGGCCACAATAGCACAAGTGTGCTGTTCTTAGCCTGAATGCACACTTGCTGCTAGAACTTGAATCTCAACGTGATTCAACTCCGTTTAGGACGTTTAATTGGACCGTAGTGTGCCATGCAAGAGAAACACTCTGTTTTAGAGAAAACAGCATCCTCTCCTTCTACTGTGTTTCCTATAGGGCCCGTAAGTGAGCTAGCTCAGAACAAAAGAACTGTGCTTCCTACACAAACGGGGCATATCTAGTTCAACTCAGTATTGGAAACTGAGTAAAACAGGAGCTTTTCTTCAGTCCAATACACTGTACTGGTTGGGAACAGACGCGAATGCTATTTGCACTGTATATGGCGAGATAGCACAAATGTGCTGTTCTTAGCCTGAATGAACACTTGCTGCTAGAACTTGAATCTCAACGTGTTTCAACTCCGTTTAGGAAGTTTAATTGAACCCTAGTGTGCCATGCAAGAAAACACACTGTTTTAGAGAAAAGAGCATTCTTTCCCTCTACTGTGTTTCCTATAGGGCCCGTAAGTGAGCTAGCTCAGAACAAAAGAACTGTGCTTCCTACACAAACGGGGCATATCTAGTTCAACTCAGTATTGGAAACTGAGTAAAACAGGAGCTTCTCTTCAGTCCAATACACTGTACTGGCTGGGAACAGATGCGAATGCTATTTGCACTGTTTATGGCAAGAATAGCACAAGTGTGCTGTTCTTAGCCTGAATGAACACTTGCTGCTAGAACTTGAATCTCAACGTGATTCAACTCCGTTTAGGAAGTTTAATTAAACCCTAGTGTGCCATGCAAGAAAAACACTCTGTTTTAAGAAAACAGCATTCTTTCACTCTGCTTTGTTAACTATAGGGCACGTACAGTGAGCTAGCTCAGAACAAAAGAACTGTGCTTCCTACACAAACGGGGCATATCTAGTTCAACTCAGCATTGGAAACTCAGTAAAACAGGGGCTTCTCTTCAGTCCAATACACTGTATTGGCTGGGAACAGACGCGAATGCTATTTGCACTGTATATGGCCAGAAAAGCACAAGTGTGCTGTTCTTAGCCTGAATGAACACTTGCTGCTAGAACTTGAATCTCAACGTGTTTCAACTCCGTTTAGGAAGTTTAATTGAACCCTAGTGTGCCATGCAAGAAAAACACTCTGTTTTAGAGAAAACAGCATTCTTTCCCTCTACTGTGTTTCCTATAGGGCCCATAAGTGAGCTAGCTCAGAACAAAAGAACTGTGCTTCCTACACAAACGGGGCATATCTAGTTCAACTCAGTATTGGAAACTGAGTATAACAGGAGCTTCTCTTCAGTCCAATACACTGTACTGGCTGGGAAAAGACGCGAATGCTATTTGCACTCTATATGGCCAGAATAGCACAAGTGTGCTGTTCTTAGCCTGAATGCACACTTGCTGCTAGAACTTGAATCTCAACGTGATTCAACTCCGTTTAGGAAGTTTAATTGAACCCTAGTGTGCCATGCAAGAAAAACACTCTGTTTTAGAGTAAACAGCATTCTTTCACTCTGCTGTGTTAACTATAGGGCACGTACAGTGAGCTAGCTCAGAACAAAAGAACTGTGCTTCATACACAAACAGGGCATATCTAGTTCAACTCAGTATTGGAAACCTAGTAAAACAGGAGCTTCTCTTCAGTCCAATACACTGTACTGGCTGGAAACAGACGCGAATGCTATTTGCACTGTATTTGGCCAGAAAAGCACAAGTGTTCTGTTCTTAGCCTGAATGAACACTTGCTGCTAGAAAGTGAATCTCAACGTGTTTCACCTCCATTTAGGAAGTTAATTGAACCCTAGTGTGCCATGCAAGAAAAACACTCTGTTTTAGAGAAAACAGCATTCTCTCCTTCTACTGTGTTTCCTATAGGGCCCGTAAGTGGGCTAGCTCAGAACAAAGGAACTGTGCTTCCTACACAAACGGGGCATATCTAGTTCAACTCAGTTTTCGAAACTGAGTAAAACAGGAGCTTCTCTTCAGTCCAATACACTGTACTGTCTGGGAACAGACGCGAATGCTATTTGCACTGTATATGGCCAGAAAAGCACATGTGTGCTGTTTATAGCCTGAATGAACACTTGCTGCTAGAACTTGAATCTCAACGTGATTCAACTCCGTTTAGGAAGTTTAATTGAACCCTAGTGGGCCATGCAAGAAAAACACTTGTTTTAGAGAAAACAGCATTCTTTCACTCTACTGTGTTTCCTATAGGGCACGTACAGTGAGCTAGCTCAGAACAAAAGAACTGTGCTTCCTACACAAACGGGGCATATCTAGTTCAACTCAGTATTGGAAACTGAGTAAAACAGGAGCTTCTCATCAGTTCAATACACTGTACTGGCTGGGAACAGACGCGAATGCTATTTGCACTGTATATGGCCAGAATAGCACAAGTGTGCTGTTCTTAGCCTGAATGCACACTTGCTGCTAGAACTTGAATCTCAACGTGATTCAACTCCGTTTAGGAAGTTTAATTGGACCCTAGTGTGCCATGCAAGAGAAACACTCTGTTTTAGAGAAAACAGCATTCTCTCCTTCTACTGTGTTTCCTATAGGGCCCGTAAGTGAGCTAGCTCAGAACAAAAGAACTGTGCTTCCTACACAAACGGGGCATATCTAGTTCAACTCAGAATTGGAAACTGAGTAAAACAGGAGCTTCTCTTCAGTCCAATACACTGTACTGGCTGGGAACAGACGCGAATGCTATTTGCACTGTATATGGCGAGAATAGCACAAGTGTGCTGTTCTTAGCCTGAATGAACACTTGCTGCTAGAACTTGAATCTCAACGGGTTTCAACTCCGTTTAGGTTGTTGAATTGAACCCTAGTGTGCCATGCAAGAAAAACACTCTGTTTTAGAGAAAAGAGCATTCTTTCCCTCTACTGTGTTTCCTATAGGGCCCGTAAGTGAGCTAGCTCAGAACAAAAGAACTGTGCTTCCTACACAAACGGGGCATATCTAGTTCAACTCAGTATTGGAAACTGAGTAAAACAGGAGCTTCTCTTCAGTCCAATACACTGTACTGGCTTGGAACAGATGCGAATGCTATTTGCACTGTTTATGGCCAGAATAGCACGAAGTGTGCTGTTCTTAGCCTGAATGAACACTTGCTGCTAGAACTTGAATCTCAACGTGATTCAACTCCGTTTAGGAAGTTTAATTAAACCCTAGTGTGCCATGCAAGAAAAACACTCTGTTTTAGAGAAAACAGCATTCTTACACTCTACTGTGCTTCCTATATGGCACATACAGTGAGCTAGCTCAGAACAAGAGAACTGTGCTTCATACACAAACAGGGCATATCTAGTTCAACTCAGTATTGGAAACCTAGTAAAACAGGAGCTTCTCTTCAGTCCAATACACTGTACTGGCTGGAAACAGACGCGAATGATATTTGCACTGTATTTGGCCAGAAAAGCACAAGTGTTCTGTTCTTAGCCTGAATGAACACTTGCTGCTAGAAAGTGAATCTCAACGTGTTTCACCTCCATTTAGGAAGTTAATTGATCCCTAGTGTGCCATGCAAGAAAAACACTCTGTTTTAGAGAAAACAGCATTCTCTCCTTCTACTGTGTTTCCTATAGGGCCCGTAAGTGGGCTAGCTCAGAACATAGGAACTGTGCTTCCTACACAAACGGGGCATATCTAGTTCAACTCAGTATTGGAAACTGAGTAAAACAGGAGCTTCTCTTCAGTCCAATACACTGTACTGGCTGGGAACAGACGCGAATGCTATTTGCACTGTATATGGCCAGAAAAGCACAAGTGTGCTGTTTTTAGCCTGAATGAACACTTGCTGCTAGAACTTGAATCTCAACGTGATTCAACTCCGTTTAGGAAGTTTAATTGAACCCTAGTGGGCCATGCAAGAAAAACACTTGTTTTAGAGAAAACAGCATTCTTTCACTCTACTGTGTTTCCTATAGGGCACGTACAGTGAGCTAGCTCAGAACAAAAGAACTGTGCTTCCTACACAAACGGGGCATATCTAGTTCAACTCAGTATTGGAAACTGAGTAAAACAGGAGCTTCTCATCAGTCCAATACACTGTACTGGCTGGGAACAGACGCGAATGCTATTTGCACTGTATATGGCCAGAATAGCACAAGTGTGCTGTTCTTAGCCTGAATGCACACTTGCTGCTAAAATTTAATCTTAACGTGATTCAACTCCGTTTAGGAAGTTTAATTGAACCCTAGTGTGCCATGCAAGAAAAACACTCTGTTTTAGAGAAAACAGCATTCTGTCCCTCTACTGTGTTTCCTATAGGGCCCGTAAGTCAGCTAACTCAGAACAAAAGAACTGTGCTTCCTACACAAACGGGGCATATCTAGTTCAACTCAGTATTGGTAACTGAGTAAAACAGGAGCTTCTCTTCAGTCCAATACACTGTACTGGCTGGGAACAGACGCGAATG
Source organism: Peromyscus maniculatus bairdii (assembly GCF_049852395.1). NCBI lineage: Eukaryota > Metazoa > Chordata > Mammalia > Rodentia > Cricetidae > Peromyscus > Peromyscus maniculatus. The sequence continues at coordinate 7,315,373 of NC_134862.1, forward strand.
CTATTTGCACTGTATATGGCCAGAATAGCACAAGTGTGCTCTTCTTAGCCTGAAGGAACACTTGCTGCTAGAACTTGAATCTCAACGTGATTCATCTCCGTTTAGGAAGTTTAATTGAACCCTAGTGTGCCATGCAAGAAAAACACTCTGTTTTAGAGAAAACAGCATTCTTTCACTCCGCTGTGTTTCCTATAGGGCCCGTAAGTGAGCTACCTCAGAACAAAAGAACTGTGCTTCCTACACAAACGGGGCATATCTAGTTCAACTCAGTATTGGAAACTGAGTAAAACAGGAGCTTCTCTTCAGTCCAATACACTGTACTGGCTGGAAAAAGACACGAATGCTATTTGCACTGTATTTGGCCAGAAAAGCACAAGTGTGCTGTTCTTAGCCTGAATGAACACTTGCTGCTAGAATTTGAATCTCTCCGTGATTCAACTCCGTTTAGGAAATAAATTGAACCCTAGTGTGCCATGAAAGAAAAACACACTGTTTTAGACAAAACAGCATTCTTTCACTCTACTGTGTTTCCTATAGGGCACGTAGAGTGAACTAGCTCAGAACAAAAGAACTGTGCGTCCTACACAAACGGGGCATATCTAGTTCAACTCAGTATTGGAAACTGAGTAAAACAGGAGCTTCTCTTCAGTCCAATACACTGTACTGGCTGGGAACAGACGCGAATGCTATTTGCACTGTATATGGCCATAATAGCACAAGTGTGCTGTTCTTAGCCTGAATGAACACTTGCTGCTAGAACTTGAATCTCAACGTGATTCAAGTCCGTTTAGGAAGTTTAATTGAACCCTAGTGTGCCATGCAAGAAAAACACTCTGTTTTAGAGAAAACAGCATTCTTTCCCTCTACTGTGTTTCCTATAGGGCCCGTAAGTGAGCTAGCTCAGAACAAAAGAACTGTGCTTCCTACACAAACGGGGCATATCTAGTTCAACTCAGTATTGGAAACTGAGTAAAACAGGAGCTTCTCATCAGTCCAATACACTGTTCTGGCTGGGAACAGACGCGAATGCTATTTGCACTGTATATGGCCAGAATAGCACAAGTGTGCTGTTCTTAGCCTGAATGCACACTTGCTGCTAGAACTTGAATCTCAACGTGATTCAACTCCGTTTAGGAAGTTTAATTGAACCCTAGTGTGCCATGCAAGAAAAACACTCTGTTTTAGAGAAAACAGCATTCTTTCACTCCGCTGTGTTTCCTATAGGGCCCGTAAGTGAGCTAGCTCAGAACAAAAGAACTGTGCTTCTTACACAAACGGGGCATATCTAGTTCAACTCAATATTGGAAACTGAGTAAAACAGGAGCTTCTCTTCTGTCCAATACACTGTAATGGCTGATAACAGACGCGAATGCTATTTGCACTGTATATGGCCAGAATAGCACAAGTGTGCTATTCTTAGCCTGAATGAACACTTGCTGCTAGAACTTGAATCTCAACGTGATTCAACTCCGTTTAGAAAGTTTAATTGAACCCTAGTGTGCCATGCAAGAAAAACACTCTGTTTTAGAGAAAACAGCATTCTTTCCCTCTACTGTGTTTCCTATAGGGCACGTAAGTGAGCAGCTCAGAACAAAAGAACTGTGCTTCCTACACAATCGGGGCATATCTAGATCAAATCAGTATTGGAAACCTAGTAAAACAGGAGTTTCTCATCAGTCCAATACACTGTACTGGCTGTCAACAGACACGAATGCTATTTGCACTGTATATGACCAGAAAAGCACAAGTGTGCTGTTCTTAGCCTGAATGAACACTTGCTGCTAGAACTTGAATCTCAACGTGATTCAACTCCGTTTAGGAAGTTTAATTGAACCCTAGTGTGCCATGCAAGAAAAACACTCTGTTTTAGAGAAAACAGCATTCTTTCCCTCTACTGTGTTTCCTATAGGGCCCGTAAGTGAGCTAGCTCAGAACAAAAGAACTGTGCTTCCTACACAAACGGGGCATATCGAGTTCAACTCAGTATTGGAAGCTGAGTAAAACAGGAGCTTCTCTTCAGTCCAATACACTGTACTGGCTGGGAACAGACGCGAATGCTATTTGCACTGTATATGGCCAGAATAGCACAAGTGTGCTGTTCTTTGCCTGAATGAACACTTGCTGCTAGAACTTGAATTTCAACGTGATTCATCTCCGTTTAGGAAGTTTAATTGAACCCTAGTGTGCCATGCAAGAAAAACACTCTGTTTTAGAGAAAACAGCATTCTTTCACTCCGCTGTGTTTCCTATAGGGCCCGTAAGTGAGCTACCTCAGAACAAAAGAACTGTGCTTCCTACACAAACGGGGCATATCTAGTTCAACTCAGTATTGGAAACTGAGTAAAACAGGAGCTTCTCTTCAGTCCAATACACTGTACTGGCTGGAAAAAGACACGAATGCTATTTGCACTGTATTTGGCCAGAAAAGCACAAGTGTGCTGTTCTTAGCCTGAATGAACACTTGCTGCTAGAATTTGAATCTCTCCGTGATTCAACTCCGTTTAGGAAATAAATTGAACCCTAGTGTGCCATGAAAGAAAAACACACTGTTTTAGACAAAACAGCATTCTTTCACTCTACTGTGTTTCCTATAGGGCACGTAGAGTGAACTAGCTCAGAACAAAAGAACTGTGCGTCCTACACAAACGGGGCATATCTAGTTCAACTCAGTATTGGAAACTGAGTAAAACAGGAGCTTCTCTTCAGTCCAATACACTGTACTGGCTGGGAACAGACGCGAATGCTATTTGCACTGTATATGGCCATAATAGCACAAGTGTGCTGTTCTTAGCCTGAATGAACACTTGCTGCTAGAACTTGAATCTCAACGTGATTCAACTCCGTTTAGGCAGTTTAATTAAACCCTAGTGTGCCATGCAAGAAAAACACTCTGTTTTAGAGAAAACAGCATTCTTTCCCTCTACTGTGTTTCCTATAGGGCCCGTAAGTGAGCTAGCTCAGAACAAAAGAACTGTGCTTCCTACACAAACGGGGCATATCTAGTTCAACTCAGTATTGGAAACTGAGTAAAACAGGAGCTTCTCATCAGTCCAATACACTGTTCTGGCTGGGAACAGACGCGAATGCTATTTGCACTGTATATGGCCAGAATAGCACAAGTGTGCTGTTCTTAGCCTGAATGCACACTTGCTGCTAGAACTTGAATCTCAACGTGATTCAACTCCGTTTAGGAAGTTTAATTGAACCCTAGTGTGCCATGCAAGAAAAACACTCTGTTTTAGAGAAAACAGCATTCTTTCACTCCGCTGTGTTTCCTATAGGGCCCGTAAGTGAGCTAGCTCAGAACAAAAGAACTGTGCTTCTTACACAAACGGGGCATATCTAGTTCAACTCAATATTGGAAACTGAGTAAAACAGGAGCTTCTCTTCTGTCCAATACACTGTAATGGCTGATAACAGACGCGAATGCTATTTGCACTGTATATGGCCAGAATAGCACAAGTGTGCTATTCTTAGCCTGAATGAACACTTGCTGCTAGAACTTGAATCTCAACGTGATTCATCTCCGTTTAGAAAGTTTAATTGAACCCTAGTGTGCCATGCAAGAAAAACACTCTGTTTTAGAGAAAACAGCATTCTTTCCCTCTACTGTGTTTCCTATAGGGCACGTAAGTGAGCAGCTCAGAACAAAAGAACTGTGCTTCCTACACAATCGGGGCATATCTAGATCAAATCAGTATTGGAAACCTAGTAAAACAGGAGTTTCTCATCAGTCCAATACACTGTACTGGCTGTCAACAGACACGAATGCTATTTGCACTGTATATGACCAGAAAAGCACAAGTGTGCTGTTCTTAGCCTGAATGAACACTTGCTGCTAGAACTTGAATCTCAACGTGATTCAACTCCGTTTAGGAAGTTTAATTGAACCCTAGTGTGCCATGCAAGAAAAACACTCTGTTTTAGAGAAAACAGCATTCTTTCCCTCTACTGTGTTTCCTATAGGGCCCGTAAGTGAGCTAGCTCAGAACAAAAGAACTGTGCTTCCTACACAAACGGGGCATATCGAGTTCAACTCAGTATTGGAAGCTGAGTAAAACAGGAGCTTCTCTTCAGTCCAATACACTGTACTGGCTGGGAACAGACGCGAATGCTATTTGCACTGTATATGGCCAGAATAGCACAAGTGTGCTGTTCTTTGCCTGAATGAACACTTGCTGCTAGAACTTGAATTTCAACGTGATTCAACTCCGTTTAGGAAGTTTAATTGAACCCTAGTGTGCCATGCAAGAAAAACACTCTGTTTCAGAGAAAACAGCATTCTTTCACTCTGCTGTGTTTCCTATAGGGCCAGTAATTGACCTAGCTCAGAACAAAAGAACTGTGCTTCCTACACAAACGTGCCATATCTAGCTCAACTCAGTATTGGAAACTGAGTAAAACAGGAGCTTCTCTTCAGTCCAATACACTGTACTGGTTGGGAACAGACGCGCATGCTATTTGCACTGTATATGGCCAGAAAAGCACAAGTGTGCTGTTCTTAGCCTGAATGAACACTTGCTGCTTGAACTTGAATTTCAACGTGATTCAACTCCGTTTAGGAAGTTTAATTGAACCCTAGAGTGCCATGCAAGAAAAACACTCTGTTTTAGAGAAAAGAGCATTCTTTCACTCTACTGTGTTTCCTATAGGGCCCGTAAGTGAGCTAGCTCAGGACAAAAGAACTGTGCTTCCTACACAAACGTGGCATATCTAGTTCAACTCAGTATTGGAAACTGAGTAAAACAGGAGCTTCTCTTCATTCCAATACACTGTACTGGTTGGGAACAGACGCGAATGCTATTTGCACTGTATATGGCCAGAATAGCACAAGTGTGCTGTTCTTAGCCTGAATGAACACTTGCTGCTAGAACTTGAATCTCAACGTGATTCATCTCCGTTTAGGAAGTTTATTTGAACCCTAGTGTGCCATGCAGGAAAAACACTCTGTTTTAGAGAAAACAGCATTCATTCACTCCGCTGTGTTTCCTATACGGCACGTACAGTGAGCTAGCTCAGAACAAAAGAACTGTGCTTCCTACACAAACGGGGCATATCTAGTTCAACTCAGTATTGGAAACTGAGTAAAACAGGAGCTTCTCTTCAGTCCAATACACTGTAATGGCTGATAACAGACGCGAATGCTATTTGCCCTGTATATGGCCAGAAAAGCACAAGGGTGCTGTTCTTAGCCTGAATGAACACTTGCTGCTAGAACTTGAATCTCAACGTGATTCAACTCCGTTTAGGAAGTTTAATTGAACCCTAGTGTGCCATGCAAGAAAAACACTCTGTTTTAGAGAAAACAGCATTCTTTCACTCTACTGTGTTTCCTATAGTGCCCCTAAGTTAGCAGCTCAGAACAAAAGAACTGTGCTTCCTACACAAACGGGGCATATCTAGTTCAACTCAGTTTTGGAAACTGAGTAAAACAGGAGCTTCTCTTCAGTCCAATACACGGTACTGGCTGGGAGAGACGCGAATGCTATTTGCACTGTATATGGCCAGAATAGCACAAGTGTGCTGTTCTTAGCCTGAATGAACACTTGCTGCTAGAACTTGAATCTCAACGTGATTCAACTCCGTTTATGAAGTTTAATTGAACCCTAGTGTGTCATGCAAGAAAAACGCTCTGTTTTAGAGAAAACAGCATTCTTTCCCTCTACTGTGTTTCCTATAGGGCACGTACAGTGAGCTAGCTCAGAACAACAGAACTGTGCTTCCTACACAAACGGGGCATATCTAGTTCAACTCAGTATTGGAAACTGAGTAAAACAGGAGCTTCTCTTCAGTCCAATACACTGTACTGGCTGGGAACAGACGCGAAAGCTATTTGCACTGTATATGGCCAGAATAGCACAAGTGTGCTGTTCTTAGCCTGAATGAACACTTGCTGCTAGAACTTGAATCTCAACGTGTTTCAACTCCGTTTAGGAAGTTTAATTGAACCCTAGTGTGCCATGCAAGAAAAACACTCTGTTTTCGAGAAAACAGCATTCTTTCACTCTACTGTGATTCCTATAGGGCCCGTAAGTGAGCTAGCTCAGAACAAAAGAACTGTGCTTCCTACACAAACGGGGCATATCTAGTTCAACTCAGTATTGGAAACTGAGTAAAACAGGAGCTTCTCTTCAGTCCAATACACTGTACTGGCTGGAAACAGACGCGAATGCTACTTGCACTGTATATCGCCAGAAAAGCACAAGTGTGCTGTTCTTAGCCTGAATGAACACTGGCTGCTAGAACTTGAATCTCAACGTGATTCAACTCCGTGTAGGAAGTTTAATTGAACCATAGTAGGCCATGAAAGAAAAACACTCTGTTTTACAGAAAACAGCGTTCTTTCACTCTACTGTGTTTCCTAATGGGCACGTACAGTGAGCTACCTCAGAACAAAAGAACTGTGCATCCTACACAAACGGGGCATATCTAGATCAACTCAGTGTTGGAAACTGAGTAAAACAGGAGCTTCTCATCAGTCCAATACACTGTACTGGCTGTCAACAGACGCGAATGCTATTTGCACTGTATATGGCCCGAATAGCACAAGGGTGCTGTTCTTAGCCTTAATGAATACTTGCTGCTAGAACTTGAATCTCAACGTGTTTCAACTCCGTTTAGGAAGTTTAATTGAACCCTAGTGTGCCATGCAAGAAAAACACTCTGTTTTAGAGAAAACACCATTCTTTCACTCTACTGTGTTTCCTATAGTGCACGTACGTTGAGCTAGCTCAGAACAAAAGAACTGTGCTTCCTACACAAACGGGGCATATCTAGTTCAACTCAGTATTGGAAACTGAGTAAAACAGGAGCTTCTCTTCAGTCCAATACACTGTACTGGCTGGGAACAGACGCGAATGCTATTTGCACTGTATATGGCGACAATAGCACAAGTGTGCTGTTCTTAGCCTGAATGAACACTTGCTGCTAGAACTTGAATCTCAACGTGTTTCAACTCCGTTTAGGAAGTTTAATTGAACCCTAGTGTGCCATGCAAGAAAAACACTCTGTTTTAGAGAAAACAGCATTCTTTCCCTCTACTGTGTTTCCTATTGGGCCGGTAAGTGAGCTAGCTCAGAACAAAAGAACTGTTCTTCCTACACAAACGGGGCATATCTAGTTCAACTCAGTATTGGAAACTGAGTAAAACAGGAGCTTCTCTTCAGTCCAATACACTGTACTGTCTGGGAGAGACTCGAATGCTATTTGCACTGTATATGGCCAGAAAAGCACAAGTGTGCTGTTCTTAGACTGAATGAACACTTGCTGCTAGGACTTGAATCTCAACGTGATTCAACTCCGTTTAGGAAGTTTAATTGAACCCTAGTGTGCCATGCAAGAAAAACGCTCTGTTTTAGAGAAAACAGCATTCTTTCACTCTACTGTGTTTCCTAAAGGGCACGTAAAAGAGCTAACTCAGAACAAAAGAACTGTGCTTCCTACAAAAACGGGGCATATCTAGTTCAACTCAGTATTGGAAACTGAGTAAAACAGGAGCTTCTCTTCAGTCCAATACACTGTACTGGCTGGGAACAGACGCAAATGCTATTTGCACTGTATATGACCAGAAAAGCACAAGTGTGCTGTTCTTAGCCTGAATGAACACTTGCTGCTAGAACTTGAATCTCAACGTGATTCAAATCCGTTTAGGAAGTTTAATTGAACCCTAGTGTGCCATGCAAGAAAAACGCTCTGTTTTAGAGAAAACAGCATTCTTTCACTCTACTGTGTTTCCTATAGGGCACGTACAGTGAGCTAGCTCAGAACAAAAGAACTGTGCTTCCTACACAAACGGGGCATATCTAGCTCAACTCAGTATTGGAAACTGAGTAAAACAGGAGCTTCTCTTCAGTCCAATACACTGTACTGGTTGGGAACAGACGCGAATGCTATTTGCACCGTATATGGCCAGAAATGCACAAGTGTGCTGTTCTTAGGCTGAATGAACACTTGCTGCTAGAACTTGAATCTCAACATGATTCAACTCCGTTTAGGAAGTTTAATTGAACCCTAGTGTTCCATGCAAGAAAAACACTCTGTTTTAGAGAAAACAGCATTCTTTCACTCTACTGTGTTTCCTATAGGCCACTTACAGTCAGCTAGCTCAGAACAAAAGAACTGTGCTTCCTACACAAACGCGGCATATCTAGTTCAACTCAGTATTGGAAACTGAGTAAAACAGGAGCTTCTCTTCAGTCCAATACACTGTACTGGCTGGGAACAGACGCGAATGCTATTTGCACTGTATATGGCCAGAAAAGCACAAGTGTGCTGTTCTTAGCCTGAATGAACACTTGCTGCTAGAACTTGAATCTCAACGTGATTCAACTCCATTTAGGAAGTTTAATTGAACCCTAGTGTGCCATGCAAGAAAAATGCTCTGTTTTAGAGAAACAGCATTCTTTCACTCTACTGTGTTTGCTATAGGGCCCGTAAGTGAGCTAGCTCAGAACAAAAGAACTGTGCTTCCTACACAAACGGGGCATATCTAGTTCAACTCAGTATTGTAAACTGAGTAAAACAGGAGCTTATCTTCATTCCAATACACTGTACTGCCTGGGAGAGACGCGAATGCTATTTGCACTGTATATGGCCAGAAAAGCACAAGTGTGCTGTTCTTAGACTGAATGAACACTTGCTGCTAGAACTTGAATCTAAACGTGATTCAACTCCGTTTAGGAAGTTTAATTGAACCCTAGTGTGCCATGCAAGAAAAACGCTCTGTTTTAGAGAAAACAGCATTCTTTCACTCTACTGTGTTTCCTATGGGGCACGTACAGTGAGCTAGCTCAGAACAAAAGAACTGTGCTTCCTACACAAACGGGGCATATCTAGTTCAACTCAGTATTGGAAACTGAGTAACACAGGAGCTTCTCTTCAGTCCAATACACTGTACTGGTTGGGAACAGACGCGATTGCTATTTGCACTATATATGGCCAGAAAAGCACTAGTGTGCTGTTCTTAGCCTGAAAGAACACTTGCTGCTAGAACTTGAATCTCAACGTGGTTCAACTCCGTTTAGGACGTTTAATTGAACCCTAGTGCGCCATGCAAGAAAAACACTCTGTTTTAGAGAAAACAGCATTCTTTCACTCTACTGTGTTTCCTATAGGGCATGTACAGTGAGCTAGCTCAGAACAAAAGAACTGTGCTTCCTACACAAACGGGGCATATCTAGCTCAACTCAGTATTGGAAACTGAGTAAAACAGGAGCTTCTCTTCAGTCCAATACACTGTACTGGCTGGGAACAGACGCGAATGCTATTTGCACTGTATATGGCAAGAAAAGCACAAGTGTGCTGTTCTTAGCCTGAATGAACACTTGCTGCTAGAACTTGAATCTCAACGTGATTCAAATCCGTTTAGGAAGTTTAATTGAACCCTAGTGTGCCATGCAAGAAAAACACTCTGTTTTAGAGAAAACAGCATTCTTTCACTCTACTGTTTTTCCTATAGGGCACGTACAGTGAGCTAGCTCAGAACAAAAGAACTGTGCTTCCTACACAAACGGGGCATATGTAGCTCAACTCAGTATTGGAAACTGAGTAAAACAGGAGCTTCTCTTCAGTCCAATACACTGTAAGGTTGGGAACAGACGCGAATGCTATTTGCACGGTATATGGCCAGAAAAGCACAAGTGTGCTGTTCTTAGCCTGAATGAACACTTGCTGCTAGAACTTGAATCTCAACGTGATTCAACTCCGTTTAGGAATTTTAATTGAACCCTAGTGTTCCATGCAAGAAAAACACTCTGTTTTAGAGAAAACAGCATTCTTTCCCTCTACTGTGTTTCCTATAGGGAACGTACAGTGAGCTAGCTCAGAACAAAAGAACTGTGCTTCCTACACAAACGGGGCATATCTAGTTCAACTCAGTATAGGAAATTGAGTAAAACAGGAGCTTCTCGTCAGTACAATATACACTGTACTGGCTGGGAACAGACGTGAATGCCTTTTGCACTGTTTATGGCCAGAATAGCACAAGTGTGCTGTTCTTAGCCTGAATGAACACTTGCTGCTAGAACTTGAATCTCAACGTGTTTCAACTCCGTTTAGGAAGTTTAATTGAACCCTAGTTTGCCATGCAAGAAAAACACTCTGTTTTACAGAAAACAGCATTCTATCACTCTACTGTGTTTCCTATATGGCCCGTAAGTGAGCTAGTTCAGAACAAAAGAACTGTGCTTCCTACACAAACGGGGCATATCTAGTTCAACTCAGTATTGGAAATTGAGTAAAACAGGAGCTTCTCTTCAGTCCAATACACTGTACTGGCTGGGAACAGACGCGAATGCTATTTGCACTGTATATGGCCAGAAAAGCACAAGTGTGCTGTTGTTAGCCTGAATGCACACTTGCTGCTAGAACTTGAATCTCAACGTGTTTCAACTCCGTTTAGGAAGTTTAATTGAACCCTAGTGTGCCATGCAAGAAAAACACTCTGTTTTAGAGAAAACAGCATTCTTTCACTCTACTGTGTTTCCTATAGGGCCCGTAAGTGAGCTAGTTCAGAACAAAAGAACTGTGCTTCCTACACAAACGGGGCATATCTAGTTCAACTCAGTATTGGAAACTGAGTAAAATAGGAACTTCTCTTCAGTCCAATACACTGTAATGGCTGGGAACAGACACGAATGCTATTTGCACTGTATATGGCCAGAATAACACAAGTGTGCTGTTCTTAGCCTGAATGAACACTTGCTGCTAGAACTTGAATCTCAACGTGTTTCAACTCCGTTTAGGAAGTTTAATTGAACCCTAGTGTGCCATGAAAGAAAAACACTCTGTTTTAGAGAAAACAGCATTCTTGCACTCTACTGTGTTTCCTAGAGGGCCCGTAAGTGAGCTAGCTCAGAACAAAAGAACTGTGCTTCCTACACAAACGGGGCATATCTAGTTCAACTCAGTATTGGAAACTGAGTAAAACAGGAGCTTCTCTTCAGTCCAATACACTGTACTGGCTGGAAACAGACGCGAATGCTATTTGCACTGTATATGGCCAGCTTAACACAAGTGTGCTGTTCTCAGCCTGAATGAACACTAGCTGCTAGAACTTGAAACTCAACGTGATTCAACTCCGTTTAGGAAGTTTAATTGAACCCTAGTGTGCCGTGCAAGAAAAACACTCTGTTTTAGAGAAAACAGCATTCTTTCACTGTACTGTGTTCCCTAGAGGGCCCGTAAGTGAGCTAGCTCAGAACAAAAGAACTGTGCTTCCTACACAAACGGGGCATATCTAGTTCAACTCAGTATTGGAAACTGAGTAAAACAGGAGCTTCTCTTCAGTCCAATACACTGTACTGGCTGGGAACAGACGCGAAAGCTATTTGCACTGTATATGGCCAGAATAGCACAAGTGTGCTGTTCTTAGCCTGAATGAACACTTGCTGCTAGAACTTGAATCTCAACGTGTTTCAACTCCGTTTAGGAAGTTTAATTGAACTCTAGTGTGCCATGAAAGAAAAACACTCTGTTTTAGAGAAAACAGCATTCTTTCACTCTATTGTGTTCCCTAGAGGGCCCGTAAGTGAGCTAGCTCAGAACAAAAGAACTGTGCTTCGTACACAAACGGGGCATATCTAGTTCAACTCAGTATTGGAAACTGAGTAAAACAGGAGCTTCTCTTCAGTCCAATACACTGTACTGGCTGGGAGAGACTCGAATGCTATTTGCACTGTATATGGCCAGAAAAGCACAAGTGTGCTTTTCTTAGCCTGAATGAACACTGGCTGCTAGAACTTGAATCTCAACGTGATTCAACTCCGTTTAGGAAGTTTAAGTGAACCCTAGTGTGCCATGCAAGAAAAACACTCTGTTTTAGAGAATACAGCATTCTTTCACTCTACAGTGTTTCCTATAGGGCCCGTAAGTGAGCTAGCTCAGAACAAAAGAACTGTGCTTCCTACACAAACGGGGCATATCTAGTTCAACTCAGTATTGGAAACTGAGTAAAACAGGAGCTTCTCTTCAGTCCAATACACTGTACTGGCTGGGAGAGACTCGAATGCTATTTGCACTGTATATGGCCAGAAAAGCACAAGTGTGCTTTTCTTAGCCTGAATGAACACTTGCTGCTAGAACTTGAATCTCAACGTGATTCAACTCCGTTTAGGAAGTTTAATTGAACCCTAGTGTACCTTGCAAGAAAAACACTCTGTTTTAGAGAAAACAGCATTCTTTCACTCTACTGTGTTTCCTATAGGACACGTACAGTGAGCTAGCTCAGAACAAAAGAACTGTGCTTCCTACACAAACGGGACATATCTAGTTCAACTCAGTATTGGAAACTGAGTAAAACAGGAGCTTCTCTTCAGTCCAATACACTGTACTGGCTGGAAACAGACGCGAATGCTATTTGCACTGTATATGGCCAGAAAAGCACAAGTGTGCTGTTCTTAGCCTGAATGAACACTGGCTGCTAGAACTTGAATCTCAACGTGATTCAACTCCGTTTAGGAAGTTTCATTGAACCCTAGTGTGCCATGAAAGAAAAACACTCTGTTTTAGAAAAAACAGCATTCTTTCACTCTACTGTGTTTCCTATAGGGCACGTACAGTGAGCTACCTCAGAACAAAAGAACTGTGCTTCCTACACAAACGGGGCATATCTAGTTCAACGCAGTATTGGAAACTGAGTAAAACAGGAGCTTCTCATCAGTCCAATACACTGTACTGGCTGTCAACAGACGCGGATGCTATTTGCACTGTATATGGCCAGTATAGCACAAGTGTGTTGTTCTTAGCCTTAATGAATACTTGCTGCTAGAACTTGAATCTCAACGTGTTTCAACTCCGTTTAGGAAGTTTAATTGAAACCTAGTGTGCCATGCAAGAAAAACGCTCTGTTTTAGAGAAAAAAGCATTCTTTCCCTCTACTGTGTTTCCTATAGGGCCCGTAAGTGAGCTAGCTCAGAACAAAAGAACTGTGCTTCCTACACAAACGGGGCATATCTAGTTCAACTCTGTATTGGAAACTGAGTAAAACAGGAGCTTCTCTTCAGTCCAATACACTGTATTGGCTGGGAACAGAAGCGAATGCTATTTGCACTGTATATGGCCAGAATAGCACAAGTGTGCTGTTCTTAGCCTAAATGAACACTTGCTGCTAGAACTTGAATCTCAACGTGGTTCAACTCCGTTTAGGAAGTTTAATTGAACCCTAGTGCGCCATGCAAGAAAAATACTCTGTTTTAGAGAAAACAGCATTCTTTTTTTTTTTTTTTTTTGGTTTTTCGAGACAGGGTTTCTCTGTGTAGCTTTGTGCCTTTCCTGGAACTCACTTGGTAGCCCAGGCTGGCCTCGAACTCACAGAGATCCGCCTGCCTCTGCCTCCCGAGTGCTGGGATTAAAGGCATGCGCCACCACCGCCCGGCGAAAACAGCATTCTTGCACTCTACTTGTTTCTTATAGGGCCCGGACAGTGAGCTAGCTCAGAACAAAAGAACTGTGCTTCCTACACAAACGGGGCATATCTAGTTCAACTCAGTATTGGAAACTGAGTAAAACAGGAGCTTCTCTTCAGTCCAATACACTGTACTGGCTGGGAACAGACGCGAAAGCTATTTGCACTGTATATGGCCAGAAAAGCACAAGTGTGCTGTTCTTAGCCTGAATGAACACTTGCTGCTAGGACTTGAATCTCAACGTGATTCAACTCCGTTTAGGAAGTGTAATTGAACCCTAGTGTGCCATGCAAGAAAAACACTCTGTTTTAGAGAAAACAGCATTCTTTCCCTCTACTGTGTTTCCTATAGGGCCCGTAAGTGAGCTAGCTCAGAACAAAAGAACTGTGCTTCCTACACAAACGGGGCATATCTAGTTCAACTCAGTATTGGAAACTCAGTAAAACAGGAGCTTCTCTTCAGTCCAATACACTGTACTGGCTGGGAACAGACGCGAATGCTATTTGCACTGTATATGGCCAGAATAACACAAGTGTGCTGTTCTTAGCCTGAATGAACACTTGCTGCTAGAACTTGAAACTCCACGTGATTCAACTCCGTTTAGGAAGTTTAATTGAACCCTAGTGTACCTTGCAAGAAAAACACTCTGTTTTAGAGAAAACAGCATTCTTTCACTCTACTGTGTTTCCTATAGGACACGTACAGTGAGCTAGCTCAGAACAAAAGAACTGTGCTTCCTACACAAACGGGGCATATCTAGTTCAACTCAGTATTGGAAACTGAGTAAAACAGGAGCTTCTCTTCAGTCCAATACACTGTACTGGCTGGAAACAGACGCGAATGCTATTTGCACTGTATATGGCCAGAAAAGCACAAGTGTGCTGTTCTTAGCCTGAATGAACACTGGCTGCTAGAACTTGAATCTCAACGTGATTCAACTCCGTTTAGGAAGTTTCATTGAACCCTAGTGTGCCATGAAAGAAAAACACTCTGTTTTAGAAAAAACAGCATTCTTTCACTCTACTGTGTTTCCTATAGGGCACGTACAGTGAGCTACCTCAGAACAAAAGAACTGTGCTTCCTACACAAACGGGGCATATCTAGTTCAACGCAGTATTGGAAACTGAGTAAAACAGGAGCTTCTCATCAGTCCAATACACTGTACTGGCTGTCAACAGACGCGGATGCTATTTGCACTGTATATGGCCAGTATAGCACAAGTGTGTTGTTCTTAGCCTTAATGAATACTTGCTGCTAGAACTTGAATCTCAACGTGTTTCAACTCCGTTTAGGAAGTTTAATTGAAACCTAGTGTGCCATGCAAGAAAAACGATCTGTTTTAGAGAAAAAAGCATTCTTTCCCTCTACTGTGTTTCCTATAGGGCCCGTAAGTGAGCTAGCTCAGAACAAAAGAACTGTGCTTCCTACACAAACGGGGCATATCTAGTTCAACTCTGTATTGGAAACTGAGTAAAACAGGAGCTTCTCTTCAGTCCAATACACTGTATTGGCTGGGAACAGAAGCGAATGCTATTTGCACTGTATATGGCCAGAATAGCACAAGTGTGCTGTTCTTAGCCTAAATGAACACTTGCTGCTAGAACTTGAATCTCAACGTGGTTCAACTCCGTTTAGGAAGTTTAATTGAACCCTAGTGCGCCATGCAAGAAAAATACTCTGTTTTAGAGAAAACAGCATTCTTTTTTTTTTTTTTTTTTTTGGTTTTTCGAGACAGGGTTTCTCTGTGTAGCTTTGCGCCTTTCCTGGAACTCACTTGGTAGCCCAGGCTGGCCTCGAACTCACAGAGATCCGCCTGCCTCTGCCTCCCGAGTGCTGGGATTAAAGGCGTGCGCCACCACCGACCGGCGAAAACAGCATTCTTGCACTCTACTTGTTTCTTATAGGGCCCGGACAGTGAGCTAGCTCAGAACAAAAGAACTGTGCTTCCTACACAAACGGGGCATATCTAGTTCAACTCAGTATTGGAAACTGAGTAAAACAGGAGCTTCTCTTCAGTCCAATACACTGTACTGGCTGGGAACAGACGCGAAAGCTATTTGCACTGTATATGGCCAGAAAAGCACAAGTGTGCTGTTCTTAGCCTGAATGAACACTTGCTGCTAGGACTTGAATCTCAACGTGATTCAACTCCGTTTAGGAAGTGTAATTGAACCCTAGTGTGCCATGCAAGAAAAACACTCTGTTTTAGAGAAAACAGCATTCTTTCCCTCTACTGTGTTTCCTATAGGGCCCGTAAGTGAGCTAGCTCAGAGCAAAAGAACTGTGCTTCCTACACAAACGGGGCATATCTAGTTCAACTCAGTATTGGAAACTCAGTAAAACAGGAGCTTCTCTTCAGTCCAATACACTGTACTGGTTGGGAACAGACGCGAATGCTATTTGCACTGTATATGGCCAGAAAAGCACAAGTGTGCTGTTATTAGCCTGTATGAACACTTGCTGCAAGAACTTGAATCTCAACGTGATTCAACTCCGTTTAGGAAGTTTAATTAAACCCTACTGTGCCATTCAATAAAAACACTCTGTTTTAGAGAAAACAGCATTCTTTCACTCTGCTGTGTTAACTATATGGCACGTACAGTGAGCAGGCTCAGAACAAAAGAACTGTGCTTCCTACACAAACGGGGCATATCTAGTTCAACTCAGTATTGGAAACTGAGTAAAACAGGAGCTTCTCTTCAGTCCAATACACTGTACTGGTTGGGAACAGACACGAATGCTATTTGCACTGTATATGGCCAGAAAAGCACAAGTATACTGTTCTTAGCCTGAATGAACACTTGCTGCTAGAACTTGAATCTCAACGTGGTTCAACTCCGTTTAGGAAGTTTAATTGAACCCTAGTGTGCCATGCAAGAAAAACACTCTGTTTTAAAGAAAACAGCATTCTTTCACTCTACTGTGTTTCCTATAGGGCACGTACAGTAAGCTAGCTCAGAACAAAAGAACTGTGCTTCCTAAACAAACGGGGCATATCTAGTTCAACTCAGTATTGGAAACTGAGTAAAACAGGAGCTTCTCTTCACTCCAATACTCTGTAGTGGCTGGGAGAGACTCGAATGCTATTTGCACTGTATATGGCCAGAAAAGCACAAGTATGATGTTCTTAGCCTGAATGAACACTTGCTGCTATAACTTGAATCTCAACGTGATTCAACTCCGTTTAGGAAGTTTAATTGAAACCTAGTGTGCCATGCAAGAAAAAGACTCTGTTTTAGAGAAAAAAGCATTCTTTCCCTCTACTGTGTTTCCTATAAGGCCTGTAAGTGAGCTAGCTCAGAACAAAAGAACTGTGCTTCCTACACAAACGGGGCATATCTAGTTCAACTCTGTATTGGAAACTGAGTAAAACAGGAGCTTCTCTTCAGTCCAATACACTGTACTGGCTGGGAACAGACGCAAATGCTATTTGCACTATATATGGCCAGAATAGCACAAGTGTGCTGTTCTTAGCCTGAATGAACACTTGCTGCTAGAACTTGAATCTCAACGTGGTTCAACTCCGTTTAAGGAAGTTTAATTGAACCCTAGTGCACCATGCAAGAAAAATACTCTGTTTTAGAGAAAACAGCATTCTTGCACTCTACTTGTTTCTATAGGGCCCGGACAGTGAGCTAGCTCAGAACAAAAGAACTGTGCTTCCTACACAAACGGGGCATATCTAGTTCAACTCAGTATTGGATCTAAGTAAAACAGGAGCTTCTCTTCAGTCCAATACACTGTACTGGCTGGGAACAGATGTGAATGCTATTTGCACTGTTTATGGCCAGAATAGCACAAGTGTGCTGTTCTTAGCCTGAATGAACACTTGCTGCTAGAACTTGAATCTCAACGTGATTCAACTCCGTTTAGGAAGTTTAATTGAACCGTAATGTGTCATGCAAGAAAAATGCTCTGTTTTACAGAAAACAGCATTCTTTCCCTCTACTGGGTTTCCTATAGGGAAAGTACAGTGAGCTAGCTCAGAACAAAAGAACTGTGCTTCCTACACAAACGGGGCATATCTAGTTCAACTCAGTATTGGAAACTGAGTAAAACAGGAGCTTCTCTTCAGTCCAATACAATGTACTGGCTGGGAGAGACTCGAATGCTATTTGCACTGTATATGGCCAGAAAAGCACAAGTGTTCTGTTCTTAGCCTGAATGAACACTGGCTGCTAGAACTTGAATCTCAACGTGATTCAACTCCGTTTAGGAAGTTTCATTGAACCCTAGTGTGCCATGCAATAAAAACACTCTGTTTTCGAGAAAACAGCATTCTTTCACTCTACTGTGATTCCTATAGGGCCCGTAAGTGAGCTAGCTCAGAACAAAAGAACTGTGCTTCCTACACAAACGGGGCATATCTAGTTCAACTCAGTATTGGAAACTGAGTAAAACAGGAGCTTCTCTTCAGTCCAATACACTGTACTGGCTGGAAACAGACGCGAATGTTACTTGCACTGTATATGGCCAGAAAAGCACAAGTGTGCTGTTCTTAGCCTGAATGAACACTGGCTGCTAGAACTTGAATCTCAACGTGATTCAACTCCGTGTAGGAAGTTTAATTGAACCCTAGTGGGCCATGAAAGAAAAACACTCTGTTTTACAGAAAACAGCGTTCTTTCACTCTACTGTGTTTCCTAATGGGCACGTACAGTGAGCTACCTCAGAACAAAAGAACTGTGCATCCTACACAAACGGGGCATATCTAGATCAACTCAGTATTGGAAACTGAGTAAAACAGGAGCTTCTCATCAGTCCAATACACTGTACTGGCTGTCAACAGACGCTAATGCTATTTGCACTGTATATGGCCATAAAAGCACAAGTGTGCTGTTCTTAGCCTGAATGAACACTTGCTGCTAGAACTTGAATCTCAACGTGTTTCAACTCCGTTTAGGAAGTTTAATTGAACCCTAGTGTGCCATGCAAGAAAAACACTCTGTTTTAGAGAAAACAGCATTCTTTCACTCTACTGTGTTTCCTATAGTGCACGTACAGTGAGCTAGCTCAGAACAAAAGAACTGTGCTTCCTACACAAACGGGGCATATCTAGTTCAACTCACTATTGGAAACTGAGTAAAACAGGAGCTTCTCTTCAGTCCAATACACTGTACTGGCTGGGAACAGACGCGAATGCTATTTGCACTGTATATGGCCAGAATAGCACAAGTGTGCTGTTCTTAGCCTGAATGAACACTTGCTGCTAGAACTTGAATCTCAACGTGGTTCAACTCCGTTTAGGAAGTTTAATTGAACCCTAGTGCGCCATGCAAGAAAAACACTCTGTTTTAGAGAAAACAGCATTCTTGCACTCTACTGTGTTTCTTATAGGGCCCGGACAGTGAGCTAGCTCAGAACAAAACAACTGTGCTTCCTAAACAAACGGGGTATATCTAGTTCAACTCAGTATTGGAAACTGATTAAAACAGGAGCTTCTCTTCAGTCCAATACACTGTACTGGCTGGGAACAGACGCGAATGCTATTTGCACTGTTTAAGGCCAGAATAGCACAAGTGTGCTGTTCTTAGCCTGAATGAACACTTGCTGCTAGAACTTGAATCTCAACGTGGTTCAACTCCGTTTAGAAAGTTTAATTGAACCCTAGTGTGCCATGCAAGAAAAACACTCTGTTTTAGAGAAAACAGCATTCTTTCCCTCTACTGTGTTTCCTATAGGGCCGGTAAGTGAGCTAGCTCAGAACAAAAGAACTGTTCTTCCTACACAAACGGGGCATATCTAGTTCAACTCAGTATTGGAAACTGAGTAAAACAGGAGCTTCTCTTCAGTCCAATACACTGTACTGGCTGGGAGAGACTCGAATGCTATTTGCACTGTATATGGCCAGAAAAGCACAAGTGTGCTGTTCTTAGACTGAATGAACACTTGCTGCTAGGACTTGAATCTCAACGTGATTCAACTCCGTTTAGGAAGTTTAATTGAACCCTAGTGTGCCATGCAAGAAAAACGCTCTGTTTTAGAGAAAACAGCATTCTTTCACTCTACTGTGTTTCCTAAAGGGCACGTAAAAGAGCTAACTCAGAACAAAAGAACTGTGCTTCCTACACAAACGGGGCATATCTAGTTCAACTCAGTATTGGATCTAAGTAAAACAGGAGCTTCTCTTCAGTCCAATACACTGTACTGGCTGGGAACAGATGTGAATGCTATTTGCACTGTTTATGGCCAGAATAGCACAAGTGTGCTGTTCTTAGCCTGAATGAACACTTGCTGCTAGAACTTGAATCTCAACGTGATTCAACTCCGTTTAGGAAGTTTAATTGAACCGTAATGTGTCATGCAAGAAAAATGCTCTGTTTTACAGAAAACAGCATTCTTTCCCTCTACTGGGTTTCCTATAGGGAAAGTACAGTGAGCTAGCTCAGAACAAAAGAACTGTGCTTCCTACACAAACGGGGCATATCTAGTTCAACTCAGTATTGGAAACTGAGTAAAACAGGAGCTTCTCTTCAGTCCAATACAATGTACTGGCTGGGAGAGACTCGAATGCTATTTGCACTGTATATGGCCAGAAAAGCACAAGTGTTCTGTTCTTAGCCTGAATGAACACTGGCTGCTAGAACTTGAATCTCAACGTGATTCAACTCCGTTTAGGAAGTTTCATTGAACCCTAGTGTGACATGCAATAAAAACACTCTGTTTTCGAGAAAACAGCATTCTTTCACTCTACTGTGATTCCTATAGGGCCCGTAAGTGAGCTAGCTCAGAACAAAAGAACTGTGCTTCCTACACAAACGGGGCATATCTAGTTCAACTCAGTATTGGAAACTGAGTAAAACAGGAGCTTCTCTTCAGTCCAATACACTGTACTGGCTGGAAACAGACGCGAATGTTACTTGCACTGTATATGGCCAGAAAAGCACAAGTGTGCTGTTCTTAGCCTGAATGAACACTGGCTGCTAGAACTTGAATCTCAACGTGATTCAACTCCGTGTAGGAAGTTTAATTGAACCCTAGTGGGCCATGAAAGAAAAACACTCTGTTTTACAGAAAACAGCGTTCTTTCACTCTACTGTGTTTCCTAATGGGCACGTACAGTGAGCTACCTCAGAACAAAAGAACTGTGCATCCTACACAAACGGGGCATATCTAGATCAACTCAGTATTGGAAACTGAGTAAAACAGGAGCTCTCATCAGTCCAATACACTGTACTGGCTGTCAACAGACGCTAATGCTATTTGCACTGTATATGGCCATAAAAGCACAAGTGTGCTGTTCTTAGCCTGAATGAACACTTGCTGCTAGAACTTGAATCTCAACGTGTTTCAACTCCGTTTAGGAAGTTTAATTGAACCCTAGTGTGCCATGCAAGAAAAACACTCTGTTTTAGAGAAAACAGCATTCTTTCACTCTACTGTGTTTCCTATAGTGCACGTACAGTGAGCTAGCTCAGAACAAAAGAACTGTGCTTCCTACACAAACGGGGCATATCTAGTTCAACTCAGTATTGGAAACTGAGTAAAACAGGAGCTTCTCTTCAGTCCAATACACTGTACTGGCTGGGAACAGACGCGAATGCTATTTGCACTGTATATGGCCAGAATAGCACAAGTGTGCTGTTCTTAGCCTGAATGAACACTTGCTGCTAGAACTTGAATCTCAACGTGGTTCAACTCCGTTTAGGAAGTTTAATTGAACCCTAGTGCGCCATGCAAGAAAAACACTCTGTTTTAGAGAAAACAGCATTCTTGCACTCTACTGTGTTTCTTATAGGGCCCGGACAGTGAGCTAGCTCAGAACAAAACAACTGTGCTTCCTAAACAAACGGGGTATATCTAGTTCAACTCAGTATTGGAAACTGATTAAAACAGGAGCTTCTCTTCAGTCCAATACACTGTACTGGCTGGGAACAGACGCGAATGCTATTTGCACTGTTTAAGGCCAGAATAGCACAAGTGTGCTGTTCTTAGCCTGAATGAACACTTGCTGCTAGAACTTGAATCTCAACGTGGTTCAACTCCGTTTAGGAAGTTTAATTGAACCCTAGTGTGCCATGCAAGAAAAACACTCTGTTTTAGAGAAAACAGCATTCTTTCCCTCTACTGTGTTTCCTATAGGGCCGGTAAGTGAGCTAGCTCAGAACAAAAGAACTGTTCTTCCTACACAAACGGGGCATATCTAGTTCAACTCAGTATTGGAAACTGAGTAAAACAGGAGCTTCTCTTCAGTCCAATACACTGTACTGGCTGGGAGAGACTCGAATGCTATTTGCACTGTATATGGCCAGAAAAGCACAAGTGTGCTGTTCTTAGACTGAATGAACACTTGCTGCTAGGACTTGAATCTCAACGTGATTCAACTCCGTTTAGGAAGTTTAATTGAACCCTAGTGTGCCATGCAAGAAAAACGCTCTGTTTTAGAGAAAACAGCATTCTTTCACTCTACTGTGTTTCCTAAAGGGCACGAAAAAGAGCTAACTCAGAACAAAAGAACTGTGCTTCCTACACAAACGGGGCATATCTAGTTCAACTCAGTATTGGAAACTGAGTAAAACAGGAGCTTCTCTTCAGTCCAATACACTGTACTGGCTGGGAACAGACGCAAATGCTATTTGCACTGTATATGACCAGAAAAGCACAAGTGTGCTGTTCTTAGCCTGAATGAACACTTGCTGCTAGAACTTGAATCTCAACGTGATTCAAATCCGTTTAGGAAGTTTAATTGAACCCTAGTGTGCCATGCAAGAAAAACGCTCTGTTTTAGAGAAAACAGCATTCTTTCACTCTACTGTGTTTCCTATAGGGCACGTACAGTGAGCTAGCTCAGAACAAAAGAACTGTGCTTCCTACACAAACGGGGCATATCTAGCTCAACTCAGTATTGGAAACTGAGTAAAACAGGAGCTTCTCTTCAGTCCAATACACTGTACTGGTTGGGAACAGACGCGAATGCTATTTGCACGGTATATGGCCAGAAAAGCACAAGTGTGCTGTTCTTAGGCTGAATGAACACTTGCTGCTAGAACTTGAATCTCAACATGATTCAACTCCGTTTAGGAAGTTTAATTGAACCCTAGTGTTCCATGCAAGAAAAACACTCTGTTTTAGAGAAAACAGCATTCTTTCACTCTACTGTGTTTCCTATAGGCCACTTACAGTCAGCTAGCTCAGAACAAAAGAACTGTGCTTCCTACACAAACGCGGCATATCTAGTTCAACTCAGTATTGGAAACTGAGTAAAACAGGAGCTTCTCTTCAGTCCAATACACTGTACTGGCTGGGAACAGACGCGAATGCTATTTGCACTGTATATGGCCAGAAAAGCACAAGTGTGCTGTTCTTAGCCTGAATGAACACTTGCTGCTAGAACTTGAATCTCAACGTGATTCAACTCCATTTAGGAAGTTTAATTGAACCCTAGTGTGCCATGCAAGAAAAATGCTCTGTTTTAGAGAAACAGCATTCTTTCACTCTACTGTGTTTCCTATAGGGCCCGTAAGTGAGCTAGCTCAGAACAAAAGAACTGTGCTTCCTACACAAACGGGGCATATCTAGTTCAACTCAGTATTGTAAACTGAGTAAAACAGGAGCTTCTCTTCATTCCAATACACTGTACTGCCTGGGAGAGACGCGAATGCTATTTGCACTGTATATGTCCAGAAAAGCACAAGTGTGCTGTTCTTAGACTGAATGAACACTTGCTGCTAGAACTTGAATCTAAACGTGATTCAACTCCGTTTAGGAAGTTTAATTGAACCCTAGTGTGCCATGCAAGAAAAACGCTCTGTTTTAGAGAAAACAGCATTCTTTCACTCTACTGTGTTTCCTATGGGGCACGTACAGTGAGCTAGCTCAGAACAAAAGAACTGTGCTTCCTACACAAACGGGGCATATCTAGTTCAACTCAGTATTGGAAACTGAGTAACACAGGAGCTTCTCTTCAGTCCAATACACTGTACTGGTTGGGAACAGACGCGATTGCTATTTGCACTATATATGGCCAGAAAAGCACTAGTGTGCTGTTCTTAGCCTGAATGAACACTTGCTGCTAGAACTTGAATCTCAACGTGGTTCAACTCCGTTTAGGACGTTTAATTGAACCCTAGTGCGCCATGCAAGAAAAACACTCTGTTTTAGAGAAAACAGCATTCTTTCACTCTACTGTGTTTCCTATAGGGCATGTACAGTGAGCTAGCTCAGAACAAAAGAACTGTGCTTCCTACACAAACGGGGCATATCTAGCTCAACTCAGTATTGGAAACTGAGTAAAACAGGAGCTTCTCTTCAGTCCAATACACTGTACTGGCTGGGAACAGACGCGAATGCTATTTGCACTGTATATGGCAAGAAAAGCACAAGTGTGCTGTTCTTAGCCTGAATGAACACTTGCTGCTAGAACTTGAATCTCAACGTGATTCAAATCCGTTTAGGAAGTTTAATTGAACCCTAGTGTGCCATGCAAGAAAAACGCTCTGTTTTAGAGAAAACAGCATTCTTTCACTCTACTGTGTTTCCTATAGGGCACGTACAGTGAGCTAGCTCAGAACAAAAGAACTGTGCTTCCTACACAAACGGGGCATATCTAGCTCAACTCAGTATTGGAAACTGAGTAAAACAGGAGCTTCTCTTCAGTCCAATACACTGTACTGGTTGGGAACAGACGCGAATGCTATTTGCACGGTATATGGCCAGAAAAGCACAAGTGTGCTGTTCTTAGCCTGAATGAACACTTGCTGCTAGAACTTGAATCTCAACGTGATTCAACTCCGTTTAGGAATTTTAATTGAACCCTAATGTTCCATGCAAGAAAAACACT
This sequence comes from Peromyscus maniculatus bairdii, assembly GCF_049852395.1. Lineage (NCBI taxonomy): Eukaryota > Metazoa > Chordata > Mammalia > Rodentia > Cricetidae > Peromyscus > Peromyscus maniculatus. Next base: position 7,339,556 of record NC_134862.1, read on the forward strand.
CTGTTTTAGAGAAAACAGCATTCTTTCCCTCTACTGTTTCCTATAGGGAACGTACAGTGAGCTAGCTCAGAAAAAAAGAACTGTGCTTCCTACACAAACGGGGCATATCTAGTTCAACTCAGTATAGGAAATTGAGTAAAACAGGAGCTTCTCGTCAGTACAATATACACTGTACTGGCTGGGAACAGACGTGAATGCCTTTTGCACTGTTTATGGCCAGAATAGCACAAGTGTGCTGTTCTTAGCCTGAATGAACTCTTGCTGCTAGAACTTGAATCTCAACGTGTTTCAACTCCGTTTAGGAAGTTTAATTGAACCCTAGTTTGCCATGCAAGAAAAACACTCTGTTTTACAGAAAACAGCATTCTTTCACTGTACTGTGTTCCCTAGAGGGCCCGTAAGTGAGCTAGCTCAGAACAAAAGAACTGTGCTTCCTACACAAACGGGGCATATCTAGTTCAACTCAGTATTGGAAACTGAGTAAAACAGGAGCTTCTCTTCAGTCCAATGCACTGTACTGGCTGGGAACAGACGCGAAAGCTATTTGCACTGTTTATGGCCAGAATAGCACAAGTGTGCTTTTCTTAGCCTGAATGAATACTTGCTGCTAGAACTTGAATCTCAACGTGTTTCAACTCCGTTTAGGAAGTTTAATTGAACTCTCGTGTGCCATGAAAGAAAAACACTCTGTTTTAGAGAAAACAGCATTCTTTCACTCTACTGTGTTCCCTAGAGGGCCCGTAAGTGAGCTAGCTCAGAACAAAAGAACTGTGCTTCCTACACAAACGGGGCATATCTAGTTCAACTCAGTATTGGAAACTGAGTAAAACAGGAGCTTCTCTTCAGTCCAATACACTGTACTGGCTGGGAGAGACTCGAATGCTATTTGCACTGTATATGGCCAGAAAAGCACAAGTGTGCTTTTCTTAGCCTGAATGAACACTGGCTGCTAGAACTTGAATCTCAACGTGTTTCAACTCCGTTTAGGAAGTTTAAGTGAACCCTAGTGTGCCATGCAAGAAAAACACTCTGTTTTAGAGAAAACAGCATTCTTTCACTCTACTGTGTTTCCTATAGGGCCCGTAAGTGAGCTAGCTCAGAACAAAAGAACTGTGCTTCCTACACAAACGGGGCATATCTAGTTCAACTCAGTATTGGAAACTGAGTAAAATAGGAGCTTCTCTTCAGTCCAATACACTGTACTGGCTGGGAACAAACGCGAATGCTATTTGCACTGTATATGGCCAGAATAACACAAGTGTGCTGTTCTTAGCCTGAATGAACACTTGCTGCTAGAACTTGAATCTCAACGTGTTTCAACTCCGTTTAGGAAGTTTAATTGAACCCTAGTGTGCCATGAAAGAAAAACACTCTGTTTTAGAGAAAACAGCATTCTTTCACTCTACTGTGTTTCCTAGAGGGCCCGTAAGTGAGCTAGCTCAGAACAAAAGAACTGTGCTTCCTACACAAACGGGGCATATCTAGTTCAACTCAGTATTGGAAACTGAGTAAAACAGGAGCTTCTCTTCAGTCCAATACACTGTACTGGCTGGGAACAGACGCGAATGCTATTTGCACTGTATATGGCCAGAATAACACAAGTGTGCTGTTCTTAGCCTGAATGAACACTTGCTGCTAGAACTTGAATCTCAACGTGATTCAACTCCGTTTAGGAAGTTTAATTGAACCCTAGTGTACCGTGCAAGAAAAACACTCTGTTTTAGAGAAAACAGCATTCTTTCACTCTACTGTGTTTCCTATAGGACACGTACAGTGAGCTAGCTCAGAACAAAAGAACTGTGCTTCCTACACAAACGGGGCATATCTAGTTCAACTCAGTATTGGAAACTGAGTAAAACAGGAGCTTCTCTTCAGTCCAATACACTGTACTGGCTGGAAACAGACGCGAATGCTATTTGCACTGTATATGGCCAGAAAAGCACAAGTGTGCTGTTCTTAGCCTGAATGAACACTGGCTGCTAGAACTTGAATCTCAACGTGATTCAACTCCGTTTAGGAAGTTTCATTGAACCCTAGTGTGCCATGAAAGAAAAACACTCTGTTTTAGAAAAAACAGCATTCTTTCACTCTACTGTGTTTCCTATAGGGCACGTACAGTGAGCTACCTCAGAACAAAAGAACTGTGCTTCCTACACAAACGGGGCATATCTAGTTCAACGCAGTATTGGAAACTGAGTAAAACAGGAGCTTCTCATCAGTCCAATACACTGTACTGGCTGTCAACAGACGCGGATGCTATTTGCACTGTATATGGCTAGTATAGCACAAGTGTGCTGTTCTTAGCCTTAATGAATACTTGCTGCTAGAACTTGAATCTCAACGTGTTTCAACTCCGTTTAGGAAGTTTAATTGAAACCTAGTGTGCCATGCAAGAAAAACGCTCTGTTTTAGAGAAAAAAGCATTCTTTCCCTCTACTGTGTTTCCTATAGGGCCCGTAAGTGAGCTAGCTCAGAACAAAAGAACTGTGCTTCCTACACAAACGGGGCATATCTAGTTCAACTCTGTATTGGAAACTGAGTAAAACAGGAGCTTCTCTTCAGTCCAATACACTGTACTAGCTGGGAACAGACGCAAATGCTATTTGCAGTGTATATGGCCAGAAAAGCACAAGTGTGCTGTTCTTAGCCTGAATGAACACTTGCTGCTAGAACTTGAATCTCAACGTGATTCAACTCCGTTTCGGAAGTTTCATTGAACCCTAGTGTGCCATGCAAGAAAAACGCTCTGTTTTAGAGAAAACAGCATTCTTTCACTCTACAGTGTTTCCTATAGGGCACGTACAGTGAGCTAGCTCAGAACAACAGAACTGTGCTTCCTACACAAACAGGGCATATCTAGCTCAACTCAGTATTGGAAACTGAGTAAAACAGGAGCTTCTCTTCAGTCCAATACACTGTATTGGCTGGGAACAGAAGCGAATGCTATTTGCACTGTATATGGCCAGAATAGCACAAGTGTGCTGTTCTTAGCCTAAATGAACACTTGCTGCTAGAACTTGAATCTCAACGTGGTTCAACTCCGTTTAGGAAGTTTAATTGAACCCTAGTGCGCCATGCAAGAAAAATACTCTGTTTTAGAGAAAACAGCATTCTTTTTTTTTTTTTTTTTTTTGGTTTTTCGAGACAGGGTTTCTCTGTGTAGCTTTGCGCCTTTCCTGGAACTCACTTGGTAGCCCAGGCTGGCCTCGAACTCACAGAGATCCGCCTGCCTCTGCCTCCCGAGTGCTGGGATTAAAGGCGTGCGCCACCACCGCCCGGCGAAAACAGCATTCTTGCACTCTACTTGTTTCTTATAGGGCCCGGACAGTGAGCTAGCTCAGAACAAAAGAACTGTGCTTCCTATACAAACGGGGCATATCTAGTTCAACTCAGTATTGGAAACTCAGTAAAACAGGAGCTTCTCTTCAGTCCAATACACTGTACTGGTTGAGAACAGACGCGAATGCTATTTGCACTGTATATGGCCAGAAAAGCACAAGTGTGCTGTTATTAGCCTGTATGAACACTTGCTGCAAGAACTTGAATCTCAACGTGATTCAACTCCGTTTAGGAAGTTTAATTAAACCCTACTGTGCCATTCAATAAAAACACTCTGTTTTAGAGAAAACAGCATTCTTTCACTCTGCTGTGTTAACTATATGGCACGTACAGTGAGCAGGCTCAGAACAAAAGAACTGTGCTTCCTACACAAACGGGGCATATCTAGTTCAACTCAGTATTGGAAACTGAGTAAAACAGGAGCTTCTCTTCAGTCCAATACACTGTACTGGCTGTTAACAGACGTGGATGCTATTTGCACTGTATATGGCCAGTATAGCACAACGTGCTGTTCTTAGCCTTAATGAATACTTGCTGCTAGAACTTGAATCTCAACGTGTTTCAACTCCGTTTAGGAAGTTTAATTGAAACCTAGTGTGCCATGCATGAAAAAGACTCTGTTTTAGAGAAAAGAGCATTCTTTCCCTCTACTGTGTTTCCTATAGGGCCCGTAAGTGAGCTAGCTCAGAACAAAAGAACTGTGCTTCCTACACAAACGGGGCATATCTAGTTAAACTCTGTATTGGAAACTGAGTAAAACAGGAGCTTCTCTTCAGTCCAATACACTGTACTGGCTGTTAACAGACGTGGATGCTATTTGCACTGTATATGGCCAGTATAGCACAACGTGCTGTTCTTAGCCTTAATGAATACTTGCTGCTAGAACTTGAATCTCAACGTGTTTCAACTCCGTTTAGGAAGTTTAATTGAAACCTAGTGTGCCATGCATGAAAAAGACTCTGTTTTAGAGAAAAGAGCATTCTTTCCCTCTACTGTGTTTCCTAAAGGGCCCGTAAGTGAGCTAGCTCAGAACAAAAGAACTGTGCTTCCTACACAAACGGGGCATATCTAGTTAAACTCTGTATTGGAAACTGAGTAAAACAGGAGCTTCTCTTCAGTCCAATACACTGTACTAGCTGGGAACAGACGCAAATGCTATTTGCACTGTATATGGCCAGAAAAGCACAAGTGTGCTGTTCTTAGCCTGAATGAACACTTGCTGCTAGAACTTGAATCTCAACGTGATTCAACTCCGTTTAGGAAGTTTCATTGAACCCTAGTGTGCCATGCAAGAAAAACGCTCTGTTTTAGGGAAAACAGCATTCTTTCCCTCTACTGTGTTTCCTATAGGGCACGAACAGTGAGCTAGCTCAGAACAAAAGAACTGTGCTTCCTACACAAACAGGGCATATCTAGCTCAACTCAGTTTTGGAAACTGAGTAAAACAGGAGCTTCTCTTCAGTCCAATACACTGTACTGGCTGGGAACAGAAGCGAATGCTATTTGCACTGTATATGGCCAGAATAGCACAAGTGTGCTGTTCTTAGCCTGAATGAACACTTGTTGCTAGAACTTGAATCTCAACGTGATTCAACTCTGTTTAGGAAGTTTAATTGAACCCTAGTGCGCCATGCAAGAAAAATACTCTGTTTTAGAGAAAACAGCATTCTTGCACTCTACTTGTTTCTTATAGGGCCCGGACAGTGAGCTAGCTCAGAACAAAAGAACTGTGCTTCCTACACAAACGGGGCATATCTAGTTCAACTCAGTATTGGAAACTGAGTAAAACAGGAGCTTCTCTTCAGTCCAATACACTGTACTGGCTGGGAGAGACTCGAATGCTATTTGCACTGTATATGGCCAGAAAAGGACGAGTGTGCTGTTCTTAGCCTGAAAGAACACTTGCTGCTAGAACTTAAATCTCAACGTGATTCAACTCCGTTTAGGAAGTTTAATTGAACCCTAATGTGTCATGCAAGAAAAACGCTCTGTTTTACAGAAAACAGCATTCTTTCCCTCTACTGGGTTTCCTATAGGGAAAGTACAGTGAGCTAGCTCAGAACAAAAGAACTGTGCTTCCTACACAAACGGGGCATATCTAGTTCAACTCAGTATTGGAAACTGAGTAAAACAGGAGCTTCTCTTCAGTCCAATACACTGTACTGGCTGGGAACAGACGCGAATGCTATTTGCACTGTATATGGCCAGAAAAGCACAAGTGTGCTGTTCTTAGCCTGAATGAACACTTGCTGCTAGGACTTGAATCTCAACGTGATTCAACTCCGTTTAGGAAGTGTAATTGAACCCTAGTGTGCCATGCAAGAAAAACACTCTGTTTTAGAGAAAACAGCATTCTTTCCCTCTACTGTGTTTCCTATAGGGCCCGTAAGTGAGCTAGCTCAGAACAAAAGAACTGTGCTTCCTACACAAACGGGGCATATCTAGTTCAACTCAGTATTGGAAACTGAGTAAAACAGGAGCTTCTCTTCAGTCCAATACACTGTACTGGTTGGGAACAGACGCGAATGCTATTTGCACTGTATATGGCCAGAAAAGCACAAGTATACTGTTCTTAGCCTGAATGAACACTTCCTGCTAGAACTTGAATCTCAACGTGGTTCAACTCCGTTTAGGAAGTTTAATTGAACCCTAGTGTGCCATGCAAGAAAAACACTCTGTTTTAAAGAAAACAGCATTCTTTCACTCTACTGTGTTTCCTATAGGGCACGTACAGTGAGCTAGCTCAGAACAAAAGAACTGTGCTTCCTAAACAAACGGGGCATATCTAGTTCAACTCAGTATTGGAAACTGAGTAAAACAGGAGCTTCTCTTCACTCCAATACTCTGTAGTGGCTGGGAGAGACTCGAATGCATTTGCACTGTATATGGCAGAAAAGCACAAGTGTGCTGTTCTTAGCCTGAATGAACACTTGCTGCTAGAACTTGAATCTCAACGTGATTCAACTCCGTTTAGGAAGTTTAAATGAAACCTAGTGTGCCATGCAAGAAAAAGACTCTGTTTTAGAGAAAAAAGCATTCTTTCCCTCTACTGTGTTTCCTATAGGGCCCGTAAGTGAGCTAGCTCAGAACAAAAGAACTGTGCTTCCTACACAAACGGGGCATATCTAGTTCAACTCAGTATTGGAAACTGAGTAAAACAGGAGCTTCTCTTCAGTCCAATACACTGTACTGGCTGGGAACAGACGCAAATGCTATTTGCACTGTATATGGCCAGAATAGCACAAGTGTGCTGTTCTTAGCCTGAATGAACACTTGCTGCTAGAACTTGAATCTCAACGTGATTCAACTCCGTTTAGGAAGTTTAATTGAACCCTAATGTGTCATGCAAGAAAAATGCTCTGTTTTACAGAAAACAGCATTCTTTCCCTCTACTGGGTTTCCTATAGGGAAAGTACAGTGAGCTAGCTCAGAACAAAAGAACTGTGCTTCCTACACAAACGGGGCATATCTAGTTCAACTCAGTATTGGAAACTGAGTAAAACAGGAGCTTCTCTTCAGTCCAATACACTGTACTGGCTGGGAGAGACTCGAATGCTATTTGCACTGTATATGGCCAGAAAAGGACGAGTGTGCTGTTCTTAGCCTGAAAGAACACTTGCTGCTAGAACTTAAATCTCAACGTGATTCAACTCCGTTTAGGAAGTTTAATTGAACCCTAATGTGTCATGCAAGAAAAACGCTCTGTTTTACAGAAAACAGCATTCTTTCCCTCTACTGGGTTTCCTATAGGGAAAGTACAGTGAGCTAGCTCAGAACAAAAGAACTGTGCTTCCTACACAAACGGGGCATATCTAGTTCAACTCAGTATTGGAAACTGAGTAAAACAGGAGCTTCTCTTCAGTCCAATACACTGTACTGGCTGGGAACAGACTCGAATGCTATTTGCACTGTATATGGCCAGAAAAGCACAAGTGTGCTGTTCTTAGCCTGAATGAACACTTGCTGCTAGGACTTGAATCTCAACGTGATTCAACTCCGTTTAGGAAGTGTAATTGAACCCTAGTGTGC